>NW_011495069.1:5477329-5481921 GCF_000754665.1 Bison bison bison
CTGGTTGGCCCCTCACCTTCTTACCAAGGCTAGAACCCTGCAGACTTGGAGTGAGCCACCTACCTTCGCATCATCCACGCATCATCTCTCTCCAATGCTGGCCACAGGGGGCCTGGCTTGTTGATTTCCAAGAGACTTCGGTGGTGCCCCGGGTTGGCATGACCCCACTGTGCGTCCTTGAATCCCACTCATCCTCTCTTTGAGCCTCGGTTTCCTCATCAGGGCCCTTGAGAAGCTTAGACAAGGGGCTGCAACCTCAGAGTGGGCGTGGGGTCACCATCTCCCAACCTCCCACCCAGGGTGCTCCCCATGCTAAAAATTCCAGACCTGCCCCGCCCCTCGGGGGGCTCATCTCAGACCCTCCCTTTCAGGAACTGACCTCCCCTCCCACTGCCTGAGAAGTCTGGCCCCAGGATGCCTGCGCCCTCTGCCCCCTCGCCCCACCGCCCTGCGACCACCCAGCCCAGCCAGCTGGGCGGCAGGGGATCAGAGGCTGCGCACTGCAATCCCCCTCCCACCCAGCCTGGACCCTGGGTCAGCAAGCCTTCGAGCGTGGGAGGGGATGGAGACCGAGGTTCTGCTGGGTGGGGGCGGGGGTGAGCATAAGGCAGGTGCGTGTATGGGTGTGTGAGTGTGTGTGTGTGAGTGAGAAGGAGAGAGATCGCCAGTGCATGTGTGCTGCTAGCGGGGCTACAGATGTGTCTGTGGAGCTGGCAGGGTGAGCCCGGGGAGAGAAGACAAAAGAACAGCCTAAGCCGAAGAAGCTGCTGCTGCTGGGCGCGGGAGGCTGAGCCCGTTTGTATGCAGCAAGAGCGGGAGCCCAGCAAGGCCTGCTCTTCAGAAGAGCCTCCATTCCCAGGACACTGGAGCAAGCAAGGCAGAGCCCCTCCCTCACACACCATCCTGCCCAGCCCTCATTGTGCAGGTGGGGAAACTGAGGCTGGGGAGCCGCAGGGCAGGTAAAATGGCCAGGCTGGGACTGGAACCCAGCCAGCCCCTCAGACCAGGGTTCTTCCATGTCTTGAGTGCCTCTGGGGCTGCAGCTGGGGTCCAGAGTTGGACAAATGAAGGAATGAGTCACGACTGGCGATGTTTGTCAAATGCACTGGGCAAACCTTTGAGGCAAACTCGGTGAGCCTCACACAACCTCTAAAATATGTGCCATTTTTATCATCCCCGTTTTACAGATGGAAGCACTGAGGCCCAGAAAGGTAATTTGCTCCCGATCCTACAGCTCATAAGCAGCAGAGCCAGGGTTCAAGACAAGGCCAGCTGGTACCAGAATCCATGCTTGCGGTCACTGTACCATGCAGCCTCTTCAAACGTGGAATTCTTGAAACATGGGGACCGTTAAGTCTCTGTCCTTCCAGTTCTGAGCACTGGCCTGGCACATAGCAAGTGCTCAGCGATGCTTGCTGAGTGGGTGAATGAGCAAGAGAGGACCTTCACCACGAAGACATCTTCCCAGGCCCCAGGACCCCAGCTCTCGCAGCACAGTTCTACTGCATGTGCGTGGCCCCCGCCCCCGCCCCCCAGCAGGCAGGTGTTGGCTGTGCCCTCCGCAGGGCCAGGCCCCACAGGGACAAAGCCGGGGGCGCGCCCGGGCGGCCCAGCCCCAGCGCAGGCTGAAGCTGTAACAGGCTGGAAATCTCTTTTGTCAAAGCCTGCACTGCCTCCAACCTCCTTTAATTAAAGACAATTAGTGCTTTCAGCCCCTCTGCACAGCTCAGCTCCCCTGTTTGCAAACACACAGCTGCGGGAGCTTTGTGGGCGCCCCCCCTCTACCGCCGCCGCCCCCAGTCCCGCTTCCCTAGAGACACACAGAGGTGCCTTTATTATCAGCACCGAGGCTGCAGCACCAAGAGACAGGCGCCTCTGCTCAAGAAAGGGAAGGGAGCGCTTCCCAGCGAGGCTGGGGAGCGTGAAAAGCCAAGGACCCTGGGGTGGCCTGGCACACGTGGGCCATGGGTCTTGCTTTTCGAGGAATCGCCTGTGGGTGCCAAGTCCAGTTGGGGCACCTAAGAGGGACTTAACACCTTCCTTTTTCCTCCTCTGCTTCTTAGAATTTGAGCCACCCATGTGTTTTCTCCCAGAACTCTGTGTCTGACCTGTGTCTGATCACAGATGCTGGCCCTGAGTACTCCCTTAAGAAGAAAGAAAAAGGGAGAAATGAGTTTTACTGAGCACCTGTTATATGCTGGGGCCCTGGCTAGACTCTAACTGCACAGCGTAATTCTATTATAGTAGACAGACATGCCAAGGCTCAGAATGGCTCAGCAACTTGGCAAAGCACAATTAGAAAGTAGCAGAACCAGTAATCAAGACGAGGCCTTCTGAGCTGAGCATACTGGTTGGATCCCGGCAAACTGGGAGCCCAGCCTCTTCTTAGACTTCAAACGGTCATCTGGTCTAGCTCTCCACTTGCCTCGGCCCCCAGGGACTGAGGCTATGCCAAGTGCCAGGCAATCTTGGGCACCCTCTGGGTGCTGAAAAGAATGTAGACACAGCCATGGCCTCCAGGAGCTCCCAGTTGAAGGGGAGCTGCTATGAACAGACCCGTGCACAGCGGCAGCACCCTGTGATAGCAGAGGGCTTTGCAGACTTTTCCAACAGTGTAGGGGACCTGGGTTCGATCCTTGGTCAGGAAACTTGATTCCATGTGCTCCAACTAAAGGTCTTGCCTGCTGCGACGAAGCTTGAAGCTCCTATGTGCTGCAACTGAGACCCAGCCCAGCCAAATGAATAAATATTTTTCAAAAGAGGACAGTGGGCAAGAGCACTGTAGGCAAAGTCCAGGCATTAAGAGAGCCAATTTTAAGAAAGGTGAGTGGTTCCGGCAGAAAAGGGATCACTAAGCCCACCGTGGATAAGGGGACAGAGGCCCAGGCAGGCTGAGTGACCAGCCTAAGGTCACATGGCAAGCAAGTGTTGGGAAGGGAGCCTGACCTCTGAATGCGGTACTGCAACCAGCCCATGAAGGCCTTCCCCACCGGACTCTTGACTCTAGGGGGAAATCATGTCTGTTTTTGCTCACTTTTATAGCCTGGGACCTTGCTGAGTCCTGACCTGGGCAGGAGCTTAATAAATATCTGCTGAGTCAATGAAATGGCCCAGTGGAGGCATGTGACAGACTTGCTGGCCTCCACTCTCCCTTCTGAGGTCCAGGACAGACATCACCAATCTATCACCACACCTTTCCGCTCAGTCCAGAAGGGCCGCAGGCAGGCTCCTTGGAGCTGGTGTATGTGGTGAAATCACTGCAGAGTCAAGTCCAGGCTCACAATTTGCAGATGAAAATTTCCAAGTAGGATATTTCCAAATGGGGAGGAAGGTACAATACTAATAATAGTTCAACATTTACTGAGTGATTTTCACATACTAGGCACTGTTCTAAGCTCTTAATATATACTTAAGTCCCACAGCACCCATGACGTGGGTATTTTTCTTCTCATTTTCCAGAGGGGGGAAGTTAAGGCACAAAGAAGTTAAGTAACTAGCCCTAGAGCATATGTGGGTGCTAAGTCGCTTCAGTTGTGCCCAACTCTTCATGACACCTTGGACTCTAGCCCACCAGACTCCTCTGTCCATGGGATTCTCCAGGCAAGATGACTGGAGTGGGTTGCCATTCCCTTCTCCAGGGGATCTTCCCGACCCAGGGATGGAAGCCAAGTCTCACGTCTCCTGCGCTGGCGGCAGGTGGGTTCTTTACCACTAGCGCCATCCTCAGTTCAGCTCAGTCGCTCAGTCGTGTCCGACTCTTTGCAACCCCATGGACTGCAGCACGCCAGGTCTCCCTGTCCGTCACCAACTCCCGGAGTTTGCTCAAACTCATGTTCGTCGAGTCAGTGATCAGCCAACCATCTCATCCTCTGTTGTCCCCTTCGCCTCCTGCCTTCAATCTTTCCAGCATCAGAGTCTTTTCAAATGAGTCAGTTTGTCACATCAGGTGACCAAAGTATTGGAGTTTCAGCTTCAGCATCAGTCCTTCCAATGAATATTCAGGACTGATTTCCTTTAGGATGGACTGGTTGGATCTCCTTGCAGTCCAAGGGACTCTCAAGAGTCTTCTCCACACCACAGTTCAAAAGCATCAATCCTTCGGCGCTCAGTTTTTTTTATAGTCCAACTCTCACATCCATACATGACTACTGGAAAAACCATAGCCTTGACTAGATGGACCTTTGTCCCCAAAGTAATGTCTCTGCTTTTTAATATGTGATCTCGATTGGTCACAGATTTTCTTCCAAGGAGCAAGTGTCTTTTAATTTTATGGCTGCAGTCACCATCTGCAGTGATTTTGGATCCCAGAAAAATAAAGTCTGCCACTGTTTCTACTGTTTCCCCATCTATTTGCCATGAAGTGATGGCACCAGATGCCATGATCTTAGTTTTCTGAATGTTGAGCTTTAAGCCAACTTTTTCACTCTCCTCTTTCACTTTCATCAAGAGGCTCTTTAGTTCTTTGCTTTCTGCCATAAGGGTGGTGTCATCTGCATATCTGAGGTTATTGAGATTTCTCCCGGCAATCTTGATTCCAGTTTGTGCTTCATCCAGCCCAGCATTTCTCATGATGTACTCCGCATATAAGTTAA
>NW_011495069.1:5482375-5482509 GCF_000754665.1 Bison bison bison
GCAATTTGAACTCTGGTTCCTCTGCCTTTTCTAAAACAAGACTGGGAGCTGACTGTGGCTTAGATCATGAACTCCTTATTGCCAAATTCAGACTTAAATTGAAGAAAGTAGGGAAAACCACTAGACCATTCAGG
>NW_011495069.1:5482609-5488895 GCF_000754665.1 Bison bison bison
AAAGCAAAATGGCTGTCTGAGGAGGCCTTACAAATAACTGTGAAAAGAAGAGAAGCGAAAAGCAAAGGAAAAAAGGAAGGATATAAGCATCTGAATGCAGGGTTCCAAAGAATAACAAGGAGAGATAAAAAGCCTTCCTCAGTGATCAGTGCAAAGAAACAGAGGAAAACAATAGAATGGCAAAGACTAGAGATCTCTTCAAGAAAATGAGAGATATCAGGGAACATTTCATGCAAAGATGGGCTCAGTAAAGCACAGCGCCACCCTAGAGCACACATTACTACTTTGCAAGGCCGGACTCCAAATCCAGGGAGCCTCGCCCCAGAGTCACACCCTCTGTTGCTATGCCTCACTGCCTCTCCTCCACTAGCGTGGGACCTCTTGGCCCTCAGAGCTGGCCACCCCCAGGGCTGGTGTGCCTCCAGCCTCTCTATGAGGCCCTGGCTTCCTCCCCCACAGTGGAGACCCAAAAGCTTAGTCAGAGCTGGCAGCGCCAGGCCAGGCCTGGGATCCATCTGCCTTTCGGCAGCTCCAGACCGGCTTCCTCCAGCCTGGACAGCTTCCCAGTGGTGCCTCTGCAGGCCCTTTCAAGTCCCCTGGCACCCCCAGCCCCACTTCCTGCGACCCCTGGCCCTGGCCTGACCTGCTCCACTCAATTTCCCAAGATGAGTTGCAGAAGCTGCGGGGTCTGTGTGCAGAGTCGGGGAAAATTAACGAGCTGCTCCCCGGCAATTGGCGGTTTCCAGGCACCAGCTGGCCTGGAGTATTTACTCGGCACCCTCAGAGCAAGACAATTAAGTGGAGCTTAGGCCGGGGTGCGGAGATGTCTACAGATCAGATGGAAACCCTCCTAAGATGTTTTTCCAAGGGATCAGTGCCTGAGAACAAGTTTCCAGGGAACTGGGGTCTTTATTCATTCTTATTAGTATATTACCTAGTAATATGTTTATATATAACATATACATATATAGTCATTCATTTTTTTCATTACCTGGGTTGCCATGTTGAATCCTCACCTTTTCTCTGCAAGATAGACATGGTTATTGCCATTTTACAGATTAAGAGACTGAGGCTCAGCAAGGTTAGGGGACATCTCCCAGGTCACACAGGGGAGGTAGGATCTGTCTGACTCCAAACTTCTGCTTCTTGCCATAGAATAGGTCTCTTTTCTGGTCTTTGAACCTACGTAGCCCTGTATTAGGCACCAAGGTTGATCCAGAAGCAAGAGTCGATCCAATGTGTGCTGTGTACCAACTCTGTGCCAGGCATAGAGAAGAGTGAGAATGTGAGATCCCTTTCCTGCCTTTGGGAGTGCCATGTGGGAGGTGTGTGTGGTACAGAGCGAGATTCCGGGAAGATCTGGCTGACCTGAGTCAGTTCTGATGATAGGGTAGAGCTTCATGGAGGAAACAAACCTTGTTTGGGGGCTTTGAAGGCTGAATAGGAGCCTGACAGATAAAGATGAACCAAAGTGCATTCCAGAGGGGAGAATTCAGCATGGCCACCCCAGTGCTTTGTGTGCTGGGGAAGTGTTCAGAGTTCAGTCTGGTGTTTGGTGAGATCGTTGAGGTGGGGCAGAAAGGGGAGGAAAGAGAGCAGAGAAGATGGTTGGGACAGATGACAAAGGACCTTGAAGGCCTGGCTGAGCAGGTTGGACCGGGCAGCTCTTGTGGTGACCGTGCTTAGTCGCTCTGTCATGTTCGACTCTTTGAGACCCCATGGACTGCAACCGACCGGGCTCCTCTGTCCATGGGGATTCTCCAGGCAAGAATCCTGGAGTGGGTCTCCATGTCCTCCTCTGGGGCATCTTCCCAACCCAGGGATCCAACCCAGGTCTCTCTCATTTCAGGCAGATTCTTTACTGACTGAGTAGTGACCTGGGTACCAGCCAAAGAGAAGAGGCACAGGAGATGGAGTGGGGGCCTGGTTGCCAGTGCCATCCTATGGACACCCCCCGACCCAGTACCACATGGCAGGGGTTCCCCATTCCCCTGACCCTTTCTCCTGTTCCCTGGGCTTCATGATGGTCTCATGGTGGCATGAAAAGGAGGGGTAGGAGAGGGGGGGCCAAGCTGGTTGCTTGTCCATGGAGCCACCTCCTCCTTGCTCTCTTCCAAGACTTACAGATCTCCCTCCCTGTCCTCTCCCACCTCCCCAAGTCAGGCAGTTGCTAACTCACTCTGTAACCTGCGGCAAGTCACTTCTACCTGGCACTCAGTCTCCCCAAAAGTCTAAGAAGGAACTAAATCAGAGGTCTCAGTGGCCTTTAACCTCTGTATCCCCGAGTTCCCTGAGAACATGGGCGAGGAAGCTCTGTCCCGTGGGAGTTGCCAGTGGATGGGTGTGGAGGCAGGGAGTCTGGGAACTTCCCGTGAAGACCCTCACCCGCAGAGCCGTCAGGGCAGGAAGTGTAACTCCCAACCTCTCTGCCTTCCTATCCCACCCCGACTCAGGCCCCTTCTTGGTCCTTGTCACCTAAGCTCCCCTGACGTGTCGCTTGGTCCCTGTCATCCCACCTCAAGTCTGGGAAAGCTCCATGGGGGACATTCAGACATTCTGACACATCGAAGAGGGTGTGTATTTGGGCAAGGGCTCTGGCAACCCCAGGTTCCCCTCCCCAACCCCACTCAGCCCACTGACAGCCCCCGAGTGGCCTCTATGAAAATGCCCTATTCCCGGCCTCTGGGGTCAAGTGACGGGGTCTAAACTGGGGAGTCAGAAGCAACAGGACCTGGCCTGGAGCTTGGAAACCTGCTTGCTGTGTGATGCTGGGTGAGTTCTCTGCCCTCTCTGAGCCTCTGTTTTCTCATCTGTACAATGAAGGGCGTTTGGATAACGAATGCTTCTTAGCCCCAAGAGTATATGAGAATCACCTGGGCCTCTAAGCCCATTTCTGATACTGTTGGTCTGAGGAAGGGCCCAGCCACCCTGTGCTTGAACACTGCCAGCCTAGGAGATCCCTAAGGGCCAAGTTTGGCTCCAACACTTGTGAACTCTTCTTCTCCGTTTGCCCCAGGTCTGACTCCTGACACCCTAATGACCAGGACCACAGAGCAAGGCAGTTTTGACCCTGTTAGCCCAATCACCCTTGGGATGTCCAGGCCAGAAGGTCATCTTTCCCCCTCACTTTCACTCTCAGCATGCCAGTCCCCAAGCCAGTCTGTCCTCGTGGGTGGCCTGGGCGAGATGGAGTCTGAAAATAACCCATCCTGGGCACTGAGAGTGGAGGGCAGAAACACTGTACAGGAGCCCAAGGGGGGTGAGCCTGCAGGTCAGGCTCAGGCTTAACACCTCAGGTCCAGCCCTGCTTAGCTGTGTGGCCTGGGACAAGCCAGTCCACCTCTCTGCACCCCTGGACATGGTTGTAAAATGCAGGCATGGCATCTGCCTCTCTGGATATTGAGGAGTTTGAAATAATGACAAATTTAAGCACCATCAGTGCCGCCTTGCTCCTGGTGTCCTGCCTGGCCAGGGAGAGAAGATAGCCTTGCAGAGAGTAATAGAGCTGCAGCCCTGCTGGGTGAGGGGGTGGGGGGGTGAGGTGGGCACACAGAGCCACTGGGGGGCCCTCAGGCCCACCTGGGGATTTTCCACAAGGCTTCCACTCGTAGCAGCAGTAGTGATGTCAGTGAAATCATGGAACACATTTTGTAGGAAAATTAATAAGGAACGGTTGGAGATGGAAACTATGAGCTCTTGGAAGCCAAGGAGGCGGGGTGGGGGTGGAGATGCAGGGTTGGTACTCAGAGGTGCCGGACCCACCCGGCTGAGCTACGGGGGCAAGGAGGGGGTCTTGCAGAAGGAAGGAAGTTGGGAGCAGGGGCTGTGGAGAGTGACGTGATCATAAAACACATGAGATGACGTTGCCAGTAAGGCCAGAAGGGGACATCAGGGCCAGTCAGTGGAAGAGAGGGATGTGGCACCAAGGTCAGAAAGGTCTTCCAAGCTCCTGGATCTTGGTCCCAGCCTCCCGGAGCCTCTGCATCCTCACCTGTACAATGGGTGGGTATGAGGATTAAAGAAGGCATCCTTGGGGCTCCGTGAAGAGAAGCTGGGATTGATCTCCTTTGTGGGTGGGAGTGGTGTGCTGCTCACCCCATCTGAGACTTTGCAAGTGCCCTGCTCTCAGCAGGAGTTTGGTGAGTGTAGGTAGAATGGCCGGAGTGACAGATTGGTGGGTGGACAGACTTGATGGGCAAAGGGATGAGCGAATGCCTGCAGACCACACTCACTGGGCTCAGGCGCTGAAATCTGCATTATATGTTTTCCTTCTATCACCCGAAAGCCCGCACTCAGCTGCTGACATCTGGTACCCTTTTGATTGATTGTTTGTAATTCATTATAATTGGGCATATTATGTTACGTACTTAAGTTATGGTTCAATTCTATAATCCATTATAGTTCTTTAATTAAAGTCCACCAACTACCCAGTGCTTTTCTGTTTACAGAGCACATCCACACTCATCAACTGGCCGCCTCATCTTCACAACAACCTGTCAGGCAGGTCCTCTTTTCCAGGAGAGGAAATCCAGGCTCAGAGAGGTTCGGTAACTTGTCAGAGTTACTGACATACAGCTCATAAGGGGCAGGGCCAGAATTCAAACCCTGGGTCTTTTGTCTTCAGGGACACTGCCTGCTGAAGTAGGTCATTCTGGGTGGGGCATTTTGGATCATTTGGAGCCTAACACAAAGATGTAAAGGAGGCATTGGGGGTTGTTGTTGTTCAGTCGCTCAGTTGTGTCCGACTCTTTGCGACGCCATGGACTGCAGCACGCCAGGCTTCCCTGTCCATCAACAATTCCCAGAGCTTGCTCAGACTCCTGTCCATTGAGTCGGTGATGCCATCCAACCATCTCGTCTCTATTGCCCCCTTCTCCTCCTGCCCTCAACCTTTCCCAGCATCAGGGTCTTTTCCAATGAGTCAGCTCTTCGCATCAGGGGTGGGAGCAATAAAAATAGGGTGAAGTCGGGCATCAGAGATCAGAGGCCGGGGCCGGAGGGACAGCTCAATGCCTGTTCCAGGGTGCAGTCTGGCTGTTTGTGAGGGCATGAGGGACCTGCACCCCAGACAAGTGACCTCCACACTGCGTTTGAGGTGCATGCTGGAGGGGGAGTGGTGGGAGGGCCGGCCAGGAGGCAAGGTCGGCAGCAGGCGTCACAGGCCTTGGAGATGGGTGGGCACACCCAGATCCTCCCGGATGAAGTGCGTGTGCCCACATCACTGGCCCCTGCCCGTGTCCCCCCAGCAAGTGATTCACCACCCAGAAACTTGATTTCCTCCCCTGCAAAATGGAAGCTTCGATGGGAGAATGGAAGTTTTCATCCAGAGCCCTCCATGTGGAACTCAGGGCACCCTGGCTGGTCTTCCTGTCAGTTACCAGTCTTCTACCCCACCCCCGACCCGAAAATATGTCCCCAGGCGCTCCCCAGACCACAGTCCTAGACTGGAGGTTCAGAAATGATCGTCACCACGTTTGTTTGTTCTTATTCATTTACTGAGGACCTGTTGAATGCCGACCTTGAACTTGGCTCGGCAACAATAGTGGAGCACAGTGTCAGTTACTCAAGCTTATCTGTGCTTTGTCACTCAGTCATGTTCAACTCTTTGGGACCCCATGAACTGTATAGCTCACCAGGCTCCTCTATTTTGGGATTCTCCAGGCAAGAATACTGGAGCAGGTCGCTATTTCCTATTCCCAGGGATCTTCCCCAACCAGGGATCATACCCACATCTCCTGTGTCTCCTGCATTGCAGGCCAATTCTTTACCCACGGAGCCACAGGGGAGGCCCCCATCTGGGAAACAGGTAAATAGACTCTTACAAATCACTGTGCTGAGTGCTGTAATGCAGAAGGCCATAGAGGATCCCGTAGGAACAGGGGGGAGTGGTCCCTGATGCTGCCAGGGGGGAGGTGACCCTATGCCCCCACACATGGGTGATGCTGAAGGGCGGGGACTGGGAGCATGTGGAGGAGAACCAGCTGTACTTCGCACCTTGCTATGCCCTTTCTACCCGTCTCAGTCTCCTTGCAGCGTGTCGTGGTAGCCTCCTTATGCCCACTTTACAAGTGAGGACACTGTGGCTCAGAGGGGTGAATGCACTTGCTCGAAGTCACACAGTCGAGAAGCTGACTGTGCCTCAGAGGCATCTGCCTCCACAATTACCAGGGAAGGGAGGGTGGGCCTGGGAGGGGCCCCAGGATCCTGGGAGGAAGCCCGAGATCCACGCGTAGCGGCTCGGAAACCGTGTTCTCCAGGCCCGCCGGGGGCCCCGGCAGGCGGCGGT
>NW_011495069.1:5488995-5491767 GCF_000754665.1 Bison bison bison
TAGCGGCTCGGAAACCGGGTTCTCCAGGCCAGCCGGGGCCACTGGCAGCTGCAGTTTATGAGGCACGGGGCTGGCCTGAGATGTTTTGCTTCACAAATGCACGCTGGCTCATCTGGGGTAAGTTTGCGCCTTTATGAGCGTTCTTCAAAGGCCCGGCTCGGCTCTGTGCCCGTCACCATGGAGACGGCTCTGGGTGGCTGAGACCGGCCAGCCTCTGTGGCCACGCGTGAAGGCTGCCCAGTGCTGGGGGCGGGTGCCACGCTGGGTGCGGGGGGCTGGGTGGGCAGCCATAAAGGCCTTTCCTGAAGAGATGCTTGTTGAGGGCAGGGCTTTAAACCCACCTCCCATGGAAAGTGAAGTGGTGGAGGCCGCTTCATTGTGGCAGGAGCGCCTGTCTCCACCCTCCTGTGTGCCCCCCCGCCTGCCCCTCCACACCGAAGCAGTGCTTTTGCCCAGCCCGCCCCCGTTGGAATCTGGACATGCTAAAGCCGAGCTCTGAGAGGGCTGGATTTGAATCCCAGGGATTGGCTGGCTGCACACCCACAGCCCCCTAAAACTCACACGGAAATCCCATTCTGTACATGGCCCGGGAGAGAAGTGATTTGCCACGTCCATGGCCATGTACAGAGAAGCGATTTGCCCAAGGTCACCAGCAAGGCAGGGGCCAGCCAGAGCCGGGTCTCCGCCTCCTCTGAGCCCAGGGCTCCTGGGCTGCCAGGAGGGCGCTCAGGCAGACCCAGGGAGCGGCGGGGCCCCCGCTGCAGGCCAAGTCTGGACGCAGCCAGCCCGAATCCGGAGGCGGGCTTGCTGGCTGGGAAGGCGGCCTGAGCCCTACCTTGGCCCTGGGCCTTCCTTGGCTCTCTGTTTTGGTCCAAGTCTCAGGGGCTGCTCGAAGATTCCAAAGGCATTTGAACATTTTGGAAGCAATTTGTCAGTCCTAGAAGCTGTTTGGAAGCTCCAAAAACTATTTTAAAGGTTCCCAGAACGTGTTGCATTTGCAAAGGCTGTTGTGCGTGGTTTCCAGAGAGGTTCAAGATCCCAGCTGACTGTCCCCCAAGGCAGTGTTGGGGTCTGGGGCACAAGCATGCTGAGAGCTCCGGGGAGCACTGGACACGGGGCTCCTGACAACGGGAGCTCCCAGCTTTCTCCCCAAGGACTCGGCCTAGGGAGCCACCAAGCCCGTCAGGACATCTGCTGTTCTGTGGAGCAGAAGGTGTGTGGGTGTTGGCAGCAGGGGGACAGAGTTTGGATCTCAGTTTTACCACTCACAGGCTGTGTGACCTGAAGCCAGTTGCTTAACTTCCCTGGGCCTCCTTTTCTGCCATCTTCTGCAGGCCGGATTGTCCCCCCTCCCATCTCAGAATTAAGTCAGAGAACACCCCACTCCAGGGCTGGTTAACACTTTCCTGACCGCTTCTGGGTATGGACTTGGGGTGAGGGGTGCAGTAATTGGCCTGCCAGTCCTGCTTAGACCAGACCACCCTGAGCCTGAGGCCCGGTCCTGCCGTGTCCACTCCTGGAGGAGCAGCCATGGGCGGAAGGCCTTGGTTGACCAGAGTGCCCGGACCTGCCCAGGCCCCTGTGGAAGGTTCTTTCTGGTCAAAGACCTGTCCTGCCTTTGCCTTTTCCACACGTCACCGCACCCGTGGCCTTTTCCCTCTCTCTTCTTTATCGTTGGCCCAACTGCCCTGTCGGTGCCCATCTGTACCTTATATCTCAGGTTTGCTATTTGCTTTGCCCAGAATGTCCGTCCACACACACACACACGCACATCACAGCCTTCCTGGACTCCCTCAGCTCCTTCTCTGGTCCCCACTGCCTTTTTCGTGTCAGTGGCCAGAGTGATACAGTCAGGCTCTGTCACCTCCTGGGCTAAAACTCTTGCTACCCCAGTGATGCCCCACAGACTCCCGACAATTCTTGCTGCCCCAGTGACTCCTCACTGTGTGGACTAGGCGTGGGGTGAGGAGTCAGACCCCAGGCTTGGCTAAGCCTCTGCCCCACAGTGTGACCTGGGGCAGGCTTGCGGCTGAGCCCTGTGAACCTCAGTTTCCCCCTCCATAAAATGGGAACGGTAAGTCACGCTCTGCCTGACTCCCTCCTTGTTGTGAGGGTTAAATTAGATGATGCGTGGGAACAAGGTATAGAAAGTAATGGGGCTGAGGGTGGCTGAGTGATGTGCCTAAGGTCATCCTGGGGAGTTTGGGGGCCAAACCAGGACCTTAACCCTAACTTCATTTGTTTGTTTGTCTCTGGCCGTGCCGGGTCTTCGTCGCCGTGCGGGCTTTTCTCTAGTGTGGCGAGCGGGGCCGCTCTCTCGTCGTGGCGCCAGGGCTTCTCGCTGCGGTGGCGTCTCTCGTCGTGGCCACAGGCTGTAGGGTACCAGGGCTTTGGCACTTGTGGCCGGAGGGCTCAGTAGTTGCAGCTCCTGGGGCTCTAAAGCGCAGGCTCAGTGCGGGCTTAGTTGCTCCAAGGCATGAAGGATCTTTCCCGATCAGGGATTGAACCCATGTCTCCTGCATCGGCAAGCAGATTCTTTACCACTGAGCCCCCGGGGAAGCCCCCAGGACCTTAATCTTGATCCAAGGCTCTGATGAGAGCCCTTATGAAGACTTCCTCCCCCTGGAACCCCAGGCCATCCTGGGGGCCCCTCTGAGAAGTTTTACTTTTCTGCAACTCCCTGACCCACTTGCAGAGCTGCGGTCGGGCAGGCTGGCTCCCAGCTGAGATGATCCACCAGCAGCCAACGGATGTGCTAAATGCATCATGCTT
>NW_011495069.1:5491867-5502397 GCF_000754665.1 Bison bison bison
GCATCATGCTTTCCTGGGAGACGGGAAGATCGATTCTGCAGTGGACCAGCGGCTTCGCTCAAAGCCGCGGCCAACCCCCAAGGGTGAAAACGGGCCAAGAATAAAAATAACCAGGCCTGCTCCCTCTGTAGGGTCAGTCCGGGCCAGACCAGAATGAGGTGGGTTTCGATGTGGCCACCTGTGGCATCATCGTCGTCATATCATCACACCAAGCAACATCCACGTGCCAGGCTCTGTTTAAGTATTTTCAGCGTATGAACTCACTGGATCCTCCCAGCCACCCTATAAGGCAGGTTCTGATAATATCCCCATTTTGTAGATGAAATGTGGCGGAGAGAGGTTTAGTGACTCGCCTAGGGTCACAGAGCTAGAAAGCAGCCGACCAGGATCAGAATCCACACCTACCTGACTCAGAGCCCGTGCTTTTGCAAGCATATTCTGTGGCTTTTTTAGTCGTACAGAACACTCTGTGGGCACTCACAGCCACAGGCTCTTTGCCTTTCAGAATGCCCACTTGGGACCTCCTTCCCAGCTCCCTCTGTGCCCTAGG
Organism: Bison bison bison; assembly: GCF_000754665.1. Taxonomy (NCBI): domain Eukaryota; kingdom Metazoa; phylum Chordata; class Mammalia; order Artiodactyla; family Bovidae; genus Bison; species Bison bison. Next base: position 5,492,418 of record NW_011495069.1, read on the forward strand.
CTCTGGGGTCTTGAGCCACATTTTCAATGCTTGGCATGTTCTTTGCCAGGCGGGCGCTCCTTGATAGGTTGGGGGAGGCCCCAACCCAGAGCTCAGAGCACGCAGGTCTAAGGTGCCCTGTGGTCACTCTGGACAGGGGAGACCTCCCTGGCTGACTTGAATTCTCAGGGGCCTAAAGCCTTGGCCTGGAGTGGTCCCAGCCTCACTGCCCATTGGCCAGAGATGGCACGTCCATAGCCAAGGATGGGCCAGCCCGAGGTTTGGCCAGCTCCATACATCACAGGCGAAGCAAGAGAAGCCCCAGCCCCAGATGGGGTTAAGCGAGGAGATGGGACAGATGCTCAGGACATGAGGTGTGGAGCTGCAAAGTAGGCCCAGCTCTGTGATCTTCTCCGTAAAGGGTAGCTCTGGTGGTAGGAAATGTGTGGGCCTTGGGGTTAAATTCAGCGTGTTGCCTCCTAGCCGCGTGACATTGGGCAAAACCCTCTCTGAGCCTCAGTCTGTCCCCTCTCTTTCACTTGTCTCCAGGCCACACGACCATCCACACTCAAGATCCTTGCACACACACACATCCGTTTCTTCCCTGAAGCCCAGTGCACCTGGCTGGTCCCCCACAGCCCCCCTCCCTCAGACCCACCCCCAAGCCCTCCCACACCCTCACCCCTTCCAGACTGTCAGACACCAAACCCTGTCCATTTCCTCTCTAATATCTGAGTGGTCACTTCCCCTTCTGTCCTCACGACCTCCCTGCCCTGATCCAGGCCTTCTTTCTCCTGAATTTATGCAGCAGTCTCCTCGCTTCCCCCTGCCATGCCCTGCCCATCAACCCATTCCCCTCTGGCAGTTCCAGAACCACGGCTCTGAAAGCGGAATCTGGTCATGTTGTGACGGCCTGAGACGCATCCTGATTGCACACAGGATAAACCTTCGCCTCCTTCCCATCCTCCAAAGCAGGCACACCCCTCTTCTTCTAGTCATGCTGGATGGATGCGCTTAGATCCACCTCTAAGCCTCTGCACACATTATTCTCTTAGCCTAGAATCCCCTTTTCTCTTCACCCTCCCCCTCCCCCTTTGTTTCACACCCATCTGGCCTTCAGGTCTCAGTTTTGACAGCCCTCCTTCCATGAATTCTTCATTGCCACCACTTGCCAGGATGGGGAGGTGGTCACCCTGAGAGCCCACACCCCCGTCAGAGCAGCTTCCCCTCTGAACTGTTATCATCTTTTTTTATTTTTTTTAACTGTGCTGAGTCTTTCTTGCAAGCTTGCAGGCTTCCCTAGGTGCGGAGCAGACTTATTTGCCCTGCGGCACGTGGGATCTTAGTTCCCTGACCAGGGATTGAACCCGTGTCTCCTGCCTTGGAAGGCTGATTCTTAACCACTGGACCACCAGGGAAGTCCTGTTGTCTATTTACATGTCTCCCTGCCCACTAGACAGGGGCCCCCATCTCCAGGCTCAGAGTTGGCTCTATAGTGAGGGCAAGTATTCCCACACCCGCACCCCAGGCCCTCCTGTCCCAGGTAACCTCACTTCCCAGCTCACTGGGCAGCCTGCCAGTATGTAGTCCCAGCCTCCCCAGGACCGCACCGTGAGCCTTCAGCCCAGCGCCTGCTCCTCTCTGTGCCTCAGCTGCCAAGGATCTCTAAAAAGGCAAGTCTGAACTAGACGGCTTCTCAAGGGCCTGCTTAGCTCTACAGTTCCACAGCTTGGACACCCAGCAGAGGACCCCTCTCGGCCGATCTTCGTGCCTTTTCATTCTGTCTCGAAAGTCCGTCTCCAGCCACCTCCTCTCGCAAGCTATCTGGGCCTCTCGGTGACATTTTCTCTCCCTGTCTGCCCCCAGGCTTCCTGTGAGGACTGAGGCCTCCTTTATGCAACTCCAGATCCAGGTCGAAGGGCAGGCCTGGAAGCCACCCCAGCCCCTTGCCCATCCTCCCCCCATGGGACCCGCCATCTGCACAGCCCCAGTAGGGCCATTAACTCACTATGAGTCAAGCGATGCTATAAATAAGTAAAGGGGTGAGGGTCCCCAGGGGGCGCAACCCCAGCTGGCTGCCCTGTCTCTGGCCAGATCTGGGGTCTCGACCGCCCCAGGACGACTCAGCCTGACAGATCTTGAGGTGTCATCACTGTTCCCCAGAGAGTGACGGGGAGATCACCAGGCCTCTCCGGCCCCCATTAGTCTCAGTAATTGCCAATCAATTTCCTGGGATCCTGGTGGGGAAAAGCCCCTGGGGGTCTCTGGTGGGGAAGCCACCTCTAATGGCTTTTATTTGGATTGTTGCAAATTGATTGGGTTTTTTTAAATGGAGCTTTGGTGGTGTTTTTTTTTTTTTCCCTTGTATCCTAACTAACCCCTCAAGGCTTGTTAGGCCAAAGATGAGTGATGATATGATTTTACTCCTTGTAAGAACTGAGGCCAGGGCTGGTCATACCCACACCATTCATGTATCCTTCATTCAGCAGAAACTTCCTAAAGCCACAGCCACAGCTCCCATTTCCTTGGCAGTCACCCCATCCCAGGTCCTTCCCAAGGTTACCAGATTGAAATCGTACAGTAACCCTCATGTGATGTGTTTCACCATGTCAAAGGCAAGGTGAGAGACGAGGCAGGCTCAGAAATATGGCAAGACTTGGCTAAAGTCACATAGCTGATAAATGGTGACTTTGAGATTTGAACCCAACTCTTTCTGGCATCGAAGCCTGGGTTTCCCTGTTTTTACTTGTACCTTTCAAAGTGTTACATGTAAAGTGACGGTGATTCCCCTAGAAGCTATAACACTACAGGAATTACAGCTTTCATGGGACTCCTAGGGATTAGCTGATAATAATAGCGGCATCGATAATGGCAGCAACAAGGGCTTGTTTACTGAGCTCTTAATTATGAAACAGAGGCTATGCCAATAGCTTTACATCTGTATTTCATTTCCTCCTTAGAACTATACTGAGAAGTATATATTATTATAGCCATTTCACAGGTAGGGAAACTGAACCTCAGAGGTCAAGTGACTTATATAAAATCACCCAGATTAGTGGTAAAACTAGGATACAAACCGGGTATGTTTTAATCCGTGGCATGCCTGTTTAACCAACTGTTTCAGTTTGAATTGAGAGTGACAGAAAACCAAATAAAAATGACTTAAACAAGATAGGACTTTATTCCTCTATCAACTAAATGAAGTCCAGAGTAGTTCAAGGCTGCTATGGTAGCTCCATGATCACAAAGGTCCTAGACACCTTCTGTCTTGACCTCATGATCTAGTTTGGCTACAAGAGCTCCAGCCATCACATCTGCATTCCAGCCAACTGGGAAAAGGAAATGATAAAGACAGATATGCACATTTCTTTTAAGGACACTTCCCAGAAATTGCACCTACCATTTTTGCTAGTATCCACTGTTGTTATTGGGGCTTCCCTCATAGCTCAGTTGGTAAAGAATCCACCTGCAATGCAGGAGACCCTGGTTTGATCCCTGGGTTGGGAAGATCTGCTGGAAAAGGGATAGGCCCCCGACTCCAGTATTCTTGGGCTTCCCTTGTGGCTCAGCTGGTAAAGAATCTACCTGCAATGTGGGAGACCTAGGTTCAATCCCTGGGTTGGGAAGATCCGTGAAGGGAAAAGCTACCCACTCCAGTATTCTGGCCTGGAAAATTCCATGGACTATAGTCTATGGGGTTACAAAGAGTGATTTTCACTTTCACTGCTGTTATTTGGTCACCAAGCCATGTCCCATTCTTTGCAACCCCATGGACTGTAGCACACCAGGCTCCTCTGTCCTCTACTACCTTCTGGAGTTTGCTCAGATTCATGTCCATTGAGTCAGTGAAGCTATCTAACCATCGTATCTTCTGACTCCCCTTTCTCCTCTCGCCCTCAATCTTTCCCATCATCAGGATCTTTTTCCAATGAGTTGCCTCTTTGCATCAGATGGCCAAAGTATTGGAGCTTCAGCTTTAGCAAGTCTGTCCAATGAATACTTAGGATTGACTTCCTTTACAATTGTCTGGTTTGATCTCCAAGGGATTCTCCAGAGTCTCCTTCAGCACCACAGTCTGAAAACATTAATTCTTCAACGTTCAGGCTTCTTTATGGTGCAGCTCTCATTGCATCATCTCACTGCAACACCTCACTGGCCAGAACTAAATCACAGGGCAAAGTCCATCTGCAGGACTGGAAGGAAATGTAGACTTGATTCCAACAGGCCATGTGCCCAGCTAAAAATCAGGGACTATTATTAAGAAATGAGGGGATATCAGAGTTACTTCCATTAGCATCACTCTAAACTGCCCCCTAAATATGTAGATAGATGGATAAACTTTAAGGAGGTTTGTAAACCCACTAAGATTGTCCACAATGTGTTTTCTTTGTGTACATAGGTGCCTTTGGAGGAATAACAGTAAAAACTTTCATCAGGTTTTTTTGAGGAGCCCTGCTGTAGACTGTGATGCTCTTATAGTTAAAAACTGTGTCTGTCACTGTATCTTTGTTATCAGCAGGCAATACAATAAATGTTAATTGAATGAAATGTTGGATGAATAATTCGATGGATGACCTTAGACAAGTAACTTCACCTTTTTTGATCCTGATTTTCTCATCCGTAAAATGGGGATAAATAGAGATTCCACTCAGCTGTCCCTCATTTCTGTATTTCTCCTCTACCCTAGTATCCAGCACAGTGTCTGACACATAGTAGGTATTCTATGGATAGGTATGAGGGGAATGGACAGATGTGTAATTTGGTAGGTAGATGGAAGAATCGGTGTTTTTAAGAATGAATGATGGCGAGTGAGTGAATGGGTGAGTGGCTGGTGAATGTCAAGGCTCAGCAGGTTCATTGGTAGGTTCATTGGCTAGATGGATGAATCAGTAGATAGGAAGATTGGTTGATGGATGGGTGAATAGAGTGAACAAATGGATGAATGTCCAGATGAATGACTAAATGAATGGATCAGCAGAGGCAAAGATTGATGTTTGGGAAGAGGTGGATAAGCAGGTGAGTTTTTATATAAAGAATCAGTAGATAAGTGAAAATGAAAAACGCATGACTCAATGGATCGTAGATGGATTTGTGAGTGAACTTGTAGGTGGACGGACGGATGGGAGGGTAGATGGGTAGATGAATAGACAAATGGAGGGATGGATGGATGGAAATTGTACACCAGATTTTTATATGTGCATATAAGGGATTATGGGCTTCCCTGGTGGCTCAGATGGTAAAGAATCTGCCTGCAATGCAAGAGACCCAGGTTTGATCCCTAGGTCAGGAAGACCCCCCTGGAGAAGGCAATAGTCCATGAGGTCACAAAGAGTCAGACACAACTGAGTGACTGACACTTTCACTTGACATAAGGGATTTTGAGATGTTTGGATGGATGAACCAATGGACAGTTGGATGGCCAGACTGATGACTGGATGAACTCATGGATGGATGGATGATGTTTGCGTATGTTTGTGCACATGGGAGTTATAGTGTGTGTCGATAGAGGGACCGAAGGGTGGACGGAAGTGTGGACGGGTGAATAGAAGGAAGGAAGAGAGGGAAGGACAGTGGCCTCCATCTAACCCAGGTCAGAGAGTGATGAGGCAGGGACAGAGGGTTTCCTGCGCAGAAGGCTGGCTTGCAGAGCAGATAAGCCACCTTTCCTCCAAAGCCTGTGGAGCAGGGGCTCCAGCTGAGCTCTTCCTTGCCACGGGTCCAGGGTCTTGCTGGCAGGGCCAATGCTCAGAAACTGATGTAGGAGGGAGACAAAGGGAGTGGGCAGATACCAGGGCCAGAGGGAGAGTGGGTGGGAGGGGAGATGAGTGGGGGCTGGGGCTGCCATTGGTCAGCCACCCCTGTTTACTCAGCTCCGGAATGAAGCCCCGGAGAAGAGTTGTTCATATTTCTCTCTTGAACAGGGAGCTGACATTAATGAACAGCTAATTAACATCTTGGAGTGCGATGGTTCCAGTGTCAGTGTCCCTAATTAGTCTCGCGCTAATCTGCTTTAATTAACTGTCCCTGTCGTGGTTTTAATTTAATTTTCAGCTCTAGCCCAGGATGGCAGCCCTGTGAGCATTCTGTCCCAGGGCGCCTGCAGCCGGGGCAGGGTGGGCCGGCCAATGCCCGGTTCTTGAGGGGCACTCCCAGGCAGCCCCAGATTGGGCAGAGCTGGTGACAAACAGCATGACTCCTCCCTGGCCCTGGGGGGGCAGAAAACTTGGGGACAGGATGCTTTCCTCCCCATCTCAAGGGAGTGTTCTCAGCCACCAGTTGTTCCCAGAGCATGCACAGGTCAGGAGCAGAGTCTGTGACTGCCCCTTGGACTCAAACAGGCCCCATCCACTGACCACACTTTCTGAACATGGACTCTGGGTTCAGAAGGATTCGTGTTCTGGAACTTTCTAGGTGTGTGGCCTTAGTGAAAGCACTTGCTCTTCCTGAACCCTGGTGGAATGGGGCTCTCATCTAGACGTGGCCCCCTGCCCCCGCCAAGGATGCAGGGCTCAGGGGGGTCCACACACCCAGCCCCCTCATGGTCAAGGCAGAGTAAACACTGTGAGAGCCACCCCTGAGTCTGCAGTGGAGAGGGCTGAAGAGGGCAGAGCACGGGGCCAGAAGTCAGGACACTCGGGTCCCAGTTCCAGCTGTGCGAGCGCCTCTAAATCTCTCGGCCAGTCTGGGCGTCTTCCCCACTCCCACCCAGGAGTGGAAGAGACAGGGGAGAACAAGATGCTTTCTGAGCACGCCGCCCACCCCCTGCTCTGATCGGGAGTGGAGAGTTAAAGTGCAGGTGGTACAGAGAACCCAAATCTGAAACAGGAGGTCTGAGTGGGAACTGGACGCTCGGACCAGCCTGGGGGCCAGGTGAGGCCTCCACATTTTGCAAGGCAAAGCAGGTGCTACCGGGGAGGATACGGCTGACTTGGTTACAAGGTCCTGCTGCAGGTGGGAAACAAATCAACATGCCTGCCCCATGGCAGGAGCCAGAGAAGCAGCTGTCAAGATAGTGAGACAATTGAGGATCCTCCAAGGGGAAGCTGGCCAGTGGCAGAAGTTGGGGAGAGGAGAGCCTGGAAGCCAAGAGAGGACCCCTGGTCCAAGAGTGCAGGGAGCTAGGAACGTAGGGCAGGGGTGAGGACTGAGGCTCGAGGTGTGAAAAGGCCCTCTCTGAGGGGGAATGCCAGCCCAGGAGTTTACTCTAACCCTGAGGGCACTGGGGAGCCATGGCAGGATTTAGAGCAGGAGTGTGGCCTGATCCGGTGACTGAGCACTGGCAGACAGGAGTGCTTCCCTGATAGCTCAGTTGGTAAAGAATGCACCTGCAAGGCAGGAGACCTCAGTTCAAGTCCTGGGTTGGGAAGATCCCCTGGAGAAGGGAAAGGCTACCCACTCTGGTATTCTGGCCTGGAGAATTCCATGGACTATAGTGCATGGGGTCGCAAAGAGTCAGACAGGACTGAGCGACTTCCACTTTCAGAGATGAGAGAAGGGAAGTGAGGAGACAGGATGCAGGAAGGGCTGTGAGGGGGGCTGCTGTCTTACTCAAAGCAGTACAGTCGTGCAGAGTTGGACAGCCTCGGTGAGACTTCCAGAAGCAGTGAGCTAATGTACGTAAAGTGTGCGCTTTTTAGGAAAGGCAGGGTGCACCTCCCTCTCCCTGTGGCCTTGGGCTTAATGAATATGTTTGGAATTTCTCTGTGACCCCAGCTCCAAGGCTGTAGCCCACGCTTTCTCAAACTGGGTCTACAAACCCCAGGATTTAGGGAGGTGTGGTCTCAGTAGTATTTTCAGGGCTCCAGGAATTCTAAGAGAATCTACAATTTCTGTGTTTAGATTTTACTGCTGATTCCAAAGAAAGAAACAAAAAATAAGATTTTGTTTTTTTACCATCTCTGAAGCAACACTAATTTCGCCTGGCTTCACAAAGGGGAGCATCCTTATTTCTCAGCCTGGCATCTGAGGTTTGGAGAGAAAGTCCGTAAAGATCCACAGAAGAACATTTCCCTCGCCTCAGGGCCCGAGCCTTGTCGGGCTCCAAGAAATGCTGTCAGACCCACCTTCCCCCAGGACAGCAGACCCTTCCAATGCAGGATCCGTCTCTGGCTCATCTCCGCATCCCCACAGCCTGACACTGGTCTGAACCCAGAGAGGGCTTGTGAACTGAGGTGGATTCTCTCTCTGGAAGCCCCATAGGCCCCCTCCCCCTGCCTTTGACCTTCAGTTGATCTTTGTTTTCTAGTCCAGCAGAGCCAAACCAGTTTTTCCTGAAATTCTCAGTAAATTAGTGTGGAATTCAGAGCTCCTGCCTTCCCCCTTCTCTTCCACCCACACACCGGTGCACAAAACTCCTCTGAAAGGAGAAAAAGCCTCGCGTTTCTCTGCACCTGTCCACCTCTCCATAGCAACCCTGCACAGTTGCCCAGGCCCCAGTCCAACCATGCCACCTCCAGAGAGCCCTCCCTGATTTCCCCAGCCAAATACGTCTGCTGGACCATGGAGCTCCCGAAGCACCTGCGCCTCCCTGGGTCTTCTTCTTGCCTTGAGTGGTCCATAGTCAGCCAAGAACTGGCATTGCTTGCATGTGTCCCCTACTTCCTACTCAGTGCCTGGCTCACAGTGGAGGGCCCACAGAAGAGGCTTACCCATCACCCCTGAGCTGGGGGGCCGACACGCTCCCTGAGCTGTATTCTCGGCAGAGGGGCCAGCGGATGCCAGCCTGGCCCTAGTACAGTAGTCATAGCGGCGCCCTTATTGTCCATCAGGCCTGAGTTTCAACTGCAACTCCACCCCCAGTCAGCTGACGGCTTTGGGCTGCGTCGCTGGAAGTCTTACTCTTCTCATCTGGAAAATGGGTAACTTACCCAGTGGGGGCTCTGTGAGGACTTAAACGAGGGACTCCATGTAAAGTGCCTGGGACAGAGTAAGTGCTCGGTAAAATGAGCTAATGCTGGTGACGGTGGTGATCAAGTGCTAGAACCTTACGCCAGAGCCCCTGCGCCCCCACAGCTGGGGGCAGGGTGGTCCAGGGAGACAGGGCTCGGAGTTAGAAAAATTCTCAGTTTAGGGGTCAGGCCTGTGTGAGCACTGCTGACTCTCCTTTTTCCTCTCTCACTCCCACCAGGAAACAGCTGGGCCTGGGCTCAAGCTACTGCAGGCATGACCTGCGGAAAGGTGGCCAGACTCCTGGCTCTTGTCTCACGAGGCTTCCGCATCCACGCACATACAAAGACCCACACACCAGGGACATGAGTAGAGATACCCACATGCCCACATATACACACACACACACACACACACTCAGAATTAGGAAAAAGAGGCCGCTTTTGCTGACTTCCAGGCAAACGCAAACGTTGCAGAGGGGCCAACAGCTCTCCTGTTCTGCTTTCCCTGCCCTCCTGCGTGGGTTCCAGTTCAGTTCCATTGGAGACAGAGATCTGTGCCCATGGCCCGGAGCTGGGATACCACCCGGGTCTCAGCTCTGTGGGGAGTTGGAGGGACTGCATGGTGGTTTGACTATTTCTTTTTTTCTTTTAAAAAATATTTATTATTTTCGGCTGCGCTGGGTCTCTCTAGTTGCGGTGGGCGGGCTTCTCCTTGCGGCGGCTTTTCTTGTTGTGGAGCACAGGCTCTAGGCACGCGCGGGCTTCAGTAGTTGCGGCTCCCCGGCTCTAGAGCACGGGCTCAGCAGTTGTGGTGCACGGGCTTAGTTGCTCCACAGGATGTGGGATCTTCCCAGACCAGGGATCGAACCCGTGTCCCCTACATTGGCAGGCAGGTTCTTATCCACTGCACCACCATCCCCTGACTAGTTCTGACTGGGGGCTCATCAGAGGGTGCACATGCCTCTCTGTGGATCCCAGTGAGACGTAGCAGCAACAGAGCCTGGGCTGCTCCACAGCCCTCCCACCGGCTGTGGCCAGGCCGCAGCACAGGCATCTAGGAGGCCTCAGGAGCCCCGCCCACACGCCCCCTCCTCTCCCGAGCTGATCCTGAGG
>NW_011495069.1:5502497-5528058 GCF_000754665.1 Bison bison bison
GGGCCCTTCTCCATCTGCACGGATGAACATTTAGTTGACCCAAGCTTTGCTCTGGCAGGATGAGGCCAGAGGGTCCAGACTCTACAGAAGGCAGAAGGCCTTTCTGAAGGAACCGCATGTCCTGCTAGAACCACCAGCAGCCAGGGGCTGGCGTTTGGGGAAGGTCATGAGGTCAGACAGCGCCTATTACGGCCACAGTATTGTGCAGTGTTAACATCACAGTCAAGCAAGGATCTCAGAATGTTTCAGGCCGAGAAAGGTTGTAATCATAGGATGATAGACTGTTGCAATCGTGTAATCATAGTAGCACCCAGAAGAATAAGCACATAGAAGACTAGGAAGCAAGAGTTGGAGAATGTTGCAGGCATAAAAATGTAATAATCATAGAATTATAGAATTTTATAACCTTAGAATATTAAAATTTTAGCTTTACAAGCAGGAGTTTTAAATGTTATAACCATGAAACTGTGGCCTGTTGCAGTATACACACACGCACACACACACACACACGCGCGCGCACAGAATATATACACTTGTAGACTTAAAAGCAGAAATTGTAGAATGCTATAGTAGCAGAATCGGAGAAGGCGATGGCACCCCACTCCAGTACTCTTGCCTAGAAAATCCCATGGACAGAGGAGCCTGCTAGGCTGCAGTCCGTGGGGTCGTGAAGAGTCGGACATGAGTGAGCAACTTCACTTTCCCTTTTCACTTTCATGCATTGGAGAAGGAAATGGCAACCCACTCCAGTGTTCTTGCCTGGAGAATCCCAGGGACGGGGGAGCCTGGTGGGCTGCCGTCTATGGGGTCGCACACAGTCGGACACGACTGAAGCGACTTAGCAGCAGCATAGTAGCAGAATGGCACAGTCAAGAACTGTAGAATATTTCAATCTTCTTCAGGTGTTATAATGTCACACTCAAGAATCTGAGAATGTGAGAGCTGGAAGAACATTTTACATGTATTTTTGCCAGAGCCTATGCAAATTATGTGACATCAACTAATTCATTACTCCTCCCAGCAGCCCATGAAGTAAGCCCCTCCTAGACGGACAAGGAACTCTGGGGACCGGCAGAAGCCACGTGCAAGCCCCCCCCACCCCAGGTCTTGGAGTCTCTTTGTTGCGGTTTTGGCTGTGCTGCGGGGCTTGCCGGATCTTAGTTCCCTGAACCAGAGATCGAACCCACAGACTCAGCAGTGAGAGTGCGGAATCCTCACCACTGGACCACCAGGGAATTTCCAGCCGTGGCGTCTTGGCAGGAAAAAAGGGAGTAGTTGTTTGGGCCTGTCCTTGGCCCCTCCCCACCCTCAACACAAACCCAGAGGCGAGAACCACGGCCAGTGCTTCTCCTTTTGTTAACTTGTGGCTTCGGGGCCTGCTGGATCAGCTTCCAGTGTGTAGGCAGGAAGCCTGCGGCATCCTGGGGTCAGCCCTGCAGGCCCCACCCAGATTCCTAGCCTGGGTGTGAGGGGCCAGGGGTGCAGGGTTCCCAAAGGCCTTCCCCCAAAGCTCTGACCTCACCTGCTTGTCTGCGCGGATGACCATGCTGCTTTTCACCAAACACCCTCCAGCTCTTCCATCAGTTGCCACTTTCAGATCACCTTCTGAGGACCAGGCCCCATTCAGGGCCCTGAAACAAGGCCTCTGCCCTAAGGAATGGAATCGCGGGGCTATTTGTGGATACAGAGAAAGTGCTTATATGGGGCCAGAGCAGAGAGAGGGCATCATGGAGCCCTTCTTGGAGGAGATGGGACCTAGAGGGAGGCAGAATTGGGATATACAGGTTTTCCCCTGCTCTCTGAAAGCAGAGTGTTCCTATGAAATCTTTCATAAGCTGAAATGACAGAAAGACAAGATGCAATTTTCTTCATCATAAAAGTGAAAATCCTCCCCAGATTCTTTTTCATTTAACGAAAACAGTACTAATGTACTTTGTTTTTCAAAAAAAGTGGCTTTGGCGACTTCCCTGGCAGTCCAGTGGTTAAGACTCGATTGCTTCCAATGCAGGCGGCACGGGTTCAATCCCTGGTCAGAGAACTAAGATCTCACACGCCAAGTGACGGGGCCAAAAATAAATTTGTAAATTTTTTAAAAAGTGAAGTGGCATAAAGCACACTTTTGCAAAGCAGGGGTGGTGGGAAGGGCATTCCAGACAGAGGAAGCAGAAAGAGCAAAGGCCCAGAGGCAGCCACATGTGCGATGTGTTCAGGAACCATCAGGGAGCACTCGTCGGGCAGTGCAAAAGCTGCTGGATGATGGATGTGGGGCGGGAGAAGTGGGCTGAGGTTTGGGGAGCCAGGCTAGGGAGGTCAGGATTGATAAATGGCCAGGCAAGTCCATGACAATGCTTGAGTCTGCCTGGTAGGAAGAGGGGCTGAGGAGCTTGCAATTTGCTTTGCCTTCTTTAGAAACTAGAAACTGCAAATTCCTTCCCAGGACGGGTGGGCCAACCCTGGGCTGGGCTCCAAAAGCAGAGAAAGGGCTTTCGCGGGAATTCCAAGGCTGTGTGACGGGTGCTGGCCACATAGCCTTTTATCCAGGGACGCTGGCAGCCGACAAGGCTCTCAGGGCAGGGGCTCGGGAGATGCCCAGGCTCTGAGTGGGACCCACACGGGCACCATGCAATTCCTTCTGGTTCTTGGCAGTCTCTATAGTCATCTTCTCAGAGCAGGAGGCATGAACACCAGGAAAAGAGCCAAAAAGGCCTGCGCTCAAATCCTAGACTGGCCTCCTGTTACTTGAGTTAGTGGAACAAGTGACTGTTTGCCCATCTGTAAAATGGGACTGAAGACAGGGCTCCTGAGAGGGAGTGGATGCCTGTCCCCAGTAGGCTTGTGATTCATTTTTGTTCCCTTTATGCAAACAGTCTTAGAATCAACAAGAAGCATTTAGTCCAACCAGCAACCACTCTGGTACTCTTGCCTGGAAAATCCCATAGACAGAGGAGCCTGGGAGGCTGCAGTCCATGGGGTCGCAAAGAGTCGGACATGACTGAGCGACTTCACTCACTTCACTTTTGACCCATTTTATAGGTAGGCAAACTGAGCCTCAAACGACCACAGACATCTGAGAGGTAGAATGGCCAGGCGTTTGGTAACCTGGAGGTAGGGACCTAGGTGAGCTCAGTATGGACTATAAAGAGTGAAGCCCAGAGTCTGAACCTGGGATGACAGGATAGACTGTAAACCCAGGGGCTCGCAGGTAAGCGTGTCAGGCACTCACTGTGGCTCCGCAGGTCCATGCCGGCAGCCTCACCACACCATCGAGGAACAGGGCCACAGTTCCGCTGAGGGTGAGGGGCAGCTGCAGAGATGGTGAGGGATATTAAGCAAAACAATTTCAGTAAAGCTCCTCCTGGTGTGTCCTGCACGCGGTAGGTGCCCAGGCTCTAGGACAGAGTATCGGCAGGCTGTGTGAGCACTGGGTACAAACCAAAACTGGGATGGGAGTGACTGCCCCTTGCCAACCCCATCCAGCACAGTGGCAAGATTTTTGCACAAAAACTCAGATGTAGACACTATGTAACTTTTTAGACTAATAACATTTGTGTAAGAAATGGGCTTCCCAGGTGGCATTAGTGGTAAAGAACCTGCCTGCCAATGCAGGAGACATAAGAGACGTGGTTTCAATCCCTGGGTTGGAAAGATCCCCTGGAGGAAGGCATGGCAACCCACTCCAGTACTCTTGCCTGGAGAATCCCTATGGATGGAGGAGTCTGGTGGGCTACAGTCCATGGGCTCACAAAGAGTTGGACACGACTGAAGCATCTTAGCACGCACACGCACAAGAAATAGTTATTGAGTCCCTATGTGCCAGGCAACCTGCTAGACCCTTTGCACGGATCATCTCATTTAAACCCATCAACCCTTATGAACAACTCCATGAAAAGCGAAAGTCAAAGTTGCTCAGTCGTTTCCAATTCTTTGCAACCCCATGGGCTGTATTCTCCAGGCCAGAATACTGAGGTGGGTAGCCTTTCCTTTCTCCAGGGGATCTTCCCAACCCAGGAATCAAACCCAGGTCTCCCACATTGCAGGCGGGTTCTTTACCAGCTGAGCCACAAGGGAAGCCCAAGAATACTGGAGTGGGTAGCCTATCCCTTTTCCAGCAGATCTTCCTGACTCAGGAATTGAACTGGGGTCTCCTGCATTGCAGGCAGATTCTTTACCAGCTGAACTATGCCTGGGAAGCCCAAACAACTCCATTATCATTTCCTTTTGACAGAGGAAGAAACTGAGGCTCCGGAAGTGTTTTGCCTGTGATCAGACAGAGCAGGGCAGGAATCCAGGACTTTCTGAACCCAGAGCCTTACCCCTGTGCCACACCACGCTGGCATAGATACCCAGAGCTGCTGCCTGAGATGTGTGAAAGGGAAGGTCCAGAATGAACACTGAAATCATTTCCCAGTGGAAGCTATTGGTGGGACATGCTTACCTGGCCTCCTTCAGAAAGGTATGAAATGCTGCCTCCCCCGGGGCTCTTCAAGGGCTCAGGCAGGGTTGTGTTAAGCTGGGCTGGAGACAGAGGGCTGTCCATAGTGGGTTCTAGAGGGGGGCTACACCCGTTTCCCGCCCCCTGCCACCTCCTAGCCAGAGGCAGCCAGGATTCCATTAACCTGATTCTCTGCCCCACATAAACCGGCAGAGGGAGCCCCGCGAGGGAAGGGCACTGGGGAGGGGAAGAATTGGGCTTCCCTAGGCTCCAAGTGGAGCTGCCAATGGCGCCAGTTTCCTTTCCTGCAGTCCAGGAGGGCCTTCGAGGCCCCTGGCTCTTTGAGGAGGGAGTAGGGAGAGGGATCCTGAGCCAGGAAGAAAGAACAAGGGAATCCAGGCTGGGGAGCACAGCAGAGGCCATCCGAACCCAGAGCCCCGAGCCGCCGCGCCTATCCCTTCTGCACGTGGCCTTGGACAAGTCACATCACCCCTCAAATCTCTTGATTCCTCCTTGCTTGTAGTAAGGGCAAACCAATGCCAGCTCTTCCTGTCGCTGGGCAGACTAGCAACACTCTGCCTGACACACAGTAGGAGTTCAGGAATGGTGGCTGTTACCACTGCCATGGTTTTACAATCTTGACCCCTTCGCAGCTTGCCAAGCACATTCACATCCATTTTCTTCCTTCTTCCAGAAAAGTGAGGATTCTTATGAGACATTCAGTTCAGTTCAGTCGCTCAGTTGTGTCCGACTCTTTGCGACCCCATGAACCACAGCACGCCAGGCCTCCCTGTCCATCACCAACTCCCGGAGTTTACCCAAACTCATGTCCATTGAGTCGGTGATGCCATCCAACCATCTCATCCTCCGTTGTCCCTTTCTCCTCCTGCCCTCAATCTTTCCCAGCATCAGGGTCTTTTCCAATGAGTCAACTCTTTGCATCAGGTGGCCAAAGTATTGGAGTTTCAGCTTCAACATCAGTCCTTCCAATGAACACCCAGGACTGATCTCCTTTAGGATGGACAGGTTGGATCTCCTTGCAGTCCAAGGGACTCTCAAGAGTCTTCTCCAACACCACAATTCAAAACATCAATTCTTCAGCACTCAGCTTTCTTTATAGTCCAACTCTCACATCCATACATGACTACTGGAAAAACCATAGAGAGATTAAGGGACTTGGAATCACACAGATTCTAACTTTATCGTGATCATCACAGTGAGCCACCCCAGCCAGGCCACTTATCTTTGGTCTGTTTCTCTGTCAGAATTCAGGTTAAGTGCCTCTTCCCCCAGGAAGCCTTCCTTGACCACGTAGCCTGGGTAAGCACAACTCCTCTGTTTTCCTACAGCCCTCTGGACTTCTTGTCACAATCGCTAGGTGCCCCCACCTAAGACTCTGAGGGCCTGAGCAGTGCTCTCTATAGCAGGAGAAGGAGCATAATAAATATTCTGGTAATGGCTGCAGCTATTCCCACACAGAGGAACGTGCAGGTGGACACAGACTCACAAGTACACAGGTGGGCGTGTACACAGTTGTGCACATGTGGGTTGATGAGTACACATGTGTGTGGGCAGAGGGCGAACTTTCTGGAACATGGTAGACTAAGCTGACATGGATGCCATCTTCTCCCCACACCTTCAGAAATACACAAAAATATTAGAGATGACATGGACATAGCTTGAAAGAAAGGAAAATCTTTGGGTGATTTTTAAAACAATAGGCGGAACAAAAATGGGGCTTCCCAGGTGGCTCAGATGCTAAATAATCTGCCTGTGGTGAAAGAGACCCAGGTTCAATCCCTGGGTCGGAAAGATCCCTTGGAGAAGGGAATGGCGACCCACTCCAATAGAAAATAGGAGGATAAGATTGGAGGGAAAAAAAACAAAAACACATGCTAAGATCATTTGGAAGTAGATGGGGATGTCAATTAACTTTTGACTTGGTTGAGACAAATATGCACATTAAAAATCTAAGGAGTCAGGACTTCCCTGGTGGTCCGGTGGCTTAGACTCTGAGCTCTCAATGCAGAGGGTCCGTGTTCAATCTCTGGCCAGGGAACTAGATCCCACGTGCTGCAGCAAAGACCCAGCACGCCAAATAAATAAATAAAAATAAATAAAAGTTAAAATGTAAGGGTAGTCATAAAAGTCTAGAATATATAACTACTGAGCCAGTAGAGGAAATAAAAAGGCATACAGAAAATTTAATCAATTCCACAGAAGGCAAGAAAGGAGAAAAAAAATTGTACATGGATGATAAATAAAACACATAATGTAAGATAGTGTAGATAAGGTCAGATATATTTAGTAATCACAGTGCATGAAAATGGATTAAACTCGACTGTTGAAAATCAGAGATTCTTAGTTTAGCTGGGAGAAAAATGTCCAGCTCTGTTGATGAGAGACACACCTAAGAGATAGTGATGCACCAAGGGTTAAGTAAAGGATGGAAAACGATGTATCAGCAGATATTCTCTATAATAAAGTGGGTGGCGAGATAAATATCAGGGAGAAAAAAGACTTTAAGGCAAGAAGCATTATTGGGGACAAAGGAGGTCATTATTTAATGACAAAGTGAATAATCCACCCAGAAGATGTAGTAATCCTGAGCTTGCAGGCACTTACACCATCGTCTCAAAACACTTTAAAAAAAAACAATGACTTGCAAAAAAGAAATTGTCAAATCCACATTCTTTTTTTTTAAGTTGAAGTATAGTTGACTCGATGGACGTGAGTCTGAGTGAACTCCGGGAGTTGGTGACGGACAGGGAGGCCTGGCGTGCTGCGGTTCATGGGGTCGCAGAGTCAGACACGACTGAGCGACTGAACGGAACTGAACTGAGAGCTGGTTTGCAGTGTTGTTAGCTTCAGGTGAACAGCAAAGTGATCCGGTTCTAATCTCTATTCTTTTTCAGATTCTTTTCCATACTACAGGTTATTACAAGATACTGACTATGGCTCCCTGTGCTACTTATGAGGTCCTCGTTGTTTATTTTCTATATGTAGTATGTATCTGTCAATTCCAGACTCCTAATTTCTCCCTCCCTTCTTTTCTTCTTTGGTAACCATAAGTTTGCTTTCTATGTCTGTGAGTCTTTACATTTTTGTAAATAAGTTCATCTGTATCATTTGTTTCAATTCCACATGTAAGTGATATCGTGTGATATTTGTCTTTCTCTGACTTCTCGAATCCACATTCTTAGTGAGATATTTTAGGATAGCTTTCTCAGAAATTGATTGACTAAGTAGACACAAATTACTATATTTGAATGGCCTAATTAATAAGAACCCTATTCCCAACAAATAAAAACGGCACATTTTTTTTCTCTGATTATGCACACAGAGAGGGTCATACAGACACAAAACTTCTGCCAGGCGTGTAAGCGCGTAGGGACAGAGAATCCCAAGTGTACAGGCACAACTGCAGTTAACATCCGCAAAGACACCAAGGCGCGGGAGAGGGTCTGGTGGCCGGGTGTCTGGCTAACTAAACCCTTACCTGATGCGTGACCTTGGATAGTCAGATACCCTGTCTGAGTCTCAGTTTCCTCATGTGAAAAAAAGCAGATTAGCAGTCAGCAGACTGTAAAGAGCCAGAGAATTAATATGCGGCTCAACCCAGCCGTTGTATTCATAGTATAAAAGCAGGCACAGACAGTTCAGACACAAATGATCATGGGTGTGATCCAATAAAACTTTATTCTCCAAAACAGGTGGCCGGTCCAGTTTGGCCCCTGGACCATAGTTTATCTACTCCAGTGTAGATAATACCATTGGCCTTGCCAGGATTAATGATGACATAAAGAATAGTCATTGAAATAAAGCATCTTACGCAGAATGAGCTCAGTTAGTGGTCTGTGTTGTGAAACAAGGACATAGATGAAGGTGTGGATACGTATATGTGCGTGTGTATACAAAGCCCCACACACAAAGATATGTTTCATCTGGATGAAGAGAGAAAGGCTAATGCGTGGATATGAGCACATTTTGTGCACACAACTATACACGCACATGCAGGCAGCTCATCTAGAAAATGGGACCATAGAACGTAGACCTCAGTGGGTTATGAGGCTAAAATGAGGTGATGCTCGCTGTGCAGCCTGGCACGTGGCAGGCACTCAGAAGTTAGCTTTCATGATATATGGGAAGAGGTCTGGAGACACAGCAAGGGGTCCGTGACACCACACACGTTCACACACGTCCCCATAATGCGGTTTTTGCGAGTTTGTTTCTAAAGGAGAGCCGGGCTAATGAGGAGGTCGTCTTCGTAGCCAGCAGGTGCCCAGAGCAGCTCTGACGGGGATGCAATTTAGCTTTCTTCTGAGATGTTGGGCAAATGAGGAGAAAAGGCGTTTTAATCCCTCGTCACGTCTCCAAGGGCTGGAGGACATGTGCTGAGTTGGAATTTTTCAACTTCAGCCTTTTTTTTTTTTTCCTTGACACATCCATCCCAGAAACATCTGTGAGATAAAACAGAGAAGGTCTTATGAATTCAGCTCATACTCGGCCCGTGCTCCCACCCTGGGCCAGCGAGACATGAATCACCAGCCCGGGGGCCCGGCAGCCCCGCAGAGCGGCCTCTGCAGCAGGGCCCCGGCCTTTCCTGAGTAGCTGCTTTTGATTTCCCCGAAGCCTTCTGATCGTCTACACTCCACAGAGCGTGTGTATCCTAGGGGAGGCATGCTGAGAGTGCAGCCCATTCGCTGGTGTGGGGATGGGGGGATCAGTCTCATTCCCCCACCTCAGCTAAGTCCTGTTCTGCCCCAGCCACTCAGGGGTGCAGAGATGAACCAGACAAGGAGTCGAGGTCCCTTAATTGTTCTCATTTTCCCATTATTCGAAAAGACCGTGGAAGAGAACCACTATCTCGGTTTTGTGATAGGTAGCTGCCTGGTTCCTAGACTATTGTGCATTGGAAGTTTTTATCATGCATGCAGACAGGAGCACGTGGTAGCCGCTGCTAGGTCAGAGATCAACTGGCTAATGTCTTAGAGCCAGCTGTTAATTGAACTTGACCTTCTAGTGGCCCTTATGCACCGCCCTGCAGCTTTGGATTCCAGGAGAGTTGGAAATCTGAGCCCTCTCTGCCCGAGGCTCACATCTTGTCTCTCCTCTTCTCTGAGCACCAAGAAAATGAGTGGGTTTCAGAGCTGCATACCCCTCTTGACCTTCTATAGCTTGTACCCAGGGCCAGGGAGGGGTGTGACCACCCTCATGCACATTTCTTCTGCCAAGTGAACAAACCCATGCTGGGCACCTGCCATGCTCTGGGCCCTGTGCTGGGCACTGTGGCAGCTGAGTAGAAGACAGAGCCCTGGATTTCCCTGGTAGTCCACTGGCTAAGACACCGTGCTCCCACTGGCAGGAGGCAGGGGTTTAATCCCTGCTTGGGGAACTAAGACCCCCCATGCTGCATGGCACAGCCTAAAAAAAAAAAAAAGGAACCCTGCCTTGAGGAGCCAACAGTCCCAGGCGTTTTGTATTCTCAGAGAGGCAGACCAAGTCTATAGGGGCATAGGAGGTGGGAAGAGAGGCTTATCGATCTGGAGGGTTGAGGCAAGACCAGGGGAGGCATAACACAGGAGGGGACCTCTAAGCTGGATTTGAACGTGAGGAGATGGGGACACTGGGTAAGCAGAGGCAAAGAGGTGGAAAGTGTGGAGTCATTCAAAAGATGTCCCAGTCAGGGACTTCCCTGGGGTCCAGTGGTTAAGATTCTGCATTCCCACTGCAGGGAGCTGGGTTTGATCCCTGGTCAAGGAACTAAGATCCCGCATGCTGCAGCTAAGACCTGGCACAGCCTAACAAATAAATATTTAAAGGAAAAAAAAATGTCTCAGCCAGAAAAGGCTAATTATCATCATCTCCCAGGTCTTACGAAGGAAGCAACGGAGGCCTGAAGACAGGAGGTGATTTCCCATTGTCAGAGGGGCCTTTGGGATCCCCAAGTTCCTATGTGGGACCATCTCCACAGTTGGGGCGAGAAGCTCACTGGTGTGATTCCCCTGCACACGCAGGCATCTGCTTTCTCTGCTCTGGTTGGCTGAGGTGTGGGGTGGAGATGATGTGATATTTATAACGTCATGGGTCTATAGGAGTTGCTCCTCCTAGAAGGACAGGGTCTCTGGAAAGAGGGTACAGATGGGGGAGGAGGGGGAGTTCCTCTAGTTCTGAATTGTTGATCCCTAGGTCCATTTTACAGGTGGAAAAGTTGAGTCACAGGAGGCTAAGTCAAACACTGGGAGCTGCAAAGTGTTTAAGATGAAACCAAACTTGTATGGAGCAGGAGAGAGTCTTGGAAGAGGGCGGATGCCAGACCAGATCCAGCCATTTTCTCATCCGTTTCCAGGTCATCTCTGTCATCCCAAGGACAATGCCAGGCCAGTGTGTGGCTGCTTCTGGTCAGCTTCCCGCCTTAGCTTTTCCCTGCCTCCTTCCCAGAATCCTTAGCAACAGACAGGCAGTCTGAGAGGGGCAGGAATGCCCCCCGCCCTTAGATGGGGCCGGTGCCTGTTTACCCAGCTGGTGTGAGCCCAGGCTCGGGTCATGGGGAAGACCTGGGAGGCCTGGCGTCTCGCTGGCGCCCCACTGCTCAGGTCTTCTGACCCCATCTCTCCCCTTCCAGGCCCCCGCTTGATGAGGTGGCCCAAGGTGGGGCTTGGCCTCCTAGGAGAGGGGAGCATGGCTCCTGTTACATTCCCTTCATGTCTCTGCTCTTTCATCTTTCCTGAAAAAGCAGAGGTGGCCATGAAGAAAGTGAGAGTGCAGTGGAATGTAGGAGCTGGTTAGTCAGGGGCAGGTGGCCAGGGGTGGGGGTGGGCGGGGGGCGGGGTTGGAACCAGGAGACCTGGGTTTGCATCCCAGCTCTGTGTGACCTAACAAATCACAGGCCTACTCTGAGCATCACTATCCCAGTCTGCTGAATGAGGGCAGTGGTCACCCCCTCTTCCCAGAGTCCTTAAGAAACTCAAGTGCAAGAATGAAAGTGAAAATCCTCCGTGGAGTCAACTGCAATATGGCTGCTGACTGGCACCATTATTTCATTGATTGAGAAAGGGACATGCCGCTGACTTGGGGCAGGAGCCCTGTGGCCTAGGGATCAGAAGATCCGGACATAGTGTGGGCTCTGTGTGTCTCTGGGCCCAAATCTTGAGTTCCTCATATAGAACTGGAAGGATAAGTCCTGTTCTCCCTACAGAGTCTCGTGATAACCAAGGAAGATTATTCATCCAACCGGCGTTTACTGAGCATCTGCTGTGCGCTAGGCCCTGAGCTAGGCCAGCATGTGGTTCCTGTCCCTAAAGAAAAATCATTCTAGAAGCGAATGTGGGGCTCAGTCAGAATCCTACAGTGTCAGATATAAGTGAGTCTGGTCCCCTCGTTGTATAGCTGGGAAAAAAACAAAGCCTTAAAGAGAACCAGGACTTTCAAGGATATCAGAAATAAGGAGCCCCCATCACCACTGCTCTTGAATCCAGGGCGGGCATTGCAAATCAATCGCAGCACTCTTTCCATTAAACCTGATACCACGTCAGGACCCTTCTCAACACAACGCTCCAGGCAGCTACCAGCCAGTTGATTGAAGTTGGAGGGTGACACGAAGCTATTTGCATACCAACCCTGAATCCTAGCCGTGGGCTCATCCAAAGCTGTTTGGCCAGAATTAGCGAGGCTGGCACTCAGAACCAGGTTCTCTCACCCACTCTGCTTCTTCATTTATTCCTTAAACCAGCTTTTGTTGAGTAACCATCCTCTGCTCAGCTGTGTACTAGATTCAAAGATGAATAAGGCCTGCTTATAAGCTCCCAGTCTGGTGGGGGAAAAGTCAGAAGGAAAATAATGATGCTATGGAGGGATTTGGAAATATAAACAGGTTCCTGTGGGAACTCGGCGAAGAGAGGAAGCTGGTGTTCACAGATGGGGTTGGTAGCTGAAGAAGACCTCCCAAAGGAGGGTCTGTTGCAGTCAGCGCTCAGCCACCAAGCAAGTGACGAACGTGAGCTGCAGGAAAGGGTTCAGACACACTGGGCTTCTCTGGGGATGAAGGCAGTCTGCTACTTGTGAGATGATGAGAGGTGTCGCGGGTTAGGCGGGGCAGGCACTGACCCTGATGAATGCTGAGAAGGGGCAAGGGTGGAGCCTGGGAGGAGTGGCTTAGGAGAAATTTCTAGGCTGTTTCCTCCAACTCCACGCACTGCCAGGCCCCTGTTGAACTCACCCATCACACCCTGTATTCCTTCACTCGGACCCTCATGGCGCTGCTCATTGCTTCATGCAGGTCAGTCTTCCCTGGCTAGACCGGAAGCTCTGAGAGCGTAAGGGCTGGGTATCTTTTGTTAGTAGCTGGAACTCAAGCCTAGCGCTGGCACAGTGCCTGCTTGGCTCCTAGTGGACACTCAGTGCATCTTGGATGGATGGATGGTCAGCCGTGCAGCCTCCCTAAGCCTGCTTTCTCCTTTGCAAAGTGGGAAATAGTGCCAACCTCATCAGGATGTTGTAGGGATTAAGTAAGATGATGTAGCTGAAAGTCCTAGAACAGTGTCTGGCATTCAGAAAATATGTACTGAAGGCATAATGATGACCGTTTGAGCACAAGTGTAAAGACGCTCCTGACAGACAGTTCCTGACAAGTGCATTTTGCATACTGTCTGCCAGGATGCTTAAAAGAGGAGGGAAGCTGGGACATGATTGTCAGAAACAAAACCGAACAGTTCCTATCAGGACAGTAAGAGCTTGCGCGGGAAATCCTGTACATCCGTAAGAACTTGGAAGGACAAAGCCAAGCATTAACTCTGCAGACACACCTTTCTAAGCACTTACCCGCACTGTTCATTCACCCCCCCATGGCCTCGATGGTTTGTGTGTGCTCAGTCGCTCAGTCGTGTCCAGCTCTTTGCAAGTCCGTGAACTGTAGCCCGCCAGGATCCTCTGTCCATGGAATTTTCCAGGCAAGAATACTGGGAGCAGGTTGCCATTTCCTGCTCCAGGGGATCTTCCTGACCCCAGGGATGGAACCTGTGTATCTTGCGTCTCCTACACTGGCAGGGGGGTTCTTTACCACTGCGCCACCTGGGAAGCCCAAGCTTGGTGGTATAGGTGTTGTTATTATCCCCATTTGTCATCTGGGGAACCTGAGCTACAGAGAGGTGAAGTGAGTTGCCCGAGATCACACGGCCAGGATGTGGTCTCTAAAGACCACTCTCAAATGAACCCAAATTGGAAAAGAAGAACCAAAACTGTCCCTGTTTGCAGATGACACGATACGATACATAGAAAATCCTAAAAATGCTGTCAGAAAGTTACTAGAGCTAATCAATGAATTTAGTAAAATCATAGGATCCAAATTAATACACAGAAATCCCGAGACCACTCTCTTCACCACTTGAGAAGCTCCCAGTCCAGTGGAAAAGGCAGAGCTGTACAATTGGGGAACAGTTGCCAAGGCCCTGTATCCGACACCTCTCTGTCCTGGCGAGGTGCCTGCCACGTAGCAAGTTCTCAATCAGTGTCTGGGGAATGCATAAGTAAGTAAACGAATAAATGAATCTTAGATCGGTGTGCCAGGCTCTAATCCTGACATTAGCAGACAAATGACAGGGGCCAGTGCCTAAATCATCTGAGTGACTGTGTCATTCCTCGATGGATGTCATGGTCAGTTTCAGAGCTCACCTAAATCATGTGCTTTGCTGTCCATTCCTGCCTGTCACTACCCATTAACAGCCTTGTCGGTTATCCCTCTGATCTTCACCAGAGCCCTCTGCTGTCATTTCTGTCCTTGCAAAGCAGGAGGGAACCTGGGTGGCAGAGAGGGCCTGGTGCCATGCTCAACTCAAAGTCGGAGGTAGAGACCTTGACCCAGGCATCCGTGTGGCCCTGGGCGGTCACATCGCTCCCTGAGCCTCACTTTCTGCATCAGCACGAGGGGTACAATAATCACAGCCCATGACGGCTGTTGTGAGATGCACCCGTGACCACGCTCAGGCTGAAGCAGATTGTCCTGGAAGGTTGTGATTTACAGTCTAGTTTCGAGAACAGGTGGGTCAGTCTTGAAGATGAGAGCGGCAGGAGACCATCAGAGATGAAGAGCAGCCCGATGCCCTGTCAGCCCCAAAGTCCGCCTCCCCTCCCTGAACTCAGTGCCTGAAGTGCCCCCATTTGATGCCCTCCCGGGGTGAAAGCCCAGTGTCTCCGGGAGCGATCCTGCATTGAGGCACCCAGGTACAGTGTGACATTTTGACTGCCTGGCAAAGATGCATCCTTGACCCCTTCCGCCATGAGCCGAGTGCAGAGGGAACAAGATGCAGCCAGGGGCAGAGGGTCAGATGCTAGGAGCTGCGCAAGATCTGAGACCCTGAGCCAGGGGTCCTCAAGGGCTTTGGAGTAGCTTGGGAAGCCCCATGCCCAAGGCTGGGGGAGGGCGACCGGAGGACCCTAAAAGCAGAGCCAGGAGCTGCCTGGAGCAGCTGTCTTCCCTTTCAACTTTCTGCCAACAAACAGCGTGGCCACAGGCTCCACGCGGCCCAGAGAGGAGGCGCTGCCAGCCCCCCCAGCCCCGGGCACCTGTCCCACAAGCCTAATTACGGACTCTCGACGGGCAGTCCGCTCGCTGATTGAGCGTCCTTGGGGAGAAGGCGCTGCTGAAAACAGTAATACCCGGAAGGAGACACTGCTATTCCTTCACAGAACATGGAAACTCCCCTCTCACCCGCTCATGTTCGCGTGGGGTGCTCCCGGGGGGCAGAAGAAACTGCTGCCAGCTCCTCATTAAATCCCAGCCTCCTCTCTCCACCCTCCCTGTCACCGCCCTGTCCATCCACCGTCACCTCCGCCTGTTCAAGTCACAGGCTGTTTCACCACCCTGCAGAACACCCTCCAGGGCTTTCTCGGCTTCTTTCTGTGCCTGCGGGCCCGAGGCTTGGTCTCCCACTCTTTCCCCCTCGTTAATGCCTCTCCAACCACAAGGGCCTCTGCCCTCCTCAGACACGCGGGGCTTCCCTAGTCCCTCCTGAAGAAGGGCCTTTGCACGTGCGCTTCCTCTGCCTGCAATCCCCTTCCCTGCGCTCTCCTCACCTCCAGCTCCTTCACATCCTTCAGGTCTCTGCTCACATGTCACCTCCTCAGGGAAGCCCTCCCTGACCACCCCAGCTAGAGTTGCTCCCCAACTCAGCGCTCTCCAGGACATCACTTTGTATTTGTTTGATATCTGTTTGTTGGCCATCTTCCTCATTTGATTTTAAGCTCTACAAGTAGGGACCTAGCTTGTCGTCTTTGCTGCTGTGTCCCCAGCAGCTAGAACAGTACCTGGCACATAGTAAGGCTTCATGTCTGATGAAAGAATGATTTCTACCAGAAGAAATGAGTAATACTAACAGCCATGTAATGAGCCCCTGCAGACACATGGCACTATCCGGCTGTAACCTCATTTTGTCCTCACAGGATAAGCCCTGCAGAGTGCTCCCATTTTACAGCTGAGAAAACTGAGGCCCCAGGGGTTCAAGCAACTTTCCTAAGGTCATACAGAGAGCTAGAAGCAGAGACCCAGGTCTGTCTAAGTCCCCAGTCTGACCTCTGTGTTATTAAAACAGGGGTTATTACGCTTGTTTTCCAGACAAGAGAACAGAGACTCAGAGAGTCATGTTCCTGGGCCTGAAGGCCTCAGCCAGTAAGATCTGGGGCTGGGATTTGAACTCAGAATGCTGCTTTCTCTCCAGGGACAGGGCTGGCAGGAGGCTCAGGCGACTGGGAGGCTGGCCGGTCAGGGAGCAGTCTGTAATAATGTAAGGGGTGTTAGGGGTGGGCAGAGACTGTCTGGTTTGGCAAGTCCGGGGCTCAGGACACACCCACAGAGAGAGGAGACCACAGTAATGATATTTGTTGAACACTTACTGCATGTGTTGTTGTTTGTCCCTCAGTCGTGTCCGACTCTTTGCGACCCCGTGGAATGCAGCACGCCAGGCTTCCCTGTCCTTCACCATCTCCCAGAGTTTGCTGAAACTCATCCACTGAGTCAGTGATGCCATCCAACCATCTCATCCTCTGTCGCCCCCTTCTCCTCCCGCCTTCAATCTTTCCCAGCATCAGGGTCTTTTCCAGTGAGTCAGCTCTTCACATCAGGTAGACAAAGTATTAGAGATTCAGCTTCAATATCAGTCCTTCCAATAAATATTCAGGACTGATCTCCTTTAGGATTGAGTGGTTTATCTTGGTAAGGGTCTCTCAAGAGCCTCCTCCAGCACCTCAGTTCAAAACACTGTGTGGAGCATGTGGCAATGTTCTAAGTACTTTAAGTGTATTAACTGTCATCTCAGCAATCTTGGGAGAGAGGTAGCGTTATTATACCCACTTTGCAGGTGACAAAACTAACCACAGAGAGGTTATGTGACTTCTCCGAGACCACTCAGCTAGAAGCGTTGCCTCTGGGTTAAGCTCGGGAGCTAACCACTGCACTCTATTTGCCCCTCCGAGGAGACAAAGCCAGGCAGGGCTTTAGAGCCCTCTGGTTCAGGAAGGGGCTCCAAGCCCAGCAGAGTAAATGAAGCCTGTGGCCCCTGGCCACTGAATTCCAGTCCTCAGGATCCTGACTGATCTCAGCCCTTTGGGAGTTCACAGGTGGGTCCGACCCGGAGGCTGAGTCCAAACCTCGGTGCCAGGTGCCCAGGTCTGGTAGCCAGGCAGCAGGGGTGGGCCCGAGCTGTGCCCACTTCGTGCTCTTGGCTGGAGCACTCCACCACTCTGGGCCATACCTTCCTCGGCCGTGAATCGGGGCCGGGAGTTCATCAGGATGTTGGAATGGGAGGAGAGGAGGGGTAGACATGAGCCAGGCACCACCCCCCCAGCCTGGAGCCTGACCCCTTGAATGATGAGCGAGCAGCGAGTGAGGAGAAGCACATGGCTCCCCTCTCACTTGGAATCCCTGCTCTGCCACTCACTGAATCCGTGATGTTTGACCAGGGACTTACTCCTCTGCCCGTATCCCCTGTAAATGAGGATAATTACAGTATAATTTGAGATTATATAAATTAATCCACACAAGGCTCTTAAAATAGTACCTGGCCCAGAATAAGCTCTAAGTGTGAGCTGTTATTTATTGGAAGATTACAAATGTTAAAATAGCGGTTTCGGCCTGTCTTGTAACCAAGGAGACTCTCCAACAGGGTTGAGGCTTGAGGTCAAACAAAGTAAGCCAGGACGCTACGTTCTCCAGCCCTCACTTGGTGACAGCGTAGGCTTTCCCTCCCCTTCTTCTCCCCTGCCTCCCCATTCTTCCTCTCCAGTCTTCTCAAGGATTAGAGTCCTTCCCTCTGGGTGCTAGAACCAAGTGCTTGTCAAGTTTATGAGCTTTCAGAGCTGCTTTTAGTGACAACCAGGCCTCCCCGTTTTTATAAGGACTGAGATAAGAGGCGAGTTTATGAGATTACAGGGTTGTCATCATCCCTTGCTTTGATGTCTGTCTCTCTGTCGGTTTCCTTCTCTTTTACAAAACTAGCTTGTGTTTCAGCACGAGCTGGGAGCAGCAGCTCCAGGCTCCATAAACACGCTGTTCAAATAAAGGAGACATTTAGAGGAAGGTTGAAGTGCCACTTAGAGGTGTTCGCTCTTAAATGACCGCATCTGGGCAACTTGTCATGAGGTATCCCGGCTGTTGGCCAAAGATCACTTGTTCTGCAGATCTTGCTGTTGGCTCATAATTTTCAACTTTCGACCCTTTAAAACTGAGAAGGTGTGGGATTTTTGTAAGCTTTGGGGATAGGAGTGTTTCTAAAGAAACTGTTAAGGAAGCCATCTATCTTTGGGAAGGTTTGGGATCTGTTAGACTTGAAGGGCCCTGCAGAGGAGGCTAGGATCCCCGGGTCTCTGCTCAGCTGTGGGGGATTTTTTGATCCAAGAGTGTTCCAGTCCAGGGACTGAGCAGGCTTCTTCCTGATTCTCTGTGGGTTCACAGGCTGTCAAGCTGTAGGCAGAGCTGCTTGATCTGTAGGCAGTGCCACGGGGCACGGGTGGGAGACTCAGTGCTGGCCACCCCTGCCTGCCTGCCCGGCCTCATACCCTGCACCCCCACATTCAGAGACTCAGGTTTCCAGCTGCAGGTCTCACATCTCCACCCACTGGCATGGGCTCTTCCCTCTCTGCCCAGCACACCCCTCCTTTCATTCTTTTCTCTTGTCCTTCTTTCTCTCCTAAGATAGCTCAAGTGTTAACACCTCCAGCAAACAATGTTAAGGTCCCCTTCTCTGGGCTTCCAGGCCCAGCACCTCCTCCCTCTACCCCATGCATCCGCTGACACTGGTCACGCTGTTTGAAAACCAGCTATATTCTTGGGCATCTTCCCCACAGGCTGGGAGCCCACTGAGACTTAGGTCCCTGGGCCCAGCCCAGTCCCCAGCTTGGGAGAGGTGAGGCCTTGGGATAGAATAGTTAATACCTTGTCTTTGGCCTCAGACGTAGCACTCCGCTGCTCCTCTCCTAGCTCTGATACTGGCTCTGGGCAGGTGACTTATCCTCACAAAACCTTCACTGTCTCCTCTCTAAGTAGGAATGTCACTAGTACCTGCCTTTCTAGGACTCCTGTAGGAATTGCTGATGAATGTACACACTATGGTATTGACTCTGAATTTTCCCTACAAGCTAAGTCCTATTGATAGACCCATTTTTCAGATGAGGATGTAGAGGCCCAAAGAAAAGTTACCTGCCCAAAGTCAGTGGGAGAGCCAGGGTTCGAGGCCAGTCGGACCCTGACCCCAGAGCCTGTGCCCCCAATCCCTGGGGTGCACAGCCCCACCCCCATAATTTACATGAAGCCATCAGTCCGGCACATGGTGGGGGCATGAGAGATGGTGTTAATGGTTGTTGTTAATCGCTCAGTTCATTTTTTTAATGATGGAAGAGGTGGAACTGGTTTCAACAAAGGAGGAAAGGCTGGGGAACTAGGGAAAACAGAGAGGAGATGGGTGAGAGTTGAGACAGGGGAGTGGGTCAGCTGAGGCAAGGGGAGGGGGGCTGTAGTGCAAGAAGGTGAGAGCCCAGGCAAGCGGCTGGGAGGGAAGGACAGAGGGCACATGACGACCATTTGAGCTCTGGCACAGGACCCCCACTGGCTTCTCTCCTCTTGGAGAATAAAACCCCAGACTCCATCACTGAGCTCATAAGGCTATTGTGACTTAACCCCGGGTCACCTTTCTTGCCTTGTATCCCCCGCTTTCTCCCACACTGCTCACGTTCCAGCCACCCCTGCCCCCTGCCCATCTCCCCTCCATGTCTTTGCACACACTGTTCATCCTTTACCTCTTCTGGCCCTCACAGACTCCTACTTATCCTGTAACACCCAGTTCAAACGGCCCTTCCTCTGGAAAATGGCTTTGATATCCTAACTGATGGTATTCACTCTCCCATTCTAGACAGCAATCGTAAGGCCAGGGATTGGCTTATTCCAGT
Source organism: Bison bison bison (assembly GCF_000754665.1). Lineage (NCBI taxonomy): Eukaryota > Metazoa > Chordata > Mammalia > Artiodactyla > Bovidae > Bison > Bison bison. The sequence continues at coordinate 5,522,362 of NW_011495069.1, forward strand.
CCGTGCCTGGTGCTGAACACAGGGCTGGGCACAAAGTCTTTATCTAGAATGCTGGGTTTGGTTTGGTTTTTTTCTTAATGAAGTCTTGTCCTTAACCAAGGGCAGGCCATGGTGAGACCACACACGTGATCTCAAATCCCCAGTGTCCAGGAGGACTAGGACATAGAGACAGAAGCTGAGCGAGATTAAGGAGGGAACTCATACTTCTCAGAGATCCAGGCGAGGACGTGCTCCGGGGCAGGTCAGGCTCCAGAGCTCTGCTGTGTGCCTGAAAAATGCTGCCGGGAGAGTTTGAACCTGGGACCCTACTCCGGGCCCCTCCAGCACCATCCAGAAATGCCTGCAGATAGACAGCCAGCTGGATGCCTGAGATACCCTGTCCGCTATCACTCCTTGGCCCTACTTAAAATGTGGAGCTCAACACTGACCTTCCCTGAGCAGCGGGGTGGCGGGGTGCGATGCTGGGCTGTCAGTCTCCGGCTACTCTTACAGCCTAAGACCACATTGGCTTTTTCAGCAGCTTTTGGCTTGTGGTCAACTCAAACCCCCAGATCTTTTTCACTGGGATAGCTGCCAAGCCACATCTTGCACATTTGATTTATGGCTTGGGTTCGCTGAGGCTCACTCCTGCTCCCCAGAAGCCGACAGGAGAAGGGGAATGGTTCCTGTACCCCTAGGAGGGAGAGCGATTGCAGGCCACCAGCCCCCCCACCAACCCGGGAGCCTCGGGGTGAAGCAGGCAAGCTCCCAGCTCTCCCTATTCGTGTTTCTTAATCCCTTTTCCTTGAGGCGCCAAATGCCAGGACCTCTTGAGTGGGGTTTTCATTAGCATTCAAGTCACAGGCCACCGGGGCTTGAGCAGACCAGCCTTCAGGGTTACTGAGGGGGAGAGCAGTAGTTCTGGGAATCTCCCAGAAGGGCAGAGAGAGGCAGGTGTTGGAGGCCCAGGCTCCTGAACTTGGTGTCCCAGGAAGGCAATTCGTTGTTCTGAGCCTCATTTTCTTGTCTTTTTTTAAATTTATTTATTTGGGGGGGCGGGGGCAGGGTGCTGCGCTGGGTCTTATTCACAGCACGTGGGAACCTCAGTCGTCATTGTAGCGTCCGAGATCTTTACCTGTGACATGCGAACTCTGAGTTGCGGCATGTGCAATCTATTTCTCTGACCAGGGATGGAACCTGAGCCCCCTGCACTGGGAACATGGAGCCTTCAGCCGCTGGGCCACCACAGAAGTCCCTCCTTTCCTCGTCTGTGGAACAGGGGTGACAAATCCTGACCTCGTGGCATTCTTAGACATAAGTGCCCAGGCTGAAAGTGCCTGCCAGGGTCAGAGTCAGCTGGGGCCAGGCAGCTGGGTAGCAGGCGCCTGTAACGTCCCGCTTCGTTACACGGAGAGGAACCGAGGCCCGGAACTGGTCCCATCGTTGCAAATCCTGTTCCCGGTCATTCCTCTCCCCCAGGGATTGCCTTTTAAATGCCCTATTTCAGAGAAGTCTCTCCTGACCACAAAGTGACCCCTGTCCCCTGCCTCGGCCTCCCTTGTCTCCTCTGTGACCATCGCGTATAGAGTATTCATGCTTATCCACTGCCCCTTTCCCTCTGTCCCTCTCACGGGACCCTCAGCTCTGCAAGGGCAGGAACCACATTTTCCTCGGACCCCACTGTCCCTCACCCCCCAACACATAGTCGAGACTCAGCAGAGCCTGGACAGCGACCATTGCAGACTTCAAAGATGCTGACTGCAGGTTCTGATTGTGGTCAAAGACCTCAGGGATCCGTACAGAACCCAAAAGAGCAGCACATAGATGTTTCTTCCACGAACAAGGTCACTTCCCCTCCCGGGGCCTCGGTTTCCCCACCTGTAAAATGAGGTATAAAATGAGAGGCTGAACTAATTCCTTTCTCTCAAGTCCTTCGAGCTCTAAAAGACCCTTAAGTCCGCACAGGAAGGAGGAGGAAATTGTATTGAATTGTATTGCCTGTTGGGTTGAAAAAAACAACTTCTGCCAGGAAATCTCTCTTACTCTGTCACTTTCTCCACTGGCCTGGAAAACACCTCCCTGCGCAGGCCCAGACCTGCGGAACCCACACTGCAGAAGTCATAGGCCCCCTCCTGCCCTGGGCCCGGGCAAGGGGGGCCCCTGAAAGGTGTATGGCAGCTGCTTCCCCGGGGCGGGGGGGGGTCTGGGGCTTTGTTGCCTTAACCGAACTCACAAAGCAGGTAAAAAAATTCCAGACATGTTCTGCGCTGACAGCTAATTGTGTCCTTTATTAATGACCATGGCTTTCTTGGGGCAGGTGGGAGGAGGGGAGGAGCCCAAGGGGGCTGTCTCAGGTGGAGCTGATGACCACGTTTCTGGATCCCATAAAAGGGGAAGTGCTCCATGAGGTGACCCCGAAAACACCCACCGCCCAGCTGGAGAGGAGAGGGGGCTTTCCCAGGCTCCCCAAGCCCCAGCAGGGGCGGCCGGCGCAGACAAGATGAGGTAGGGATTTTGGAATCTGGTGGCCCAGGTTCTGGGTCCTAATTCAGCCTCTCAGAGCACACCGTAAAGTCCAGTGGATGGCCTGAAGTGGGGTCTGAAGCGGCGACCCACAGGGGGCGATGGCCCTCGGGCCCTTGGGAGATGCTCCCAGCTCCATCCGGCCCTCACCTACCTCGTGATACGCAGACCGGACCTGACAGGCCCTTCCTCAGTGACCCGCCACACCACCTGTCAATACAGCAGCCAGATGTGCCGGGGGACTCGGGCCTGCCCTGCCAGATGTGTCAAGCTCTCCCCACACATCCGGCTTCCCCCCCGGGGCACATCGTGATTATTATTTAACACTCACTTCTCCAGCATCTGTGAGTCCTGAGGCTTACAGGTTAGGGAGCTCCACCGTGTTGCTCCAGCTTCAGCTCTGGGGGAGCCTGGAGCCCACGGCTCGTCAGAGGCACTGTTTTCTCAAGGACCCAGTGAAGATCTTTACAAGCCCTGTTGCAGTGGTAGCCTTGAGATGGAGGGGGCCTTTTGGAGAGCTCTATTTGTTCCCCATTTTCTCATCAGGATCCCATGTTAGCCTGGGGAGGAAGGCAGGGAGTACAACATTAACCTCAATTATAGAAGAGGGATGTGAGGCTCAGGGGCGGAGTGAAGGAGTAGCTGAACGAGGGCTTGAGCCAGGCAAGGGAGACAGCTCATGCAAAGGCCCTGAGGCTAGAAGAAACGCAACAGACTCCAGGTCAGCCAGGAAACTAGTGTGGCTGGAGCAGGGTGGACGAGAGGGAAGGTTGTAGGAAGTGTGTTCGGAGAAGTAAAAGAGGACACAAGTGCACCAAGAAAAATAAAATACCAGGGGGCAAATGTAACCAGAGAGGTAAAGGGGGCTTCGTAGACTATTGGTTTTCATTCCAAGTGAGGCAGTAGTTGGAGCAGAGAAGCGACACATCACAGATTCCCATTCAGCAGGATCCCTCTGGCTGGTATGTTGAGGGCCGCGTGCAGCCAGCGGAAAGTAGGGAGGTGGGGGCAGGAGGCAAGGGCAAAGGCCAGGAGACCGGTCTGGAGGCAGCCACCGTGAGCCTACAGCTGCAGCTCCTTTGCCCCTCTCTCATCCCTTCCATTCTGGGCATCAGGACTCCTGGCTGCCTCCCCAGGTCCATCAGCCACTAACTTGCTATGTGAGCTCAGGCACGTCACTGTGCCTGTCTGGGTCATGTATTCTGTAGTCGTAAAACAAAGAGCTTGGACAGAAGATGCTGAAGATCCTCCTGACTTCCGGTGACCCAGACCCCAGCCACCTCTCCAGCCTTACCTCCCACCCCCCCAGACTTGAACTCCACGCCTCAGCGACCCTGACCTATGCGTAGCTGCACGCGTGCACGCACACACCCCGTGGCCTCAGGCCTCCGTGCCCTGGCACAGCCTGTCCACTCTGCCTGCAGGGCCCCCTCCCCACAGCCGCCCTGCCCAGGGAAAGCCCGTGTTCTTCAGCGGCTCTCAAGCTGGCTGGCACCTCCTGCCGCCAGCCTTGTTCTGGGGCGCTTTGACAGGCCATGCTTGCTGTTCTGTAAGAGACGGCTGTGGACTCAGAACTGGCTTCAAATCCCGGCTGCATCTCTGGAGTTGTCTAAGCTTCTGCGTCCTCTGATCATTACACTTCCTACTCTCAGGGTCAATGTGGGGATACAGTAAAATTGTCAAGCGCCTTAACCCAGCGCCTGGCACATGGTAACTGTCGGGAATCTGTGAAGCCAGACTCTAGCTGAAGAGAAAGGACCATTGCATGAATGTGTCGGTGGTAGGGGGTGACACTCCAGGATAATGTAGCCGCAGACCCCTGGAATAGCCCTGGTCAGGACCCCAGGACAGCCTCCCAGTAGCCCATGACCCCAGGGGTTTCCTATCCACCCCTCGCTCCCCCAGCCCCTCCCTCTGCTCACCTCCTCCATGAGGGTCTGGTCAAAGCTGCCTGCCAGCAGCCACACAACACTTGGAAATGTCCTTAATTGCTTCACCAGAGTGGGGAGTCACCCTGCAGGCAGATAATTAAAAAGTTCAGAGCTTGATTAATTGGGAGGAAATTGGAGGAATGGGGCTCCCTGCTGGGCGGGCGGGAGCTCTTGGGCCCCCACCGTGGGGATGGCATGAAGGGAGGCAGGCCAGAGCCGGGCTGGGGGCCCCTGACAGAGGATCCCAGGGCCAGAGAGCTGGCACTGAAACGCTCTCATCCACCTCTGCGGCCACGGGGTTCAGGGTCTGCCTTCTCCAGGAGGCTGTGAGCTCGCCCCTTCCCCCGCTTGGGGCCTGTCATTCAGGGAGGTGTTACGGAGGGCTGGCCCTGAACAGGGAAGGCGTGGGGGAGCCCACAGCCTGGGGGAGGCAGAGAGACGGATGTCACCCAAATGCCAAGAAGGAGAAAGGTAGGGTGCTTTCAGAGCCCTGGGGCCACCATGACCCAGAGGCCTTAGAACCAAACCTCCAGTCCACGCACAAGCTGAGTGACCTTAAGCGCAAGATTCCACCTTTCTAAGCCTCCGTCAGTCGGTCAATCAACAAATACTTGCTGAGACCTGTTCATCACCTCTCAGCCAGACCATGGGGCTGAGAGCTGCTGGTCACTGTGAGTTCCTGCCACCACTGGGCTTGAGGCCTTGGGAGGGAGGCAGATGGTCACACCCGTGTAATCGTGCAGGGACCATGGCGAGGGATTGGTGGTGCAGGAACACAGAAGAGAGGCCCCAAACGCAGCCCTGGTGGGGGGTGGCACTCCAGGAGAAGAACCCACAAGGAACTGGAGTCGAGACGTGAAGGATGAAGAGGAATTAAGCCAGGCTGGAGCTGGGACCCATGTATCAGGCAGAGGTGACCCCGAGCACACCCGCTGGGGAGCGGCCTCCTGTGAGTGGAGCCCAGGGCGCCGCTGGGAGGCCGTGGGAGCTGAAGATGGCGGCGTAGACCGTACAGGGGAGGCTGAAGCGGGCACCACTTGCCACAGGCACAAGGGAGCCCCGGACGGGTCTCAAGCTGGGAGACGACGCTGCACATGGCTGTGTGGGAGGCTGGCCTGGGGAGACCCTGGGTTCCCCCCTCAGGCAGAGAGGAAGCTGTTAACACAACTCCCGCCGCTGCCTTCTGACTTCTGTAGTCCTGCCAGCTGTTGGCAGAGATCCAGAGAGCCAGGGTCCCAGCAGGGGCAAGCAGGGGGAGCCTGGG
>NW_011495069.1:5528319-5529638 GCF_000754665.1 Bison bison bison
CCCCCTTCATCAGATTGGAGCACTGAGGGTCTTGGACGCCATGTGAGAGTGTGGACTCTGGGGGTACAGACTCTGCTGCTATGTCTCTGAGTGACTTTGGGACAGACACTTCCTTCCTGTGAGCCTCAGCTTCCTAATCTCTAAAATGGGGATAACACCTCCTGCCGCACAGGGCCACCATGAGGATGGATGAGGTTAGAGGCTCCGGAAGCCCCTGGCCCAGCACCAGGCGGTGCCTGTAGACACACAGAGATTGGAAGCTCCTCCTTCCAGCCTGGGAGCTTGCCTGCCGCCCGCGTCCCATGTGACTTTGCCCCTGGCACAGAGGATCAGCGCCCTGCCCAGCCCAGTGCAGGGGCACTGGCTCCACTGGCTGAACTTCAGCAGCCAAAACGGAAAGCGTGCAAAATGCTAAAGCCACATTGCACGAGGGAGACCCCAGAACCCCGCCCACTCAGCCACAAGAACACCGCCAGCTCAGCCCCAACATACGCTCAGCATAAGCCCCTGAAAATACACAAATCAGTTCTTTCACAGTTCAGGGAGAGTGTAAGCCCAGGGTCGGGTGCCTGAGTGTGTCCACAGCCAGAGTCCCGTGGCTGGAAGAGGCCACAGCGATGGTCCCAACCACACCGAAGCAGGCCAGAAGTGGCCTGGGTTCACAGAGCAACGGGCCCGGAGCATAGCTGAGGCCTGGCCTCCCTCCCTCCCTCCTCTGTGCCTGGGACTCTTTTCTCGGTCCAAACTCCCTTCCACTACCCAAACCCAGAACTTCCTGGAGATCTCAAGGCAGGAAGGTAGGCCAGCTGCCCTTCAAACCAGGCACTACTGAGCCCAGCACCACTCCCGGGCCCCTCTGCCCACAGCAGCCAGCAGTTAGCCCTGGTTAAAGGAAGATGTGCCAGCCTTCTGCTCAGTTGTGGCCTCTCATAGGCAGGACTTGGGCCTTTTGTCTCCATGACCCAGTGTCTGGTACAAAACAAGGGCTTCAGTTCAGTTCAGTCACTCGGCCGTGTCCAACTCTTTGTGAGCCCATGGGCCGCAGCACACCAGGCCTCCCTATCCATCACCAACTCCCAGAGCTTGCTCAAACTCATGTTCATCGAGCTGGTGATGCCATCCAACCATCTCATCCTCTGTTGTCCCCTTCTGCTCCTGCCCTGAATCTTTCCCAGCATCAGGGTCTTTTCTAATGAGTCAACTCTTTGCATCAGGTGGCCAAAGTGTTGGAGTTTCAGCTTCAGCATCAGTCCTTCCAATGAATACCCAGGACTGATCTCCTTTAGAATGGACTGGTTGGATCTCCTTGCAGTCCAAGG
>NW_011495069.1:5529738-5539829 GCF_000754665.1 Bison bison bison
GTGCAAAAGCATCAATTCTTCAGCGCTCAGCTTTCTTTATAGTCCAACTCTCACAGCCATACATGACTACTGGAAAAACCATAGCTTTGACTAGATGGACATTTGTTGCAAAATAATGTCTCTGCTTTTTAATATGCTGTCTAGGTTGGTCATAGCTTTTCTTCCAAGGAGCAAGCTGCAGTCACCAGCCATGAAATAACAAGGGCTTAATAAGTGCCTATGGAATAAATTCATAACACACCATCTCCCCAACTGGACCCACACTCCTGAGTGCAGAGACTTCATCTTCTTTGTCTCTGTATCCCCAGGTCTTATCACATAGCAAGTGGCAGGCCAAGAATGAACGTATATAATAAAAGCAAACGCTTGTATAGCCCTTCATAGGAACCAGGCAGGCACTATGGCAAGTGCCTTCTTTCCCTTAGCTCATGTCATCTTCCCGGCAAATATAAGACGGTGTCACCATTCCAGCCCCGCATTAGATAAACATGGAAACTGAGGCACAGAGAGTTAGGGAACTTACCCACAATTACACTGTTAGCCAGAGGCAGGCCTGGGATTCCACCCCGGCAGCCAGCTCCATGGTTGAGGCCCTGGTTCGATTCCATCCATTTCTTAGGAGTGGGAGTTAGACTGTGGTAAGCCTGCCTCTACTCAGAACACAGAGCCTCCTGGTCTGCAGGACACCCCCGGAAAGATAGAGACACTGCTTCCCCTGAGGCCTGGCACACAGGACCTGACAGCATTTGAGTCCCCTGCCCATCAGTCGATCGGGGATTAATACGGAGTCTCTGGGCGGAGAAGGGGGAGCCGAGCGATGGGCCAGCCAGGGAGGCTTCGAGGATCACTCTGTGCCAATTAGCAGCCCCACCGTGCCAGGCCCAGATGGAGCCCTGCCTCGGCCTGACTCAGGGCTCACTCGGTCAATTATCACCTATCCCCGGAGCCCAGGGGGCAGGCGGGGAGAAAATCTGTTTCCCCGTAATCCTCTCTCCTCCTCCCGGCTGACTGCCATCCCCGCCTCGGGTTGCCTGGCTGAGGGCTCTGGGCGTCTGCAGAAGGCAGGTGCTGGCTGCCCACTTTGGCTCCAGGTCCTGGGTTTGGGGCCCAGGCTATGCCTTTCTACCTTGCTGAGTGACCCCAGCAAGACCTGTCCCCTCTGTTGGCCTGAAAAATGGTCTCCAGCCCTGACACTCCGCCACTTGATAATTCCTGTATCTGGTAGTACCTGGAACCACAAAGACCTAGAGTCAAACCTCAGTTCTGCCACTGAGTAGCTGTGTGACCTTGTGACGTTCACTTACCCTCTCCAAGCCTCAGTTTCATCATCTGTAAAATGGGGGTGATAATGATAACCTACTTCAATGAATGGTTACGTGGATTCAGTGAGAGAACCCATGTAAATCACTTGCACCGGACTTGTCACCCCAAAAGCACATAATAAAGGGTGATTATTATTGTCCCTACATGCTGAATGAGTAATAACAGCTAAGGTTTATATAGCACTTGCTGTATGTCCTAAGCACCTTATGTGTGTTAACCTATCAAAACCACAGCCCCTAAGCAGTCCAGTTAGAGAGACAGACCTGCCTTCATTTGGCAAACTGAATTAACTGAGCACCTTCTATGTACCGTACCCTGTATTAAGTGCTCAAGAGGTAGAGATTAGAGCCCCAGCCCCTACCTGAACCAGGGCTCACCAGCCGGTGGGTGGTGACATACAGGTTGGATGGGCTGGTTTTCCTGGCTTGGCTCACGAGAGCTGACTGGGGGCATTTCTTCCTAACTCGGTGTTTAGTTGTCTCAGATTGGTAGCTTGAAATTTGCCCCGATGGGGGCATTTTCACCATAGCAGTTGGCAAACACAACAAATCAGGGCTTCCCTCCACCACCGCCAAATAGCCATTCACAGGCACACCACTGTGTAACCTGTACCTGATCTGCTGCGGTGGACTCTGAGTCATCTGCTGTAGACAGTGGAAGGCAGGCCTCCCGGAGGAACACATGTCAGACACACCGATCCAGCAGGATAGGAGGATGGGGCAGGAGGGCATGCAGGTACAGGGACCAGTGCGTGCACACCCGGGGCATCCAGAGCACTGCAAACAAAAGAGAGAGGTGACAGACAGATGGGGCTGGGAAGCATCCAGGAGGGCATGTCTGGGACGGCGGCTATTTCTGGGATGCAAAACTTCCGGTCTGAAAACCAGGGATGACTTGGTCTCCCTGGTGGACAGGCCCATGGGAGGACCCATGGGGAAAAGTGAGATGTGGAGAGAGATCTGAGCCTTGAGGCAGTTCTGGTGAAATTGACGCGATAACCGGGGTACCCATCCTGGAATTTACTAAGTCTTTTCTCTCCCACTTTCTCATGTGATTCTCACAACACCTTGTAAGGGGCATATCTGTTCCCTCAAGAAATGTATGTTGAGCACCTACTATGTTCCCACCACTCTGCCAGTTGCTAGGCAACCAAGGAGCACCAGACCAACCGGGTTCTTTTCCTCTTCGGGTACTTCCAAATGCAGGCAAAGGACAGACGGCACACAAGTTGATAAGCTATTTGCTAATATGATTGCAAATTGTGATGGGGGTCAGTGAAGGAAATAGAGACGAAGGGGAGAGTATCAGGAAGGGGCAGGAAGGCCCCAGACCCGCCCTTCCAGCCTAGGTGCGTACATTCATTCTAAGCACGTGGGGTGCCCCTGGTGAGTTTGAGCTCTGATTCCTTCTCATGAGATCACTCCAGCTACTGCGGATGATTGGCAGGGAGGCTGAGGTGGAGCAAGAGACACATTCAGAGGCTTCTTGCTGCATCTAAACAGGCGTCAGTTCCCTTTCCAGGGAGGAGACCGAGTCTCAGAGAGGGCAGGAGGCCTGTCTGAACCCACACCTGTCTGGGGTGCAGCCGCCCACGCTTGTGACCTCAGCTGTCTCTGTTTTCTTCCCACTTCTGTACCCGAGACTCAGGTGTTGGCAGGAGGGTGCCTTTCCAGCTGAGATGCTAGGAGCAGCGTGGGCCCTGGGCCCCTGGGCACCATGGACTGGGGGCTGCCTCCAACCCCTTCTCTGTATGAGAACAGGTGGCTGGTAGGGGGCTAAGAACCCCCCACACCCCCATCACACAGTACACCTGGGATCAGACTCTGCCTCTGCTGCTAGAGAGCCACGTGCTGTCTGCCCCTCTGTGGACCTGTTGATTCCAGTGTCAAGCACAGTAGCTGGGCAGATACTCTCAGGCCCTCACTCCCTCTATCCATCACTCGCTAGGCGCCCAACATCACACTGAGAGTTTGCAGCGGACTTACAGATGTGTAAGTAATTCAGATAGGCTTGGGGAAGACATCCCGGAAGGGGGATACCTGTGCTGTCCTAAAGGGGTGTAAGAGTTTGCCTGATGACAAAGGGAGGGCGTTCCAGGTAATGAGGGCAGGAGGGGGCAAGACGTGGGGGCGGGCTGGGGGAGGGGGGTGCCACACGTGGTTGACCGTGGAGCATCAGGCTTGGGCCGGTGGGTGCCGAGAGGGGGCAGGTGCCAACCCTGGGGTCCCGGGCACCCTGAGGAGTTTAGGGAGCGATCATGGATTTTTCTTACATAGGAATTTTATTTTGATCCTATTCACATCACCATAAAATTCACCTCTTTAAATTGTATGAGTTAGTGACTTTTTTCTTTTTAATATTTTCACAGAATTGTGTAACCCTCACCACAGTCGGCTTTAGAACATGCTCATCACCTCAGAAAGAAGCCCCATGGCCATTAGCAGTCACTCTCCATTCGCTGCTCTCCCCAGTCCCTGGCAACCCCTCAGCTACTCTCTGTCTCTCTAGACGCGCCCTGTCTACCCATTTTCATATAAATGGAAGCATGCACTGGTGGCCTTTGTATCTGGCTTCTTTCACCAAGCACGATGCTTTCCAGGTTCATCCATGTTGTAGCATGTATCAATACTTTATTCCTTTTTCTGGCTGAATAATATTCCATTGTCTATGCCATTGTGGATTTTCCAAGGACGCAAAAAAAAGTCGGCTTTGGAGAGCTGGCTCTGGAGGGTGGGCTGGAGGAGGCCAGATGGCCATGAGAGGCTAAGGAGTGGGCAGGAGGGCTTTCCGGATCCCCGCAGGGATGGGGGCAGCTGAGGGGAGCCAGAGCCAGGCCCTGCTGAGGAGGAAAGACCTAGTAATTGATTGGCTGCAGGGGGTGGGGGAGAGGAGGAGGCCCCCAGGGCTCCTGGTGACCAGGTGGAGAGCAATGCCATTTCTCAAGACCAAAGGGCGGTTTTCATGAAGCCCAAAGATACAGAAAGTAGAGAATGTTCCATAGGAGGGCTGAGGGGTGGCCAGGCAGTAAGCCTTCTGATGGAGGCAGACTGGGGAGTCAGAGAGGGGGCCTGGGACATGGCGATGCGGAGAGGCCAGCCAGGAAGGTGGTCCAGATGGAGGGGCTGGCACAGCCTGGAGCAGAGAGTGGGCAGCCACCCACTGGCCAGGCCCACAGAACCATGAGCAGATGGGAGAGGTGTGCTAAAGCTGGGCAGGCTCTTGCCTGGGAGGGAGCCAGGAGGATCCCAGTCTTGGGACCCAAACCTTTGGCCTCTATCAGGTGGCCCTCACAGGATCCCCGTGTCCCCATTCTACTGCAGAGCAGATAGAACCAGGGCTGCAGCCCGCGTGTCTGGATGGGACGGTACTGAGAGGCCAAGATGGCAAGGCTGTCCCTTCATCCACCCAGCAGGGGAAGGTTGGTGCCTGAGAGGGAGGGCGGACAGGAGCTCTAGGACCAGCGCAGCAAAGTGCAGTGAGCCCTGGACGGGCCCCCAGAGCAGAAGCTGCCAGCCCCTGCCCAGCACGCGTAGACCACTGGTACAGTGCAAGTCTCTTACAGGCAGGACAGTGTGGCAGTTAGGGATGTGACCTCTGCAGGCAGACCACCTGAGATCAGATCCCAGCACTGCCCCCGTAAGCCTCGGAAAACTACTTCACCTCTATGCTTTCTTTCCCTCATCGGGAAATACTATCTCTGACGTAGGGCTGGGTGAGGTTTGGATGAGTTCCTATGGGTTAAGTCCTTTGAACAGGGCCAGCACTGAATAAGTACTCAATAAATGCTGTGCGTTTCATATTTACGCTCCGGAGCCCTGGATTTCCCCTCTGTATGATGGATGAGGCACTTCCTGCCACCTTCCTCGCTGGTGTCGCTGTGGCCTGGTTGGTTGCTTCGAGGTACTGTCTCTCCCTTGTCTGGCAGATCCTTAAGGACTGGGCTGAACCTGGTTCTTCTCTGAGATCCTGGCAGGGCCTGGTCAGGGTGGCACCAGCCAGGGCTTCAGGATTAGGGGGGATGCCACCTTCTGGAAGCTCCCCCGCAAAAGGCAGGCAAAGTAGGGCCCCAGGCGGAGGGAGGGTGCTGTGTTTCAGCACCCCCAGGGGAAGCGCCCTTTGCTTCATCACGGAGACTTCCCTGAGATTGGAACTGCAATGCCTCTCTGACCCTGGGCCAGGCACTGTTCATCACATGCAATCCTTCATGGCTACTTTCCAAGGTAGACGCTCTCTTACCAAGGAGAAAACTAGCTCAGAGAGGTCGAACCACCTCTCTGAGGTCACCCAGCAGGTTGGTACTTGAACCAGACACAGCTTACTAATGCCAGGAACTGGTTAGGCAGTTTTGCCTGAACTGACCCATGTAATCCTCACAACAACTGCAGGAGGTAGATGCTGTTGCCCCCATTTTACAGACGAGGAGACAAGGCAACTGGCTCCAGGCCAGATGGCGGGCACGGGCGGAGCCGGGGTTCACTCGGCAGCCTGCGCGGTAAGCACCGTTCCTCCCTGCCTTTCAGCCTATATGATCCTCAAAGCCCAGGCCCTTTCCGCTTCAGCAGACAGCTTCAGGGAGTTTATGGAGCAGCTGCTCAGCGCCAGGCTCTGTGCTAGGCACAGGAGAAGGAGCCATGGATCAGACATGGCTGCAGTCCCGGGGGAGCCAAGAACAAGTCCAAGAGATTCCCCTTGATGAGTAATTATGACAGAGGAGTAAAGCACCCTAAACTCAAGTCGAATAAGGTGGTGATCCCCAACGTTTTTGGCACCAGGGACCAGTTTTGTGGAGGACAAATTTTCCACAGACCGAAGGAGGGGGTGATGGTTTTGGGGTGATTCAATTTCATTACATTTATTGTGCACTTTATTTCTATCATATACATTTTGATATATAATGAAATAATTATGTGTGTGTGTTTGACTCTTTTGGACCCCATGGACTGTAGCGAGCCAGGCTCCCCTGTCCATGGGATTTCCCAGGCAAGAATATTGGAGTGGATTGCCGTGCCCTCCTCCAGGGGATCTTCCCGACCCAGGGATTGAACCCTCATCTGCATTGCAGGCAGATTCTTTACTGCTGAACCACCAGGGAAGCCCCTGAAATAATTATACAACTCACCATAATGCAGAATCAGTGGGAGCCCTGAGCTTTTTTCCCTGCAACTAGATGGTTCCATCTGGGGTGACGGGAGACAGTGACACCCTCAGTGTGTTGCTGATGTCCAGTCTAGGGCATCGTCTTGTTTGGTTGCGATCACTGCAGAAAATCCTGCTTCACATAGATAGGATGTTGGAAACGGAAGCAGGCTTGTCAGTGCTTTTTTGGCCATCTCAGGATATTCCACCTTGACTTCAATCCAGAATGTGTGGAGAGTGGAAATTGTCTCAAACATACTTTTAAAGCCAGTCATTTGCAATCCCATGTGGTAATGCAAGCAATGGGGAGCCGCTGTACATACAAAGCTTTGCTCCCTCACCCGCTGCTCGCCTCCTGCTGTGCAGCCTGCTTCCTAACAGGCCACAGACTGGTCCCAGCCCATGGCATGGAGGTTAGGGACCCCTGATGTAAGACTAAGGAGAGCAGTATCTCTGAGGGGTTTGGGAGTAAGGCAATTGCTAAGACTTAAACTGGACTGGAAAAAGTGATTCAGGGAAATCTATGTGAGCCATTTATAACATGAGGAAATTAATGCTCAGAGAGGGAGAGTTACTTGCAAAAGATCACACAGCACATGGGCATGGAATGCAATCCAGGTGAGAGCCCCTGGCCTGTGGGCAGTTCAGCCACATTTCATCCCCAGGAAGAGCTTGCCCCTTGCAAAGCTCTTCCTGGTCCACCACTCACTTACCCCCCCGACCTGAGGCACCATAGGAGAGCTGAGATTATGAACCCCAGAATGCAGAAGGAACTGAAGCCAAGAAATGGGCAGGACCTAGACCCCAGACCTCCTGATTTCCAGTCCAGGGCCAGGAGGAGGGTGGGGGGATGAGTTCGCACATAGGAACACACAAGAGTGGACACCTCTTGAAGAATCTAAGCGCTGAGCATTAGGCCCTGAATCCAGATCCTAATCATGCCCCCAGAGCAGGGAAGAATACCAAAGCCCAATGGAAAATCCAGCTTGTTGAATGCCCACCAAGTGCAAACACTGCCCTCTTCAGGCTGTCCCTGGTACTGCGTGTCCTCTTTATTCAATGGATTGAACACCTGCTGTAACAGCTACTATTCATTGGACATCTATACTGTGCAAGGCCTCAGGCCATGTGCCTCGCATATTTATGCCAAATGCTCACAGTGGCCTTCAGAAATGGGCCTTGGCATAATTTTTCTTCTTCAGTGGCTCAGTGGTAAAGAATCCACGAACATTGCAGGAGATTCAGGAGTCGTGGGTTCAATTCCTGGGTTGGAAAGATCCCCTGGAGAAGGAAATGCAAACCACTCCAGTATTCTTGCTAGGAAAATCTCATAGGCCTGACGGGCTGCAGCCCATTGGGTCACAAAGAGTTGGGTATAACTTGGAGAAGGAAATGGCAACCCACTCCAGTGTTCTTGCCTGGAGAATCCCAGGGACAGGGGAGCCTTGTGGGCTGCCGTCTATGGGGTCGCACAGAGTCGGACATGACTGAAGTGACTTAGCAGCAGCAGCAAGCATGCATACATATTTCATAATTTTACTAAAAAAGAAAACAAGTCTCAGAATGGTTAAACTATTTGCTGGGCCACACAGCTAGAAAAAGGGCCACACCGGAACTCAGACTCAGCCTGAGTTAGTTTCCCAAGCCAGCCCTCTTTCCTGTTCTCCCACATCACCTCTCTGCATGCCCTGTGCTGGGCTAGGATTTTTCTACTGCAATCTTATCCTCACAACCATCTAGAACCCAGGCATCTAGGTACAAGAATCAGAGCCCAGCCAGCCATTAGTCAACAAGCCTGGACCATAGGCACTGCCCTAGGCTTCGTTCACAGTCTTCAGACTAAGTCAGGACTGGTCCTAGAAGATGTGGGGCAGCCCACCTGCAGTAGGAAGGGATGGTTGCTAGGGGCCCCAGCTGAACTCATAGACAGCTTCAGAGACAAACTTCAGCTTCAGGGGAACCTTCTGGGCACAGCTGGCACTGCCATGTTGGGGCCTGGAGATTCTCAAGAGCTTTCAGAGGTGCGGCTCCCCATCCGCCCCACTGTGTGGCCCCTCTGGGACATTGCACAGCCTTTCCGTGGCTTGTGGCCTGAGTTCTCGTTTGGTTCCCCCAGTGACTCTCCTTCTCTTCTCCCCAGGTTGCCCATCTGGAACCTTCAAGGCCAACCAAGGGGACGAGGCCTGTACCCACTGCCCCATCAACAGCCGGACCACTTCAGAAGGGGCCACCAACTGCGTCTGCCGCAACGGCTACTACAGAGCAGACCTGGACCCTGTGGACATGCCCTGCACAAGTACGTCCAGGGCCCCCGGAGGGGACGCCCGGCCGAGTCCGAGTCCACCTGCAGGATCTCTCAGAGGGTGGGGTGGCCGTCCAGCCCGGTAACCTCTCCTAACTGAGGGGCAGCCAGGTACCTGGGGGGAGGGGAAATGGAAAACTGGCTAGAAAGGACCATCCTGGGGTGGTCGTGCTGCCAACAGGCAGACACCGCAGAGCTGGCATCTGGCTCCTTACCCCCTTCTGCTAAGTCACACGCAGGATGAAGTCAAGGTTTTGATTCACAGAGGGACAGAGAATGGAAAGCTTGGCAGAAGAACAACCAACGCAGGTGGTGTCTGTGGTAGAAAAGGCTTCCCGGTGTTCTTTTCTGGCCGCAGTTGCCTGAATCACAGGCCAAGGTTCTCCAAGAACAGGGTGACCGCGAGGGCCATGTTACAACCCTGTATAAGACAGGAAAGGCAGTCAGCTGCCAGAAGCAGAGAATGGACCCCTGTAACTTAAACCCAAAGAATTTATTCTTGGAAACCCAAAATAGGCAACCCCTGGGTAATGTGGTAAATCCATGAAGCTCCCCGAGACCCAGCACTTTCTTGTGCTCTTCCAGCCACAGCATGTGGTTTCCACCCTTGGGGTCACATCATGGCCCAACATTGCTGCTGAAGCTCCAGCCATCACACACACTCTCAGTCGTGGAAAGAGGGGAAGGGATAAAGGGACCTACTATAGCCATCTCCTTTTAAGAAAAAGTCCTAAGTGTCAACTTCTGTATATCAGTGGCCAGCACTTAATCCCAGGAAGCTATGAAATAGAGTCTTTAGTTGCACATATAGCCACCTTGAATAAAAGTGGGTCCTGTTATAAGGAAAAAGGGAGAAATAGATATTTGTTGTTTGGTCACTCAGTCGTGTCTGACTCTTTTGCGACCCCATGGACTGTAACCTGCCAGGCTCCTCTGTTTATGGGATTTTCCAGGCAAGAATATTGGAGTGGGCTGCCATTTCCTTCTCCAGGAAATAGATATTGGGTGGATATAATTCCAACACAAAAAGACCGTCCCTAGTAAGGAACACCGAGGAGGGTGGAGTCCAGGGAGAAAGGTTTGAGCAGATGTGTGCAGTAGAATGGAGCGTTAGAAGCTAGAAGCATGGCTCTTGGGTGCAGAGGAGAAAGGATTTAGAGGAAAGCTTTGGGGAAGCCTAGGCTGGAGCCAGGGCAGTGGGCACAGAGCGGTCTCTTGGGGAATGCACCCCCACCCCCACTGACAGACACCTCTCCCCGTCCCCAGCGATCCCCTCCGCGCCCCAGGCCGTGATCTCCAGCGTCAACGAGACCTCACTCATGCTCGAGTG
>NW_011495069.1:5539929-5555978 GCF_000754665.1 Bison bison bison
ACCGGCACGCGCGGCGCCTCGGGCGGGGGCGCCTGCACCCGCTGCGGGGACAACGTGCAGTACGCCCCCCGCCAGCTGGGCCTCACCGAGCCTCGCATTTACATCAGCGACCTGCTGGCCCACACGCAGTACACCTTCGAGATCCAGGCTGTGAACGGCGTCACGGACCAGAGCCCCTTCTCACCGCAGTTTGCCTCCGTGAACATCACCACCAACCAGGCAGGTAAGCGGCTTCAGATGCAGGCTCCCCGGGGCGGCGCTGTGCCATGCCGTGCCAAACAGGTATCCTGCCAGCCGTCGTTAAAGACTCCCTCACATCTGCAGAGCGCTTTTCTCTTTTCCAAGGCTGTTTGTGTGATCCGGCCACCTGGGAGAGTCAGTGTTAACTCTCGGCTATAGTGGCATTTATCATAATCGCTGGCATTTGTTGAGCGTGTGTTCTTGAAGCTGAAAGTAAAGCTGCTATAACAAAAGGGCCCGGTGTTCAGTGGCTTCAAGAACAACAGAACCTTTCTCTCTCGTGTAAGAGTCCAGGGGTGAGCAGGCCAGGTCAGCGGGGCAGCTCTGATCCACCCGGAGACTCAGGGACCTGGCCTCCTTATCTCTTGTCTCACGAGCCTCCACGCTCCTCATCGGCCCGTTCGAAGCTGAGTCGCGGGTTTGTCTGCTCTCTAACCTGTACAAACAGAAGAGACAGAAGACCAGGGCAGCAGTATGTTTTAAGCAAGGTAGGCAGAAGTGGCACCTACCACTCCTGTGCATGTTCCACTGGAAGGAATGTGGTCTCATGGCCTCCCCAAGCTGCAAAGGAGGTCGGGAAACATCATCTCTCCCAGCCTAACTTAACCCTCCATCACAACAGCAGGTGAGGAGACAGACTTCAGTGGCCATCTAGCAGTTTCCACAGGTGCTTTTTCTGAACCTTCAGCCCCCTCCAGTCTAATTCCAGCAAAACTCTTCTCCCCAGGCTTACCTTTAATGATCCCTCTGTGACCCCCCTGTGCCCACCCCCATCTAATGCCCTGGTTTCCTTTACAACAAAAAATAGATGCAAAGGATGCATCCCGTCACCTCCCCTCCCCTTCCCTCATCCCCCTTCACTCCATGGCATCAAGCTTCCGGCCCCACCTCTCCACCAAGGTCGTTGTCCTCAGGGTCACCTGGGACCTCCAGATGGCCAGGTCCAGGAGACACTTCCCAGTCTCATCCCCATCCAAGGGACACATGAGATTTTTCAGGGTCTCATGGTTCCTGCAGTTCCTTTAGAAGACCGTGGTTGGCTCTCTGAGTGTGCGCCTTAGTAATTTACTCAGCAGCCTTTGCAAGGCCCTGCTGTGAGTGTGGTCTGGGGCCCATCTAAGTGGGGCAAAGGGAGACCAGGCTCCAGAGGGAGTGGGCTGGGCATCCAGAGATGGAGGTCCAGGAAGCCTTCGAGGAGGGGGCAGAATTTGACCTGCGGTTTGAAAGACTCACAGAATTCTGAAGGGCGAGATGGAAACAGATGGGATTTTGAGAAGGAGGAAGGGCGTGCACAAGCACATGGAAGGAGAGGCAGCAGCCAGCTCCACCTGGTTGAGGGGTGTTTTTATACGTAACCTCACTGCCACCCACCCCCCGGCCTCCAGGAGTAGGAGGCATCTGTGTCCCCATTTCACAGATGGTGCTCCGAAAAGTTGAGTCACAAAGCTAGGCAGGGTGTGAGGCAAAAATTGACTAGGTCTAACAGACTCCAGCGGAGAAGGCAATGGCACCCCACTTCAGTACTCTTGCCTGGAAAATCCCATGGATGGAGGAGCCTGGTAGGCTGTAGTCCATGGGGTCGCTAAGAGTCAGACACGACTGAGTGACTTCCTTTTCACTTTTCACTTTCATGCATTGGAGAAGGAAATGGCAACCCACTCCAGTGTTCTTGCCTGGAGAATCCCAGGGGCGGGGGAGCCTGGTGGGCTGCCATCTATGGGGTCGCACAGAGTCGGACACAACTGAAGCGACTTAGCAGCAGCAGCAGCAACAGACTCCAGGGCTCAGCACCATCTAGGGCGCCTCCAAGGAACGGTGGATGGCAGGGGTCTGATGAGTGTCCATGTGTGAGCATGCATGCTTCTGCCACATCTGAGCTTGAGTTCGTATGCCTGAGGGTGGCTCAGCCCATCCGTGTGTTTGTGTCGTAGAAGGCACGTGGTCTTGTTTGTGAGTGCTCGTGGTGTTGCTGGGCCGAGAGGGCACGTTTATGAGCGTATGCTGCAGCCCTTGTAGGCTTGTGGGTGCATTTAAGCCCGCCTCGGATGGGGTTCCGGATGGAGCTGACTCAAGGTGGGCAATCTGAGAAACCCCTCCAATGCCAGCAGCTGTCAGCAAAGACACATGGCAGATTATGAAGCCTTGGTTCTGAGTCTCTCCAGCTTGACAAAGCCCTTGAGGTAGGGAAGCCCAGGCTCCCAGTGCAGGGTGGAGACAAGGGAACTCTTTTCAACTGGGAGAAGCTAGAAATTCCCCAGAGTCCCTGGAGTTGTTTCCCTAGGTGTGCAGGCCTCCCCTGCAACCATTCGGGATCCCCAAGAGTCAACCTGCCTACTTAACAAGGCTCAGCTTGCTAGCAGCAAGGGCTGCTGGAGTGGACCCCTCCTGTCTGGAGTGGGACATTCCCAGAGAATAGAGGCAGGGCAGAGTGGAAATGAGGGCCCCAGAGAGGAGGATGCTGGGGAAGCCCTCAGGATTGAAAGGCAGGAGCGGTAACAAGCCCTGGGTTAGTCGCAGGGGGATCTGAATTTGAATCCCAGTTTTGTCATTCCTTTGCTTTGTGACTTTACTATATTGGTCAGTTATTACTGCGATAATGCTGTATAACAAACCCACCCCCAAACCCAGAATTTTACCATAATAACATTTATTTCCTCACTTACTAGTCTGTGCATCAGCTAGGGTTTATCTAATCTGCACCAAGTCCTCGAAACAGGGCAGAGCTCCAGAATGTGGCTGAATTGGGTCAGTTCCATCTGTGTCCCCATTCTCCTTGGATTAGCAACTCCCTGGGCTTGTTTCTCTTGTGGTGATGGTGGCCACAGCGATATCAGGCCACATAAACGCTGCCACCACCTGTGGCACAGTGGTCCACAGTGAACGCAGCCTGCAGGGCTCCTTGGAAAGAGTGTGGGTGTGAGACCCTGTTACAAGGGAGGTAGAGCTGAGATCGGCCATCTAACCTATCGCACTCGGGAAAATCACTTCCTCCCTTTGGACCTCCATTTCCCCACCAAACTGTGTCTCAAAAGTCCATGAGAGGGACTTCTCTGGGGGTCCAAGGGTTAAGAATCTGCCTGCCAATTCAGGGGACACAGGTTCCATCCCTGGTCCGGGAACTAAGATCCCACGTGCCATGGAGCTACTAGGCTTGTGAGCCACAGCTACAGAACCTGCGTGCCCTAGGGCCCGTGCTCCACAAGAGAAGCCAGTGCAGTGAGAGCCCCAACGCTGCAATGAAGAGTGGCCCCCACCGGTCACAACTGGAGAAAGCCCACACACAGCAACAAAGACCCAGCTCAGCGAATAAATAAATAATATTTTTTAATCTATGAAAGCTTTTTCAGAACACAGGTCCCCTGACCCCACCCCAGACCTGCTGGATCAAACCCCAGGAATAAGCCCTGGGAATCAGGACTTTTCACAAGTGGCTCAAGTGTTTCTTACCATTAGACAGATTTGGGAGAGTCAAGTTTAAGTGAATCCAAACCCCTGCTGATAAAGTTCTGTATAGTTAAAGCTATGGTTTTTCCAGTAGTCATTTGTGGATGTGAGAGCTGGACCATCAGGAAGGCTGAGTGCCGAAGAAGTGATGCTTTCGAACTGTGGTGTTGGAGAAGACTCTTGAGAGTCCCTTGGACTGCAAGGAGATCCAACTAGTCCATCCTAAAGGAAATCAGTCCTGAATATTCATTGGAAGGACTGATGCTGAAGCTGAAACTCCAATCCTTTGGCCACCTGATGTGAAGAACTGATTCCTTAGAAAAGACTCTGATGCTGCGGAAGATTGAGGGCGGGAGGAGAGGAGGGTAACAGAGGATGAGATGGTTGGATGGCATCACCAAGCCAATGGACATGAGTTTGAGCAAACTCCGGGAGACAGTGAAGGACAGGGAAGCCTGGTGTGCTGCAGTCCATGGGGTCGCAAAGAGTTACATGACAGCAACTGAACAGCAACAGCAAAGCCCCGTGAGCCCCTGCAGCCCTGGGGCTCTCTGGGCCATAACCACTCTTTTCCCATCCTTTTTGTTCCAGGCCCCGTGACAAGCCCCATTCTCTCTCAGGCATCCAAAACCCAACTGGGGTCTGTGCAAGCACACACACCCTCACCACATCCTCCCCTTGTGCCAGAGGAGGAAACAGAGGCCCGGAGAAGTGGAGCCATTTATGCAAAGTCCCGCTACTAAGTGGCCTCAGCTAGGGTTTGAACCCAGAACCGTGTGGCTCCACGTCTACACTGGAGAAGACATGGCTCCTGCCATTGAAGATTTCTGCCGTGGTTGGGAAGATGAGACCTGGACAGAGCTTATGCACAATATGGCATGAGTGAGGACGCAAGGAGGGATCTGGGGGGTGAGGGAGAAATCCTTTCCTCCTAGGTAATGGGAGAAAGGCATGCCATGAAAGGCTTCCTGAAAGAGGAGGCGTTTGAGGTTATCTTTGGAGAATGAGGGGTCTTCCCTGGTGGCTCAGACGGGTAAAGAATCTGCCTGCAATACAAGAAACCCAGGTTCGGTCCCTGGGTTGGGAAGATCACCTGGAACCCATTCCAGTATTCTCACCTGGAGAATCCCATGGATGGAGGAGTCTGCTGGGCTACAGTCCATGGGGTCACACAGAGTCGGACATGACTGAGCTGCTAACACTTTTCCTTTTGTTGAAGAATGGAGAGGCTTCTAACAGACAGAGATGGACTCAGGCAGGTATCCCAGGAGCAAAAAGTACAGGAGGCAAACTGGAGGGGAATACTTTGTCTTCCTCTGAGGGCCTAAGCTCCTCTGCCACAGGATCTTTGCACATGCTGTTCCCACTGCTTGGAGTGCTTTGCCCCTTTCCCCCTTCCCTTTGACCTTAGCTCATCCTCATTGACCATCCTGACTCAGGCACATTCCCCCAGCACCACAGCCCTCAGCTTCCTGTGGCTGGGATTTTAGCTTCGTGTCTGTGATCGTCCCGTTCCTGTCTGTCTCCCCAGTTGGCACTCAGCAGTACACTATGGGTCTCCTTTCCCTCACCATGCTTTTCCTGGTACCTAGATGGGGGCACACCACAGTGTGTGCTTGGTGAGCAGCCAAGGGGTCTAGAAAAGCGTGGAGTGAGGAGAGGCGTGGAGAATTCCAATGATGCTGGAAAATAAGGCCGGAGACTGGATTTCCAGACAAATGCATTCAGTGCTCGGTTTTAATCAGACCCTAAAATTCAATATATAAATAGCTAGTTCATGGCCTTAAAAGGAAAAAGTATTTCTTTGGGGCAAGTGATTGGGCCTGGCTTGTACTCCCTTGGCATTCACGGGGGCCAGAGCTGTCGTCTGACTTCATAAAGCGATCACACTGACTTCGAACCACACTCGGCCATTCCAGAACACCTTTCTGCCTGTGTTCACAAGTCCTCTTGGTGGGGAGTGGGGGGCCCAGAGGTAGGAGACTAGGCTTGGCTGCATATCCCCACTTGAAGGTTTAGGAAACAGCATTGGGTGAGACACGTGCCTGGGCTCACTCAGCTGGGACAGAGGAGAATGCAGGGTTCACTCTGGCTGTACAGAGTCCATGGTTCTCAACACAAAAATACAAGACAATACAGGGAAAGAGGGGGAGAGGGAGGGGGAGCCTTGGCGAGGGCGTCAGAGGATGGGAGGAGAGCCTCTCCCAGGAGGTGGCATGTGAGCCGAGATCCAGATGACAGGGCGGAGACAGCCATACAGACCTAGGTGCACGCAGCCACGTGGGGCTGGTCTCTAGGCTACCTCAGTACTCCGGGCGGCCCTCCAGGCTGCAGCGGACTCACTGTCACCCCAAGCAAGCCCCGACAGGCTGCATCTCTGCCTGGCCCTGGGGGTGAAGAGAAGGGTCTGGGCTTTGCAATCAGCCAAACAAACCTGGTTTTGAATGAGCCTAGCTGCTCACCGGCCCATAGGCCCAGACAAGTCACTTCGCCAGCATCCGACCACATCTTCCTCCTGGGCGGCACCACCCTCTCCTGTGGGGTGCTGTGAGCTCAGGCACTCAAGGTGCCTCAGAGGCTGCCTGGGAGGGTCAGCACTCAAAAAGCAGGGATCGGGACTTCCCTGGTTGCCCGGTGGTTGGGACGCCACACTTAAAATGCAGGAGACGTGGGTTTGATCCCTGGTCAAGGAACTGAGATCCCATGGCCAAAAAAAACCACACACACACAAAGCATCCTATATTCACTCTAATCATAATGGGTCACACCTGGCAAGTGTTTATTATTTGCCAGATACTAAGCCCTGGATGATGAATCTCCCCAACCTCAGTGGATCCTGTTATTCTTTTATCTTACAGATAAGGAAAGGTAAGAGTTAAATGACTTGCCCACCACTCAAGTCACTGGCAGAACCTGAATAGTGACATCACTGCATACTCAAGGCTCAGTGTTGAAACTGGAGCCAAACCTTCTGCAGAGGTGGGGCAAGCCGTGTGCCAGGACCTGCCACACCACAGCTTGGCCGAGCCAGTGGGGCCTTTGGGGCCACCCATACTGAATGACCCATTAGGAAGATTTCCCCATTGTCATGTCCTAGGGAGTCATGGTGGGGGGCGGGAAAGGCATCAGTGCTGGGCTTGACAAACTCCATCCTCACCTAGCACGCCCCCTTTCCAAGCTATGGGATCAGGCTGTCTAGGGACCCTTACTTCCTCGAGCCTCAGAGTCTTCGCCTTCCAAATGGGCATGTTTTCATCATCCCAGCTTTCCGAAATGGGCGCTAGGTTAGTAATAATGTGGTGGAAGCCCTGGGCGCAGTACGTGGTAGCTCGGCTTCAAATGAAATCAGAAGGAGTTAGGTTCCTGTTGCTGCTGCAACAAGATGCCGCGAACTTAGCAATGGAGAAAGAGACGTAGTTCTTATCTTACTGTTCCATGGGTCAGAAATCTAGCCGGACTCTCATCAGGCTAAACTCAAGCGTTCGCAGGACTGTGTTGCTTGCTGGTGGCTTCACTCATTCGCGTGTTAGCAGAATGAAGCTCCCTGTGTTTGTAGCAGAGACATCTCTGTTTCCTTGCTGACTGTCATCTAGGAGATTCCCTAGCTCCCAGGGGACTCACTCTGGTCCTTTCAGAGACCCCACCCCACCCCACCCTACCCCCACCTCATCTCAGAAGCAGCAACAGGGCGTCAAGTCTTCCTCAAACTCTCACTCTCTGGCCTGACTCTCATCTGGGAAAGATTCCCTCCTCTTTTAAGGACTCAAGTGATTAGACTGGGTCTACATGGATGATCCAGGATAATCTCCCATCTCAAGGGCCATAACCTTAATCACATCTGCAAAGTGTCTTTTGCCATGTAAGATAACGGATTCACCGATTCTGGGATTAGGTCATGCCTATCATACCCAGGAGGTAACAGATCAAATTAAAAAACACATTAGTATCCATCCAGTGCAAACACCTCCTTTTATAGGGAGGAAAACTGAGGCCCTGGGAGCTTCCTAAGTGCCTGCCCAAGACCATAGAGCAGCAGGTCCTTGGCAGAGCTGGTCTCCCACCCCCTGGCCGGGTGTCACAACCTCTGTCCGTGACATCACTCCACGCAGCTTTCTCAGGGAAAAACTTTCAACTTTCCGAAGCCCTTTCTACCAGCCGTGTTCGCCTCTGATCCTTTCACCCTCCTGCAGAGCGGGCACAGAGTCTCCAGAACTGGCATGAGCAAGTGCTCACCTACTTCTCTCTCTAGGGGTGGAGAGGATCAGAAAGAGACAGGACAAGAGAACCCCCAGCGAGGCCCATGCCTGGGGAAAGGAAGAGAGAGGGAGAGGGCACTTCCCTCCCCGGGCCGAGCCCTCTGCACGCATAAACCTCTTTCATCCTCTCAAGCGTTCTGCAGGGGGAGGCCTTGCCCGCCCAGACTCTCGGCTAAGATTGGTTTGGTTGCCTATGAGAGCAAGAAAAAGAACAGATAGCCGCTGCCACAGTAAGGCTGTTTAACAATCCACTGTAAAGGCAAGAAGCACTTATCTAGCTCGTGAGTCCCCTGGCTGGATGGGTCTCGGCGGGGAGCTTTCATATGTTTGTGCTCCAGCTACTCCGGGTCTCTCAGCAGCTCTTTGGATTTTGTCAGGGTTCTATTGCATGTTTGGGGTGGAGCACTGTAAGCTAGTCAAAAATGGCCCTGGCGGGGACCGCTGGGGCAACAAGTCTGCTCCACATGTCTCAGCCTCTAACAGGTCAGCCTGGGTCTGTTCTTACGGCCATCAGATACATGGGAGGGCTTTTTCAAGCCTCTGCTTATATCGTATTTACTTAAATTCCACTGGCCAGAGCAAGTCACACAGCCAAGCCCAAAGCCGTAGCCAGAGGGGGATTATACAAATTCTAGGACAAAGGTTGTAGATACAGAGAGACAATACAACCAGTCTACATAGTAGCTTAGACCAAATGGAGATTTATTTTTCTTATGTGTAAAGGAGGTCAGAAAATAGGAGTTAGGGCAACTGGGTGGAATCTTTAGAGATTCAGACTCCTCAGCACACAGGTTCTTGTCCTTATAGCCCAAAGTGGCTGCAAGAGCTCCAGCTCTCACATCCATACGCCAGGCAGCAAGATGGAAGAAGAAAAGTGACAAGGGTAGGGCCCCTTCTTTTTAGAGAGACTCCCTAGAAGTCCCACACTTTAGCTTATCGCTCATTGGCAAGCACATTGTTACATGGCCACTTCTAGCTGCCGAAAAGCTTGAGAAAGTGTAAGCGTTTATTAAGGAAGAATGTGCCCAGTGAAGAACCAGGATTCTGTTAATTTGAGAAAGGAAGAATGGATATTTGGTAGGCAGTGGATACTGTCTGCCACAACCCATTTTACAGGTGAGATACCGGGGCTCAGAGAAAGGGGTAGCTGAAGTAATAGTGTCAGCGGAGCATAAGCGATGGGACCTGAACCCTGGCTGTTGCTCCTTCTCCCCTCTTCCAGCATCGCCACCACCATTCACGATCCTTTGCTAAGCACTCAGCTACTCACAGTGCTGTTTGAGAGTCTGAGCGGCCCAGACAGTGACACATGGCTGATGTCCCCTGATCCTTTACTCTGGGCCATGTCCTATGCTAAACACTTTAGATACAGATCTTTATTAACCTTGCCAGCATCCTTGCCACTGTCCCCACAGCAGGCTGAGTTAGGTCTCCTGATTCGAGGTCCAGGCTCTTCCCACCTTGCTAGTCCAGATGCTGGCATGGGACCGGTTCCCACTGAGTGGCCTCAGATGAGATCAGGGTGCTTGAGCAGCCCACTAGGGGGTGGACCATTGGATGTTTCCACAATATGAAGCCCAGAGCTGGACCTCAGCCTGCTCAGATCACACTTGTGGAGAGGGCCAGACAACCAGGAGGAAAAAACAACCTGGGTTTCCGAGTCAGACAGACCTGGGTCCTGATCCCAGCCCCACTGCTTGGGAGCCGAGGCACACCAGGCAGGAGACACTGATCTGAGTCTCTTTCCTCATCTGTAAGATGGGCTCTGTCTGATCGTGTGGCACCAGGTGGACACAGCTAAATCGACAGTGAGTCAAGGGAAGAGTGAACAAGCAGGTGAACTGCCAGCTGCCGCCCCAGACAGGAGGTTTTTCTCAGCTTTAAGAAAAAGAATAATAGTATCTCCTGGACCAACTTTTTTTCCCCTCCAAAATATGTTCCTCAGATTACCGGTTCCAAAACACAATACCTATTATGTGAAAAGGGCTTCCTGGGCGGCGCTAGTGGTAAAGAACCCACCTGCCAATGCAGGAGACTAAGAGATGCAGATTCGATCCGTGGGTCGGGAAGATCCCCTGGAGGACGGCATGGCAACCCGCTCCAGTATTCTTGCCTGGAGAATCCTATGGACAGAGGAACCGGCAGGATACAGTCCATAGGGTCGCAAAGAGTCAGACACAACTGAGCCACTTAAGCATGCACACCTCACACAAGCCATATTGCCTTCTCCTGGATGCTGACCTTGTACCCCAAGGTCAGTGGACTCACCCAGGCTGCTGAAGGGCTAAAAAATGAGAGCCAGCCTCCCATCCTTCCTCCTCTCCTCTTCCTTCCTTTCTTCCTCCACCAAGCATCGACCGAGTGCCTGCTCTGAGCTACATACTGTTCCACGCACTAGGGATAAACTGAAAAAGAGCCACAAGGCCCCTGTCTGCAGAGACGACGGTGTTCACGCTATAAAGAAAAGAGCATGGGCCTGGTCGGTGACTGAGGCCGGGCTGATGGTCAGGCAGGGCCGCTCTGAGAAGGTGATGGTTTAGCTGAGACCTGAATGACTAGGAGGCGCTGGTCATGGAAGAGCTGAGGGAGGAGGTTTCCGGGCAGAAACACTGTGAGGCCAAGGCCCCGAGGCAAGAATGACCTCAGTGTGATCAGGGACAGAGAGGCAGCCAGTGTGGGTGGCGCTTGGGAGCCCGTGGGTTTTATTCCTGGTGGAATCCACGGAGGGCGTGTGAAGATGTCAGGGAGGCAGTGGGGTCTGAGAGTCTGGGGTTTGGGGTGGTGTCTCTGACCCCCCAGTGCCAGCGACTCTTCCCCCGCCCCTCTAAGCTCATGGGGTCTTCTGGTGAAAGGGCAAAGTCCAAGTAGGGGTCTCCTTCCTTAGAGCTCAGCGCTGAATGAGACCCAAACCCACACCCTCTTGCGGTAGCCAGACCCACAGGCCTCCTGACCTCCTGCCTGTCAAAGGACGCTAGTCCCAGAAGACCCCAGAAACCCTCTCCTCCTATTCCTTCATGCCCTGGGGGAGAAAGAGGCTCGCAGAAGGAAAGGCTCCTTCTCCAGGTTTCGGCTGAGGAAGAGACTGGAAGCTTCCCCCAGGGCTCGCTTGAGGCAGCAGGGCCCCTGACCACCTGCTCCCACTGAGGAAGGCCCTGCCTGGCCGGCCTCCCCCATCCCCTCTCGACCCCGCAAGCCTCTTTTGTGCTTGCTCCCTGGGGCTCCATCTTCTTGCAGGGGTCACAGGGTGCCCCTGACCCGACCCCCCTGCCGGTGTGCCCGGCTGGTAATTGAAAATACCAGAATTCCCTAAAGAGCGACTCACAGGGCAACCTGACACCTCAGGGTGGGCAGCGGGCAGCCAGGAGGGACGGGGAATCGTCCAGCTGTTCCCTTTTCTCCGCCGTTAATCCCCCCAGATTCCAGGAGAAAGGCCAGCCCTCGCTGGCCCGCCTTGATCATCTTCCCGGCGAATGCCTCCTCCCTGCCACACCCAGGGTGACTGGGCTTATGGGATCAGAGCCCGGGTTCGCTGCCTGTAACCCAAGCCTACCAGCTAAGCCCACCAAACCCAGACCCCCCTGGCCGTGGGCGACCTGCCTCCACTAACAGCTGAGCGCCCAGAGCCAGGGCAGCCAGGTAGGCAGTGGGCCACACTGTCCTCAGAGGCCCACTAAGACCCCCTGGCCTCCAGACCTCTGTGGTCAGCCTGCCTCGGCCACAGCCAGCAGAGAGGGCAGGAGATGTTGGACGTGCGTGGGCCTGGGTTCATATCCCAGCTCCACGGCTTGGTAACTTTGGGCCAGTTTACCTCATACCTCAGTGCCTCTGCTTTCTCATCTGTGAAATGGGGATAGCTACCAGCCTCATCAGGTTGCTGTGAATGTTGAATGAATTAACTGATGTAAAGCATTTGCCGAAGTGCCTGGCGTGGAGTCAATAAGGCAGTGTCAGGCGTTAGCTGTGGGCCTGCCTTTTTGTATGTGTTGCCCCCTGCTGCAGTCCTATGGCTTCCCAGTGCCTTGGGGATAAAGCCGCTCCTAAGTCTGGAGGTTTGGCCCCCACCTGCCTCTGCAGTCCCATCCCT
Organism: Bison bison bison; assembly: GCF_000754665.1. Lineage (NCBI taxonomy): Eukaryota > Metazoa > Chordata > Mammalia > Artiodactyla > Bovidae > Bison > Bison bison. Next base: position 5,551,954 of record NW_011495069.1, read on the forward strand.
CTGCCTGGCCTGAAACTATTTGTCCCACTGCATCTGGACTCTCCAAGCCTGCAGGCCCCAGAAGACTCTGGCCTGGGCAAATGAGAGGGCAGTCTTGGGAACAAGTCTCCAGACACAGCTCAGCTCCTCACTAGCTGTGTGATCTTGAAGTCATTGTGCCTTTCTGAGCCTGTGTGTGTGTGTGTACACACGCACTCAGTTGTGTGTGACTCTTTGCAACCCCATGGATTGTAGCCTGCCAGGATCCTCTGTCCATGGGATTCTCCAGGCAAGAATTCTGGAGTGGGTTGCCATTTCCTTCTCCAGGGAATCTTCCCAACCCAGGGATCAAACCCACGTCTCCTGCCTCAGTTTCCTCTTCCGCAAATTGCAGCTATTAACCCTCATCCCGCACTGTTATTGAGAGGCTCAAACAAAACGCAGGCCAGCTGCTCAGTGGCCAGTGCCCAGTGACACCCCCCAAACACTCACAGCGCTGACCATGTGCCGGGCACCAGGCTAAGCACCTGAAGTGTTTCCACTCATTCCTCCTCATAACAGCCCCCAAACATGTAACCATTAGGCTCACTTTGCAGATGAGGAAACCCAGACACTGAGAGCTCTGATCACACCCACCTCCCCAGGGGTCTATCAATTCCCTTGTTAATTTCCCGTGAGCATTTGCTTGGAATCAAGCTATCTCATGGTAACCAGAGGCCACTGGTGAAGAGCCTGAAGGCTTGTTCAAGGGCTAGTCCTCCACTGCCTGGCTGCATGAGCCTTGAGCAGGTCACCAAAAAGTTCCAAGCCTCAGTTTCTCCATCTGTAAACTAGGGATGTTAATAGCCCCCAGCTCATGGGGCAGTTGTAAGAATTCTACACTTGTGTCTGGTTCTTTGGGGGGTGGGAGGGAGTTGTTTGTTTTGTCATGTGGGATTTTAGTTCCCCAACCAGGAATTGAATCCATGTCCCCTACCTTGGGAGCACAGAGTCTTGACCACTGGACCACCAGGGAAGTCTCTGCTGCTGCTGCTGCTAAGTTGCTTCAGTTGTGTCCGACTCTGCGACCCCGTAGACAGCAGCCCACCAGGCCCTGCCATCCCTGGGATTCTCCAGGCAAGAACACTGGAGTGGGTTGCCATTTCCTTCTCCAATGCATGAAAGTGAAAAGTGAAAGTGAAATCGCTCAGTCATGTCTGACTCTGCAACCCCAGGGACTGCAGTGCACCAGGCTCCTCCATCCATGGGATTTTCCAGGCCTGTGTTAATAGGTGTTGAGTGCCTGGAATAGGGCGTGGCACAGAATGAGCTCTCAGAAAGAGTTAGGTCAGCGGCTTTATCCTTGTTATGATTATACACATGCACACAGCCCTGAAAACCCTTCAAGTGACTTCATGGAGCATGACTGTATGTTGCTTTGTCTGGCCGCTTACTATCTATGTAGCTTCAGGCAAGTCACTTTACTGTGATTCCCTGGTGGCTCAGAGGTTAAAGCGTCTGCCTCCAATGCGGAAGACTTGGGTTCGATCCCTGGGTCGGGAAGATCCCCTGGAGAAGGAAATGGTAACCCACTCCAGTATTCTTGCCTGGAAAATCCCATGGACGGAGAAGCTGGTTAGGCTGCAGTCCACGGGGTCACAAAGAGTCGGACACAACTGAGCAACTTCACTTTCACTTTACTTTCAAATTCAGTTTACTTTCAAATGGGCTGAAGGAGATCTGCTTCACAGGTAGCTGTGAGGATTAAATGGGTTCGTGAATGTCAAGGGCTTAACACAGTGCCCAGCTTGCTGCTGCTAAGTCACTTCAGTCGTGTCCGACTCTGTGCGACCCCATAGACAGCAGCCCACCAGTCTCCCCCGTCCCTGGGATTCTCCAGGCAAGAACACTGGAGTGGGTTGCCAGGTGCTTAATAAACACTGGTTAGTGAGGCAGGAACAAGGAAGACAGAGTCTCCTTGTTTGACTAAGGAGGAAACTGTAGGGAGTTCAGTTCAGTCGCTCAGTCGTGTCCAACTCTTTGCGACCCCGTGGACTGCAGCACGCCAGGCCTCCCTGTCCATCACCAACTCCCGGAGCTTGCTCAAACTCATGTCCATCGAGTCGTAATGCCATCCAGCCATCTCATCCTCTGTCGTCCCCTTCTCCTCCCGCCTTCAATCTTTCCCAGCATCAGGGTCTTTTCCAGTGAGTCAGCTCTTCACATCAGGTGGCCAAAGTATTGGAGTTTCAGCTTCAGCACCAGTCCTTCCAATGAATATTCAAGACTGATTTCCTTTAGGATTGACAGGTTGGATCTCCTTGCAGGGAGCCAGGTCTCTAATCTTCCCAAGAGGCCTGCTGCCCCCTGGCGGGACAAGAAGCTGAGCTGAGGGACAGATGGCCCTCCCTTGGGGGTAGGGCAGATGCAGGAAGAACAGAGGACTACAGGGACACCTGGACCAGGGTGCAAGTCCTGTGAGTGGTGCCGCCCCTTCTAGCATGTCTCGGGCCCATTTTTCGCAGCTCCTTGAGGTGCTGGAGGGAAGCCTGGACCTGCTCAGGCCCACGCTGGCCCCTCCTGGGCTGATGCAACTCCAGGACCAGGGTCAACCAGGAAGGACAGGCAGGGAGCATTTGAGTTGCAAGCTCTCTGGGATCTTCCAGCTGTGCCCACGCTGCAGAGAAGGAACCAGATCCAGAGAGGAGGGCCGCCTGCCAAGGTTGCCCCAGCCTGGTTGGAACCAGGCTGATCTCATGGTAACCAGAGCTGTGCTGGTGAGGAGCCTGAGCCACCAGTTTCAAGAGTCAGCCCTCCACTGCCTGGCTGCATGAGCCACGCATGAGCAGATCACTGAATAGCTCCAAGCCTCAGTTTCTCCATCTATAAACTGGGGATGTTAATAGCCTGCAGCTCATAGGGCAGTCAGTCAGCAGCCAGCCAGAGAGCAGGCCCTGAGTCTTCTGACTCAGAGACTGTTCCCTCCACCCAGGGGACAAAAGGGCAGAGAGAGGGCAGGAAACAGGTGATGCTCATCCTCCAGGAGCCCCTACCCCTCCCTGGTCTATGCTCCTTCGGTGTGGTCACCCTGCAAAGCAGGATTTGGGTGGGAGAAGAGTCAGCCTCAGCCTCCTGTAGGAATTGCCAAGATGGTGGAGACAGCATCCGCTTGTCGTGGACCTGCCCAGGAGCCAGGAGAGACTACAGGAGGTGCTCCCCAACCCCTGGCAAGACCTCAGCCCCTCCCGGGACCATGAAAACCTCAGGCCCAGAGAGCCGAGGGGGCTCCCCACTCCAGCCACGCCATAGGGAAGAACCAGGCCAGGACTTCTGGATGAACCCTGCTCTGGGAGCAGCAGGCCTGGGCTCAGACCCCAGCTCCCCCACAGACGGGCTGTGTGACCTCAGGAAGCCTTGTGTGGCTCTGAGCTTCGGGAGCTGCACCTGTCGGTGGGGCTCATACAGCCCCCTCGCCGACAGTCAGCTCAGGACACACGCGTGTGAAGGCTCCAGGGCCATGGCCATCACGACGTAGGCGCTCTGTGCAGGTTCGTTCCATTTAAGAAGAAGGCAACAAGCACGGGTGGGGGGCATGCTCTGTGACAGAAGGAATCAAGGAAAGGGCTGTGAGCTTGACTTCACTGTGACCCCAGGGCAGCTTACAACCCTCTCCAGACCTCAGTTTCCACATCTGTAAAATGAAGGAATGGGACTAAATTATTTCTAAGGGTCCTTCTAGCGCCGAACACAACCTCCTGTGACTTCTTGTCTCCTTGATCTAAGTTCCCTCCATGAGGGCACTAGCAGCGCTGCAGGGAGGGACGGGTGAAGTTCCCGTAACATGCAATTAAGATGTTAACGTGCATGGCTCAGTGACATCCTAGTACAGTCACAATGTGGGCGCTTAGCACCTCTGCTGCTGCTGCTGCTGCTGCTAAGTCACTTCAGTCGTGTCTGACTCTGTGCGACCCCATAGATGGCAGCCCACCAGGCTCCCCTGTCCCTGGGATTCTCCAGGCAAGAACACTGGAGTGGGTTGCCATTTCCTCTCCAATGCATGAAAGTGA
>NW_011495069.1:5556078-5557346 GCF_000754665.1 Bison bison bison
ATGCATGAAAGTGAAAAGTGAAAGTGAAGTCACTCAGTCGTGTCTGACTCTTAGCGACCCCATGGATTGCAGCCTAACAGGCTCCTCCGTCCATGGGATTTTCCAGGCAAGAATGCTGGAGTGGGGTGCCATTACCTCTACCTGGTGCCAAAACATTCTCATCACCCCCAGAAGAAGACCCCGTACCCAGACTGCCCATGCCCCCTCACCAACCCTTGGCAACCACAATCTACTTACTGTCTGTCACCTTATCTACTCCATACGATCGGCATCCGCCCTTAGCACAGATTTGAGGTCCACCTTCATCATAGCATATGACAGTGCTTCATTCTCGTTTATGCCTAAGTAATATTCTGTTCTATGTGAACGCCACAATCTGTTTATTCATTCCTCTGTTGATAGACATTCATCTGTTGATAGACTGAGCACAGCACACCTTTTGGCTGTTGTGAATAGTACTGCTGTAAACATTCATATACAAATATTCGCTTGAATAGCTGCTTTCAGTTCTTTGGGGTATGTGATTAAGACTGGAATAGCTGGATCATAGGGTAATTCTATGTCTAGCTTTTTAAGGAACCACCAAACTTTTCCAGAGTAGCTATGAATTGATTGATTGGTTGGTTTTAACTTTTTTATTTTTAAAATTAATTTATTTGTTTTCATTGGAGGCTAATTACTTTACAATACTGTGGTGGTTTTTGCTATACATTGACGTGAATGAATTTATTTTCATATATTTATTTTTGGCGGTCAGTTTTATTCCTCGATATATCCCGCCACCCAGCAGGCACTCGATGCAAATTTGTTGAAGGAATGAGTGAATCTCCCACCTTCTCTGCTTCCCTGTTCCGGAGCCCCATCACCATGTCTAGGGACTCCATAGACTGTGAGCTTCAAGAGAGAATGAATGACATTTAGTCCAACCCACTTGGAGCCAGATCAGAGAAGGGGCCCAGCGCCTCTGTCTTGAGCTGATGTGGCTGAGCATCCACAGGTGTGGCTGGAGTTGCCGGCGTCTGTAACCGAAAGGTGCCCGTGAGGGCAGCACCTGTGGCCCTGTACTCTGTTATCTCCTGCAGATTGGCTGTGTGACTTAGGCTGGATGCCTTTCCCTCTCTGGTCCCAAAACTGTCTATTGTCCGGGCACCTTTGAGGTTGGGTCAGAAGCTGTACCTTCTCATGCCTGCCCTGACCCCTGACCTCTGACCTCTCTTTCAGCTCCTTCGGCCGTGTCCATCATGCACCAGGTGAGCCGCACCGTGGAC
>NW_011495069.1:5557638-5560278 GCF_000754665.1 Bison bison bison
GGGCCCCCCTCCCCCAGGCTGGTCTCTGGGCTTCTACCATCCAGCCAGATGAGGCAGGCCGGTGAAGCAGAAAGAGCCCTGGCCTCAGCTCCACTCCTTCCCGGCTGTGAGGCCTCAGGCGGGTGCCTTGACTTCTCTGAGTCTTGCTTTTCTGGTCTTGGGCATCAGGGCACAATCAGTTAAATGCAGTGGTCACGGCCCTTTCCCCACTGAGACCCCTTTCATCTGGACCCTGAAGGGCCTGATGTTCTGAAAACTGGTTTCCCCAAAAGCTGCATTTCTGAAGTTCCAGTTAGTTATGTATCCATTCTGAAGCGGAGGTTTGGAACTGCTCAAGAGAGCTTCCATCAGGGGGAGAGAATGGGGCCTCATGCCCACGCAGCTCTCATTCCAGCTAACACACCTGTGTGCGTTTGCCTGCGTGCCCTTTGTAGGAGGACAGGGATCTCTCTCTGAGCTTTTAAATCAGACCCCCATGACTCCCTCAGGGACCCAGGGTTGGAAGCCACTGGTGTCGAAGAAAGAGCTCTGGACAAGGAATGAGCAACTGTAGGTTCAAACCGCAGCTCCATCCCTAAGCAGCTGTGTGTGACCTTGTGCAGGCATCTTTCTCTGAGCCTCAGTCCCCTCTCGTGTCAGATACAAATGAGACCACCTTTCTCGGGTAGGGGGGTCGCTGTGCAGGTGAAGGAGAAAAGGCAGGTGTGGTGCCCAGCACGGTCTGGCCCTCAGCAGAAATGAGTACTGAATATGCTTTCCCTTCCTCCCTTTCCTGCCCTGCCTGCCTCTCGGTGAGCAAGGGCTATATAAGACCAGGTGAGCTCAGCACATCTGAATGTGGAGGCTGCCCAGTACAGAGGCAGCAGGGGAGAGGGCAGCTGAACATCAGAGGCCCAGGGAACTCTTGACTGATGGCTTTCTTACCTGCCCCCTGAGGCCATCCCAGGGAGCCACAGAGACTGCGCCTGAGAAAGGGGTCACTGGGCCCTCATTCAGACTAAGGTGTAAATGACTATAGGAAGTACATTAGTTAAGAGTAAGCCCACTGGGAAACAGAAAAGGATGGAAAGTCTTTCCCTGACTGAAAGGAAGAGAGATAGAGGCAGTTCCAGCCAGCCGGGCTGGAGCCCAGCCTTTCCACTCTGTTAACTCCTGGCTCAGCTGAACTCTGGTGAGTCTCAGAGGTTCAGCAAACATCTGTCCAGCCTCACCCAGCTGGCTTGTGATCATTGCCCTGCTCATCCCCTCCTCTCAGCACTGCATTCCAAGAGACCAGGGGCCACAACTGTCCCGTTCACAGCATTCTCCCGGGGCCCTGGGGCTGCCTCCAAGGAGACACTTGATAACTGTTGGGCAAATGAACAAGTGAGTGAATTCCTTCCTGCAGTCTTGGTGGAGGGTGGAGTCCTTGCCTTGTCTCTGCCATGTCCCCCGCCTGGCACACAGTAGGCACTCCAGGTGTTATTGGATGGCCTGAGCCCAGATGACGGGAGGCAATCAGCTTCTCCCTCGCTGGACCATGGAGAGGCTTAAAGGAGCTGGGCACCCAGCTCCCAGGGTGGCTGGACCAACTGCTCTCAGGCCCAGGAAGCCCCTGGCTTTACACAAGCCAGACCTCCCACACCCTCTGGCAGGGATAGCTTAACAGCCCAGAATTTAAAAAAAAAAAAAAAAAACTAATTAAGAAGCTTTATGATTAAATGAAACTGAAAGTGTTTGTCCCCAAAGACGGGAGCGGAAATGAGAAATCCCAGTACAGGTCCTGCCTACGACCCATTTCCTACCAAGACGGGAGGGGCTGGGGAGGCTGACGGAGGTATGAACCCGAGGCAGCTCTGCCCTACTTTCTGCTGCTGCCCAGGCATCCCCCGGCCCCTGCCAGGGGTGGCAGGACCAGCAGGCCCTGCAGCCGCCACAGTTATCACCCGCTCACCTTCCCTGCGCACTCACTATGTGCTGAGCATACCACTTCTGGTAACCCCATTCCTCCTCGCAGCAGTGCGATTCATCCCATTAGACAGGAGGGAAAACTGAGGCAAGGAGTTGTGTGACCTGTCCAAGAGCACCCAGCTACTAAGTGGCAGAGCAAGGAGTTAACGCTCTGCTCTTACTATTCACCTGGGCTTCCTGCCTCCCAGTTTTCTCCCAGAGATGTTCTAGGATGACTGTTAAGAGGTGGATAGGACCAGACTCTGATGGAGAATTCTAGGCACAAGTGATGACGGCGGGGCAGACCTGAGGTACAGCTGTCAGCCCCTCCTCCCAGGGCCTGGGTGCAGAAAGAGGCAGCTTGGCTCTGCCAATGGGGAGACAGACGTTGGTTCACTCAGCATTCACTGTCATCAGCCTTGGACTGGGCCCTGAGCTGGATGCCGGGTTCACTCAGAGTAACCAAGCTTGCCTGGAGACCTGAAGACTTCACAGTTCAGTTCAGTTTAGTGGCTCAGTCATGTCCGACTCTTTGCACCCCCATGGACCGCAGCACACCAGGCCTCCCTGTACATCGCCAACTCCTGGAGTTTACCCAAACTCATGCCCACTGAGTCAGTGATGCCATCCAACCATCTCATCCTCTGTCGTCCCCTTCTCCTCCTGCCTTCAATCTTTCCCAGCATCAGGGTCTTTTCCAGTGAGTCAGTT
>NW_011495069.1:5560378-5561346 GCF_000754665.1 Bison bison bison
TGCCATGAAGTGATGGGACTGGATGCCATGATCTTAGTTTTCTGAATGTTGAGTTTTAAGCCAACTTTTTCACTCTCCTCTTTCACTTTCATCAAGAGGCTCTTTAGTTCCTCTTCACTTTCTGCCATGAGGGTGGTGTTATCTGCATATCTGTTATTGATATTTCTCCCGGCAATCTTGATTCCAGCTTGTGCTTCATCCAGTCCAGCATTTCTCATGATGTACTCTGCATATAAGTTAAATAAGCAGGGTGACAATATACAGCCTTGATGTACTCCTTTTCCTACTTAGAACCAGTCTGTTGTTCCGTGTCCAATTCTAACTGAGTTGTGGATGTGACTGGAGATGGAAGACTTCACAGTCCAGGGGGAAAGACAGGTCCAGACACAGCCATTAGACAAGATGTGATACAAGCCATAGAAAAGCCAGCAAAGTTTTCGGGGGGACACCAAGGAAATACCCAAAATTCTGGCGTGGATGAAAGGAAGTCTTCATTTAAGTGACAGTTGAGCAGAACCTTGAAAAATGCTAGGAGTTCACCAGACAAGTGATGAGGGTGGGGTTTTTCTGGGCAGCAAGAACAGCTTGTGCAAAGGCCCGAGGGCAGGAATGTGCTAGCTGCATTCATCGAACAAAGAAGAGAGTAGAAGAGCCACGGGAACAAGGGAGAGATCAGGAGGGGAGGAGCTTGGGGACGGAAGCGGGTTGGGTTGTGGTGGGTCTTCCAGGCCTTTAGGGTCTGGATTCAATTTGATAGAGTCTGATAGGAAGCCATCAGGAGATTTTGGAATGATGTGATCTGATTCATATTGCTTTAAAGATTCCTATAACTTGCCACATGGAGAATAGACTGCAAGGGGGTCCCAGGGACACAGGTAGACCCAGCACAGGCCTCTCATGGGATACCAAGTGGGAGATGAGCGTGCTGTGGAGTTGGAGGGCTGGCAGCAGAGATGTGAGGAGCTGAC
>NW_011495069.1:5561446-5561890 GCF_000754665.1 Bison bison bison
AGAGTCTTCTCTAACACCACAGTTTAAAAGCATCAATTCTTCGGTGCTCAGCTTTCTTTATAGTCCAACTCTACATCCATACATGACTACTGGAAAAACCAGAGCCTTGACCAGATGGACCTTTATTGGCAAAATAATGTCTCTGCTTTTTAATATGTTATCTCGGTTGGTCATAACTTTCCTTCCAAGCATCTTTTAATTTCATGGCTGCTGTCACCATCAGCAGTGATTTTGGAGCCCAAAAAAATAAAGTCAGCTGCTGTTTCCACTGTTTCCCCATCTATTTGCCATGAAGTGATGGGACTGGATGCCATGATCTTAGTTTTCTGAATGTTGAGTTTTAAGCCAACTTTTTCACTCTCCTCTTTCACTTTCATCAAGAGGCTCTTTAGTTCCTCTTCACTTTCTGCCATGAGGGTGGTGTTATCTGCATATCTGTTATTG
>NW_011495069.1:5561990-5589335 GCF_000754665.1 Bison bison bison
GAGATGTGAGGAGCTGACCAATTCAACCAGTATTTCGGAGCTCAGAGGACCAGGGAAGCGTGAAGGAGGACTCCTGGTGGACGGTGGTGCCTTTTCCTGGGGACAGATGCAGGGTTTGTGATTTGCAGGTATAGGTTCGGTACTTGCCAGGGGTATATGTGCTTGGTTGCTCAGTCTTGTCTGACCCTTTACGACTCCATGAACTGTAGCCTGCCAGGCTCCTCTGTCCATGGGATTCTCCAGGCAAGAATACTGAAGCTAGTTGCCATTTCCTCCTCCAGGGATCTTCCCAACCCAGGGGTTGAACCCGCATCTCTTGCGTCTCCTGCATTGGCAGGAGAATTCTTTGCCAGGGGTAGGGAGGTGTAGTCAAGGACACACAAGTGTGCAGCCAAGTGTGCAGAGGACACAAAGAAGTGAAAGGTTAGGATCCAGGAGAATGGCAGGGTTTAAGGAGAGAAAGAAAAAGTTGTAGATGAACGTCTCAGAGGAGACACCAGCAGAGGGACAGAAGGAGAATCAAGAGGGGTTTCTGCCCCGAGCCCTCAGGTAGGGCTGTGACATCCCCGCACCACCTCTGCCTTCTCGAATCAGCCCCACTAGGGGAGGCGCGGCCAGGCTGCTGGGGGCGGGAGGGCGGGGGTGGTTCGGGATTTATTTCTAGGTAAGCCGGCTCTCACCAGCACTTCAGAGTCCTCCTGGTGCCTGCCTCCCAAGTACGGAAGTCCGAACCGAGCCCTGCCGTCCCGTGTGGGCCCCACCCCCCAGCCTTCCCCCTCCCCCGGCCTTCTTCAGAAAGGGCTCTTTTGGAGCGGGTTCTCGCTTGGCCTTTCCCCAGCTCCATGGGGATTTCCCAGCCTGCCCGGAGCCCGGAGCTGACAACCGCTTCGCGGGAAGGCTTCTGGATGCCGCTGACGAATGGCGTTAGCCGGGGCTGGCCGCTCCCATTGGCTCCGGCGTCCCAGGGGAGGTGGCCTCCTTTGGCAGCCGCCCCAAAGCACACAGGTTCACACTCCCCTCGGCTCCCCCAAGAGCTCAAGAAGACTCATTTGTGAGGCGGATGGGCCCGGGTAGGCCACATCAATTTATGTGTTTATTCAACAGAAACTTCTACTTGGCAGAAGTGGAAGGGAAGGATATTCCAGAGAGAGCGAGCAAAGGTTGGGGGAGGAGGGGGTGAAGCACGAAAGGCCAGGATGCTCTCAGGTTGTTGCCGAGTGTACGTGGAGCAGTAGCGGCATGGAGACGCTTGTTCACTCACTCACCTTTGCATGCACTCATTCATTTAATGAACATTGGTGAAGGCTTATTCTTTAACGTGTTGATGATAACCATGATGGCGGTAGCCTCCGTTCACTCTTTCGTGTGTTAGTGGTTGTTCCGTTGCCAAGTTGTGGCCAACTCTTTCCTACCCTGTCGACTACAGCATGCCAGGCTTCTCTGTCCCAAGTTCATGTCCGCTGAATCAGTGATGTCATCCAACCGTCTCATCCTCTGTCACCCTCTTCTCCTCCCGCCCTCAATCTTTGCCAGCAATCAGGGTCTTTTCCAATGAGTCGGTTCTTTGCATCAGGCGGGCAAAGTATTGGAACTTCAGCTTCAGTGTCAATCCTTCCAATGAGTCTTCAGGGTTGATTTCCTTTAAGACTGACTGTTTTGATCTCCTTTCTGTCCAAGTGACTCTCAAGAGTCTTCTCCAGCACCACACATAGAAAGCATCGATTCTTCGGCACTCTGCATTCTTTATGATCTAACTCTTGCATCCGTACATGACTACCGGAAAGACCATAGGCTTGTCTATGCTAAAAGCTTTGCTCCTTTTTTCCTATTTAACTTCCACAGCCACTCTGTATAGTATATGGTGGTGTTATTCCACTTTAGAGGTGAGAACGCTGAGACTGGGAGGGCTTAATAAATGTACCCGTGCCTCATTGGTCCACCGTGTAAGGCCTCAAACTACGCGCTAGTGAATTTCATACTAAATTTCTTCCCATAATCCATCGTTGCTTAATCTTTATTCAGATAATGGAACTTCAAAGAGAGAGAGAAAAGAGAGTGGGGAGAGGGGAGGAAATTGATGGCTCTAGACAGTATCTCCAGTGTGCCAAGCACTGCCTGATCAAATTTTATCTTCACAACAACCCTGAAAAATTGGCATTTATTGCTCCATTTTCCGGAATAGCAAACAGGGGTTCAGAGAAGTGAAGGGTTTTTCCCAAGATTATAATGCAAAGCAGTGGAAGAACTGGCATCTGAAATGACTTCCAGTCCCCTGCATGGCTCAGACAGTAAAGAATCTGTCTGCAATGCAGGAGACCCGGGATGGATCCCTAGGTCGGGAAGATCCTCTGGAGGGGGGAATGGCAACCCACTCCAGTATTCTTGCTGTGAAATTCCAGGGACAGAGGAGCCTAGTGGGCTACAGTCCATGGAGTTGCAAAGAGTCAGACACAAATGAGCAACTAACAAACATACCAATCCCCTGCTCAGTCCTGTGTCTGGTTTTAGAGAAGGGATCCACTCAGGTTAGGGCCTCAGCTTCCCAAGGCAACTGTGCCTCTAGCAGTTCCCTCCCATCTACGTCATATAATCAAAAACTTCTAGCCTCTCTTAAGTGGGGGACCCACCTAGTATGCAGAATCCAAGCCCCTTTTCCTAGCCTGAGCCCATCCCATGTTGGACAACGGCACCTACTGGCCAAATCTGGTACTGCTCCCTAGATTTCACAAATGAATAGTCTTAACAGTTTAATTAATATTCATTCATTCATTATGTCAGTAGTTAGTGAGCACCTACTGTGTGCCCAGCCTGAGGGTCCCAGAGATAAGCCAGACAAGCTCTCTGCCCCAGAAATCCAACAGGCTTTAGAGAAGACACGTTTATATCAGAACGATGGGTAGGAGAGGAGACAATGGACCTGCAGTCTCTGACTGGGACATTTGGGAGGGCTCCCAGGTTTCCTTGATAGCTCAGTTGGTAAAGAATCCACCTGCAATGCAGGAGACCCCGGTTCAATTCCTGCGTCAGAAAGATCCCCTGGAGAAGAAATAGGCTACCCACTCCGGTATTCTTGGGCTTCCCTTATGGCTCAGCTGGTAAAGAATCTGCCCACGATGCAGGAGACCTGGGTTCAATCTCTGGGTTGGGACGATCCCCTGGAGAAGGAAAAGGCTACCTACTCCAGTATTCTGGCCTGGAGAATTCCGTGGACACAGTCCATGGGGTAGCAAAGAGTCAGACAAGACTGAGCGACTTTCACTTCCACTTTCCCCAGCCAAGGTAGTAACTGTGTTGAGTCTTGAATGATAAGTAAAAGAACTGCCAGACAAATGAGGAAAGCATAGTTCAGATGGGCAACAGCACTTGCAAAGGCTAAGAGTGTCCAGGGAAGGTCAGATTGGCAAATAAAATACAGGACACCAGGTTACATTTGAATTTTCTTTTAACGTTTTAGTATACCTCAAAGAATGCACAGGACATGCTTTACTAAAAATTAGTCATTGTTCAGCTGAAATCCAGATTTAGCTGAGCATTCTATTTTGTTTTGTTTTTCTAAATCTGGCAACCCCAGCAGGGAAAGGGGAAGCAGTTACATATGTCTGGAGCCTAGAGGACCCAGGGGATGTGGCAGGAGAGACCAGCAAAAGCCGAGTCATGGAAAGTCTAGAATTGGGGAAGGACTCTGAATTCAGGCCCCTGTGCCTGGTCCAGGGGAACAAAATACAGCCCCTTCCCTCTGGAGCTTACTGTCGAGGGAGAAACATAAGCCTGGGCCCAGGGCAACAGAACATGGCAGAAACCCCCTCCTATGGTACCAATAGCAAGTGTTCCAGGGCTCAGAGGAGGGAGATACATCTGGCTGGGAAATCAAGGAGGCTTCCTGGAGGGGGGTGCAGGCAATCTGGCACGGGTAAAGAGACTTCCTATCTGCTGCTGCCCCCACATCCCAAGCTTTTTCGTACCTCCTTGCCTTTGTACCTACTGCTCCTTTCCAGGACCACCCTCCCCTTCTTTGCCTGGGTGACTTGTATTTATTAAGATTCCATTTCAGTTCCCTCCACTCGTCAAGACACTTTCCATGGCTTCATCTGCTATCCCCAATCCAGGCCAGGTCACATGCCCTTGGGCTCACTGTGCTTACCCCACCCGTGTAAGCCTTTCATACATATCAATTCACTTTTTTCTCTAAACAATCCTTTGAGGTAGCTATTATTATTATCCTCCCCATAATACAGATGAAGTAAAGGAGGCAGAGAGAAGTTGAGAAACTTGCCCAAGATCACAAAAGTCATAGAGTCAGGATTTGAACCCAGAAAGTCTGGCTCCAGTTGATTGTTTTAACCTCTCTACGATAATAACGCTGTAATTACAGTGTAGCTGTATAATTACATAATAGGATGGTAGTTACAATTATTATCTATAATAACATTGCCCACACTGAATTTGTTGACTGAGAGTTTTCAAGGGCTCTGTGTACCCAGACATATACATGCCTGACATGTACACTCAGGCACACATTTTTCTACATAAAGGTTCATAGCTTTTCATTAGTTTCTCAAAGAGGCTCATGATCCTCCAAGTGTTAAGACCTCCACACCATTTGTTTTACTAAACTGAGCTCCCCAAGGAGGCCAGGGCTTGTGTTTTACCCACTGGGGGCCCCTAGTGCTCAACTCAGGGTCTAGTGCAAAGAGGGTATGTGGGGAGGGTTTTCTGGGTAGCTGACAGATACCTGAACAAGCACCATGGAGGCTGGTAAACATCTGCCTCAACTCAAGCACTCCTCCATTCTCAGTGCGCCAGCCAGGTCTTTGTCTAGTCTCAGACTCCTTGGGTCACCCTGGGCAGTGCTCAGATCAGAATTGGCATTCTGCATCTCTCAAAGGAGGGAACATCAGGTCCTGGGTATCCAAAGGCATGCGTATGTGAGGTGGTTCCATGCAGGAACCTGGTTTCAACTCCTAAGGCAGCCACCAACTGATATATGTGACCTTGAGCATCATTTCCCCTTTCTGGGTCTTAATTCTTACCTTACTTAAATATGCTGAGGCTGAATGGGGGTCCTTCCACTTAATCCATTGAGGCATGGGGCAAAGAGGGGGATGCAGACGTGAATAAGGTGGACCCTCTCCCTGCTGTCTCTAAGAACTCACAGCCTCGTCTTCAGGGTCTGCACACAGTGGCCACTCAGTCTGTGTGTATTAGTCAGCTATTATTGGTATGATGCCGCGGAACAAACAGTTCCAACAATCCAGAGGCTTATGAGAAGTGGCTGTTTTTCCTGCTCATAAGCTTTTGTCTTTGGGTCAAGTGAGGTGGTGCTGTTTCAGCCTAGGAGTTAGGTCAAGGATTTCTTCACACATTTCCCCTTCTGGAAGCAGCGGTTACCCAAGTTAAGCCTCACCATGACAGATGGCAGAAGCCCAGGAGACCGAGTCAAATCAACAAGTGCCTGTAAAGCCTCTACTTACATTACATCCTCTAGCATATTCCAGCAGCCAAACCAAGTCACAGGAGCAAACTCGCCATCTGTGAGGCAAAGAAATACCTTCTGCCTTCTTTTGTGGGAAGTGTTGCAAACCATATGCCGAAGATGTGGGTATGTCATTCTGTTATAGGGAAGGAGCGAAGACTATGGAACCACAGAATTTGTCCAGTAGCCAGACCTGCCCCCAAGTGGCAGGAGGAGGTGGTGGACTCTGGGCACAGCCTCACTAACTGTTTTCTCTGTTCCTCGGCAGGAGCTGAGTGAGTACAACGCCACAGCCATAAAAAGCCCCACCAACACGGTCACTGTGCAGGGCCTCAAAGCCGGCGCCATCTATGTCTTCCAGGTGCGGGCACGCACCGTGGCAGGCTACGGGCGCTACAGTGGCAAGATGTATTTCCAGACCATGACCGAAGGTAAGCGGGGCCAGAGCGCAGGAGGACGGCCTTGACTCTGCAGACAGAACAAGGGCCGCCGTGTCTATAAAGTGCCTTTGTGCGAATTAGCAGAGGCTCCCTCCCCCCTTCTAGATGTCATTCTCCCTCCAACCTGGGTGAGAACCCTCATGCACTATACCAACTGCACAGCCACATATGCAGGCATTGTTTCTGTGACCCAGAAAGGATATGGACTCCTCCGTGACCATCATGTCCTTTCCCAGGACCCTTGGGAGCCCAGCCTCAACTTGCAAAGCTACTCTGAGCAAGCCACTTCCATTCCCTGGTCCAGTTTCTTCTCATCTATAAAAATCAAAGTGTTATATTGCATCTGAGGGAGCAAACGTATCTTATCCATACATCACTCCAATGACATGCAGTCGGATTGAGAAGCATTCTGAAGCGACATCTGAACTCAACAGGGAGAAGTGCTGGGATGCATTAGTAATGTCTTCCTTGGGCAAGAGACCAGGAAGTTGCAGCCCATGTGCTTTGTGTCTCCGAGTCTGGGACCACATGGTCTCTAAACACCCTTCCTGCTCCAGTAACCTTTGAGAAGCCGCATAGTTAAAGAATGCAGGCTCTAATGCCTGACAGATGGAAGTTACAGTGCTGATTGAGCTCTAGCTGTGTGGTCCTGAGTGACTCATCTGACCTCTCTGAGCCTCAGTTTTCCCATTTATAAATGGGGATGATAAGAGCTAACTCATTATCAGCATCATCATGAAACTAGTGTCAGGAAAAGGGTAAATGTACAGGTGCTAGCACAGGGTTGGCATTAGGCCTCACATGGTTAGTGCTCACCAAAATAGAGTTAAGGTCATAGTTGTCATTGCTGTGAGTCTGGGGGTCTTTTCCCCACCAGCCAAACTCCAGAGCAGAATATTTATGAGCAGACTACAGCATCCCTCCTTAGCATCTGCTTCAACCCCTGGACATAGGCCTCAGCCTGTGCCGAGTTAAACGTTTCAGGGGGCTCCTGGACCCCTGAATTCTTGTCTTACCACAAAAGTCCTCCCTTATGGCTCCACCATCACTTCTAGTACTCAGCTCCTCTGTGCAATCCCCCTTCCTCATGGCCAGAGTTTTTCACCTCTCTAGGTCCTCTTGTATGTTGGTTGAGGGTCGCTGACCTGGGGACTGGGGGACTGTCCCAAGATCCTTATTAACTCAACAAATATTTGCTTGTGCTAAGGATGCAGAAATGACCTAGTCCTTGACTTCAGCAAGTTCCTGCCTGGGAGGCAATGAGGAGTAATAAAAATAAAGTGTTAAATAATGAAGATCTTGATGCCATTGACAATGCACTGAGGGGTTTCCAAGAGCCGGGACCAATGCTGAGTGCATTTTACACATTATCTCGCTTAAGCCCATGGCCTTGGGTTGAACAGACCTGGGTTCAAATGTTGGCACTGGCCACTGTCTAACTGTGTAAACTTAGGCAAGACATGATTTTGCTGAGCCTCAGTTTTCTGATCTGATAAATGGGATAATTACACGTAGTACAGCATAGAACTGTTCTGAGAATCACACAAGGTACATACCTACCCATGGTAGGCTCTTAAAACACTTAAAAACAATAATAGTTAATATGTACTGAGTACTTACTATGTGCTACAAGTTACTCTAAGTGGGCTTTTTTTTTAATGTATTTATTTATTTGGGGCTGGGTCTTTGTTGGTACATTCAGGATTTCTCTAGTTGCAGCGAGCTGATGGCTACTCTTTATTGCTGTGTGTGGGCTTCTCACTGCAGCGGCTTCTCTAGTTGCGGAGCACCATCTCTAGAGTGTGCAGGCTCAGCAGTGGTGGTGCACGGGCTTAGCTGCCCCGTGGCATGTGGGATCTTCCCACACCAGGGATCAAACCCATGTCCCCTGCATTGGCAGGCACATTGTTAACCACTGGACCGCCAGGGAAGTCCCACTCTAAGTGTTTTACGCAAAAATCCTATATGGGAACTATTATCCTCCCCACTTTACAAATGAGGAAACTGAGCCACAGAAATAAGTCACTTTACCAGAGATCACACAGACAGTAAATAGCACCACTGGGACTGAAACCCAAGGAGTTTGGCTTGAGAGTCTGTGTTTTGACCTGCCTCTGTATATGTGTCAGCTTATTATTATTCAGTTCAGTTCAGTCGCTCAGTTGTGTCCGACTCTGCAACCCCATAGGCTGCAGCATGCCAGGCCTCCCTGTCCATCACCAACTCCTGGAGTTCGCTCAAACTTATGTCCATCGAGTTGGTGATGCCATCCAACCATCTCATCCTCTGTCGTCCCCTTCTCCCACCTTCAATCTTTCCCAGCATCAGGATCTTTTCCAGTGAGTGAGCTCTTCGCATCAAGTGGCCAAAGTATTGGAGTTTCAGCTTCAGCATCAGTCCTTCCAATGAATATTCAGGACTGATTTCCTTTAGGATGGACTGGTTGGATCTCCTTATTGATTTTCATATCTACATTGAGATGTAGGCATTATTATGCCCATTTTATAGACGAGAAGCTGAGTGCCAGAGCACTTCATGGATTTGTCCGAGGTTATTTGTGAGGGAGTAACAGCCAGTTCTCCACCTGAGGCTCTGTCTGGAGTGGCAGAGAGTCTAGGGATCCCAGGAGACCCAGGGCAGTGGGGATGCAGGGGGTTGTGACCCCCGAGCTAGGCTGAGAACAGTGCATTGTGCTTCCTCTCCAGCCGAGTACCAGACAAGCATCCAGGAGAAGCTGCCACTCATCATTGGCTCTTCGGCAGCCGGCCTGGTCTTCCTCATCGCCGTGGTTGTCATCGCCATTGTGTGTAACAGGTGGGTGGTGTCCCCCTGCCTGGACCAGGCCTGGGTTCCGAGAGGGCTGCCCATCCATTCTGCCATCCCTGAACAGGGTCTATGATCAGAGAGGGCAGGAGGGGCTTGGGGAGGCCAGGAGACCCCCAAGTGGCCTCCCACCACCTAAACGGCCACAGTTGGCAGTCCATCCCTTTGGTCAGGTGTTGCCCTGGACAAGTCCGCGCTCCACAGAGGTGGCTTACTGAGATGCTAATACTTGAGCGCAAAGGGACAGCTCCGAACAGTGGGGAGGAAAGACTGCATGATGTAGGAAGCCAGAGGACAGTGAAGGGGAGTACAGATCGCCCCACTTTCTGCTCTAGCAAAAGCCCCTCCGTGAACAGGGCCAGAAGCAAGCTGAGGAGCTCAGCTGGCTGAGGTAGCTGGAAAGAGAGGGGACACAGACAGGGCCAGGTGTCTGGCATCCAAGGGACTGGCACAGCACGTGCAAAGGCAAGCAGTGGGACTGGCTCCTGGACTTCTGCTGGACTTAATGCAGAGACTGTCCCTTCTTCCTTAGAGCTTTCTACTTTATTTATTTTTGGCCATACTGCACAGCCTGCAGGATCTTATTCCCCAACCAGGGGTGGAACCTGTGCCCCCTGCAGGTGGAAGGGCAGAGTTCTAACCACTGGACCACCAGGGAAGTCCCAAGAGCTTCCCACTTTAGAATAGACTAGGTCTTAAGGTCAGATGGACAGAAGCCTCTGGGTTTCTGGGACCAGGGGCCACGGCCGGAGATGCCTTTGCTCTTTGAAAGAGGAGAGGGGACAGGGGAAACAGTGAGCCTGGACTTGAAGTTGGAGAAGTGGGAAGGGCTGGGGCAGAGGGAACCAGGGAAGGTGAGGCTGCTAGGCAAGGGTCCGGCAGGGAATTCTCTGGCAAGGAGGTGGTTTCCAGGGCCTGCCCACCCTCTGCCTATCACCTGCTGTGGCTCCCATCTCCCCGGGCGCCTCCAGGTGGCTCCAGCCCTTTGCTCTTGTTCCAGAAGACGGGGGTTTGAACGTGCTGACTCGGAGTACACAGATAAGCTGCAACACTACACCAGCGGCCACAGTACGTATACCTCGGCGGGGCCGGCACCCTGGGATCCTTCACTTGTCAGCTCCGCAGCAACCTCTCCAGCCTCCTTTGTCTTCCTCCTCCCTTGCTGCAGTCAGACATGAACATGCTGTTCCTTCTGCCTGGAGCACTCTCCCCTCTCTTGCCCTGGCTAGCTCACTCCCTCAGGCTTCATCATATACAAACCCCTCTGAGAAGCCTTCCTTTATCCCCACTCTATCCTGGATGCACAGCGCCCCCACCTGGCTGCATGGTGATGGTCGTCTCCCTGTCCCTCCATCATTATAGTGGGGGCACTTGGGGACCTGAAATCGTGTCTGACAGTCACCACCACCTCCCCAGTGTCAGGTGGCTGCCCAGCACACAGCAGGCACCAGACAGATTGGCAGAATAAATATCGGGTATGCCAAAATGTTCGTTCGGGTTTTTCCATAAGATGGTATGGGAAACGAAATTTTGGGCCAACCCAGTACATGATCTGAGTGAGACGATGAGGACCCCAGGCTCTGACCACGGAGGGGAGAGAAGGGAGCCGGGAGGCCCATTCTTGTACCGCTCAGTGACTCCTTGGCTGCCTCTTCCCAACCCCTGCACCATGCCCCCATTTCCTTCACTGTCCCATGCCACCTTCGGCCAGGGCTGGGGGCACATGTGCCAGACACACCCAGAGCAGATGTCTCCTCCCGGGGTCACCAAGTAAAGAGAACAACAGAGTGTAGATTCCTCTCTGTCTGATCTTGGCAGAACCAACAATCTGTGTGGGGGAGAGGAGATATGGATCCTCACTTTGGCTCACTTGGCAAATGGGAATTCCAAGTGGGTCCCCTATAGGCTCTCAAACTGTACTCAGTGGGGTACCCTAGAGCTTCTCAGATGGTCCCCAAGTGAGGGGGTCATCCGCGCATCCCTTCAGTTGTCACATATTTGTTGTGGCCCATTATGTACATCAGGCTCTGCTCCAGGTGCTAGGGACACACAAGTAAACAAACCCCATATTCCTACCCTGGTGGAACTTACATTCTAGTGGGAGGGACAGTAAAACTATTACATTTAGAATGGATAAACAAGGTCCTCATGGATCGGGTGGAGAAGGCAATGGCAACCCACTCCAGTACTCTTGCCTGGAAAATCCCATGGATGGAGGAGCCTGGTAGGCTGAAGTCCATGGGGTCGAAATGAGTCAGACACGACTGAGCGACTTCCCTTTCACTTTTCACTTTCATGCATTGGAGAAGGAAATGGCAACCCACTCCAGTGTTCTTGCCTGGAGAATCCCAGGGACGGGGGAGCCTGGTGGGCTGCCATCTATGGGGTCGCACAGAGTTGGACACGACTGAAGCGACTTAGCAGCAGCAGCAGCAGCATGGATCGGGCAGGGAACTATACTCAATATGCTGTGATACACCATAGTGGAAAAGAATGTAAAAAAAGAACGTATCAGATCAGATCAGATCAGTCTCTCAGTCGTGTCCAACTCTTTGCGACCCCATGAATCGCAGCACGCCAGGCAAAGAATGTATATATGTGTATAGCTGAGTCACTTGGCTGTACAGCAGAGATTGGCACAGCATGGTAAATCAACTATACTTCAATTTTTAAAAAGTGACAGGTATTTTAAAAATAAGTGCAAAATATTGATAAACTTTAGAAAATAGGGCTTACATTTTCTGCAAGATTAAAAGAATGTTGAAGATTGGTTGTACATCAGTATGACTGTACTTAATAATACTGAACTGCACGTTTTGAAATGGTTAAAATTGTGTAGTTTATATTACGCATATTTTACCACAATTTTTAAAAAGAATATAATAAAAAATCCTAGGAAATTTTTTAAATACATGCAATAAATGAGCAAAGTGTATGGTACATCAGAAGATGAAAGTGCTGTGGGAAAAAGGCAAGATAGGAAAGGGTGATTCAGAGCTGCAGGGGTTCAGTTTCATTTCAGTCGCTCAGTTGTGTCCGACCCTTTGCACTTCCATGGACTGCAGCACACCAGGCTTCCCTGTCCATCACCAACGCTCAGAGCTTGCTCCATCGAGTCGGTGATGCCATCCAACCATCTCATCCTCTGTCGTCCCCGTCTCCTCCTGCCTTCAATCTTTCCAAGCATCTGAGTCTTTTCCAGTGAATCAGTTCTTCACATCAGGTGGCCAAAGTAGTGGAGTTTCAGCTTCAGCATCAGTCCTTCCAATGAATATTCAGGACTGATTTCCTTTAGGATGGACTGGTTGGATCTCCTTACAGTCCAAGGGACTCTCAAGAGTCTTCTCCAACACCACAGTTCAAAAGTCTCTTCATTGTTCAGCTTTCTTTATAGTCCAACTCTCACATCCATACATGACTACTGGAAAAACCATAGCCTTGACTAGCCAGACCTTTGTTGACAAAGTAATGTCTGCTTTTAATATGCTATCTAGGTTGGTCGTAGCTTTTCTTCCAAGCAGCAAGCATCTTTTAATTTCATGGCTGCAGTCACCATCTGCAGTGATTTTGGAGCCCAAAAAAGTAAAGTCTCTCACCATTTCCATTTTTTCCCCATCTATTTGCCATGAAATGATGGGACCAGATGCCATGATCTTGTTTTCTGAATGTTGAGTTTTAAGCCGACTTTTTCTCTCTCCTCTTTCACTTTCATCAGGAGGCTCTTTAGTTCTTCTTCGCTTCTTCATTTTGCAATGCCAAAGAATGTTCAAACTACCGCACAATTGTACTCACCTCACACCCCAGCAAAGTAATGCTCAGAATTCTCCAAGCAGGGGTTAGAGCAGTGTTTTTAATGTTAATTTGGGAATGCTGTGCTGGGTCTTTGTTGCTGTGCACAGGCTTTCTTTAGTTGCCAAGAGAGGGGGATACTCCCCAGCTGTGGTGTGTGGGCTCTAGGTCTCGAGGGCTTCAGGAGTTGCAGCACGTCGGCTCAGTAGTTGTGGCACATGGGCTTACTTGCCCTGGGGCATGTGGAATCTTCCTGGGCCTGGAATCGAATTCATGTCCCCTGCAATGGCAGGCTGATTCTTAACCACTGGACCACCAGGGAAGTCCGGGCCTTGGTTTTTATTCTGAGTGAAATGAGACGCCTCTGGAAGGGTCTGAGACAAAGACGGACAGGCTCGGAGTTACAGTTTTCACAGGACTTCTCTGACTGCCCTGTGGAACATGGACTGGGCGGTGCCAGGCAGGGATGGAACAGGGGCCGGGAGGTGGCTGTTGGGATAATCCAGGGAAGATAGGATGGTGGCTGGACCAGGGTGGCAGCAAGGGAAGTGGTGGGAAGGCGGTGGGTTCTGACACACTTTGAAAGTAGGCCAATGGATTCGCTGCAGCACTAGATACGGAGTGTGCGATGAAGAGCAGTGTCAAGGAGTTCTTGGTATTAAGCCTCTGTGTGAGTGTGTGTGTGTGTGTGCAGGCGCACACACGCTTTGCTCAGTCGTGTCCAACTCTGCAACCCCATGAACTGTAGCCCACCAGGCTCCTCTGTCCATGGAATTTTCCAAGCAAGAATTTTGGAGTGGATAGCCGTTTCCTGCTCTAGGGTATCTTCCCGACCTGGGGATCAAACCTGTGTCTCTTCCGTCTCCTGCACTGGTAGCAGATTCTTTACCACTGCGCCATCTGGGAGGCTCCTCTGGGTAAGACTTAATTTGAAGTAAACTTTGCCGAGCTTAAAAATCATTTTTAGACATCACTGTAAAAATGATTAAACCATTAAAATTTCCAGAAGACAATTTAGGTAACTATTTAATTGATACGTGGAGGGAAAAGCACTTTCTAAGCACAAAAGCAATGAAAGGATCATAAGACAGAAGTGGACAAATTTAACTACACAGAAATAAAAATCCACCTGTATGTTAAAAATAAAACTCATAAATTCCATCGGCCCAGCCTGTTCCTCAAGTAATAAAATCATGATGGTAGATATAGCTAAACATATTGTGTTCTATGGGCCAAGAGCTACTTTAATGCTCAACATGTATTCCTCATTTAGCCCTGGTCATTTCCCACTTTAAGGAAACCAGGGCACAGAGAGGTCCCACAGTTGTGCGGGGCAAACGCTGGGGTACAAACACAGTCTTGGCCACGCTGTGCTCCCTACACCCTTCTGAGTAAGACAGGCTCACACGCTCCATCACCTGGAGCATTCAGGAGCATCACTGTTTAGAGCAGCAAGTCGGTAGCAAGGAAAACAGGTGACAGCAGGGATTTATTTTAAAAACAGACTCCAGAATAGAACGTGTTGTTCATAAATCAACACATTCTCAAGCTCACGCTTCTACTTTCTGCATCTGAGCAGGATTTTGTTGTTTTGTTTTTTTCTCAAAACACGGCCAGCCCCGTGATCACATATCCACCAGCAACCTTGTGTGGCTGGAACAGAGGAGGAAGCTGAGGCCTGGCTATGTGTGTGACCAACCCAAGGTCACCCTCATGGGCTCGTGTTTTCCATTGTCCAGCAAATGCTGAATGAGTGCTGACGTCTATGGTGCCTGGACGTGGAGCCAGAGGGATGCACCGGGTTTCTCAACCCTACTTTGCTACCGGCCAGCTCAGTGTGACCTTGGGGAAGTCACTGGAAGCTCAGGAAAAACCACTCTGATCCTTGGCATCCTTATGTGGGAAGTAGCAGGAATGATGCTTCTTTCACAGAGTTTTGAGGAGTAAATGAATTAATGGATGTTGAAGTGCTTTGTAATAATAATATTTAATAATAACCAACTCCTCATGATAACAATTAACAATTATTCAGTGCTTTCTGGTTGCCAAAGACTGAACAAAACCTTTTCAAAAGATTCTCATTTAATCTCTGCAACCCCCTTATGAGATAGGGGATTTGTTTATTATCTCCATTTTGCAGATGGAAAAAAGTAACTTGCCCAAGGGCACACGGCCAGATCGATACAGTGATTGATCCTGAATTCAAACTCATAAAGCAACTTATTTGTGACCATTATTGCTGGCAGATCCAGAATGCAAATCCAGGTCTCTGGATGCCTGGTTCCTCTTTCCCTCATCGTGAATTTTCCACATGGGTTCAGGATGGCGTGTGACCCTGTTGGTGACCCTGACAGTCATAAATCATCCAAACAGTAGCCCAATATTTTCTGAAGACTCTTGCCTGCCAAGGTTCTCATCCAACTGCAGTTCAGAAAATGTCCTTCCTGGGAGCCAAATGTCCCTCCTTGTGCAAAACTCTGGCCACAAGGAGCTCACATTCTATCCCAAGACACAGGTGGGGAAGCACCCAAAATAAACCAGTAGCTTGGCAGTTGTAAGTGTAGACTTTCAAGGCAGACAACCTGGATTCAATCAACACTTCTGCCACTAACTAGCTATGCCCATGTCCCCTTAGGCAAGTTGTTTCACCTTATTCATTCATTTATGGCTGCACTGGGTCTTCACTGCTGTGCACAGGCTTTTCTAGTTCTGGTGAGTGGGGGCTACTCTTCGTGGTGGTGCCCAGGCTTCTCACTGCAGTGACTTCTCTTGTCTCGGGGCACAAGCCCAGTAGTTGCAGCACACGGGCTTAGTTGCTCTGCAGCAGGTGGGACCTTCCTGGACCAGGAATCGAAACTGTGTCCCCTGCATTGTCAGGCAGATTCTTAACCACTGGACCACCAGGGAAGTCCCATTTAGCCTTTCTTATACCAGTTTCTTCATCAAAAAAGAGGGGGACTGTTAGGTTGAAACCAAATGAAATGGCCATTTTTGTAGATCAGTTCAGTTCAGTTCAGTCACTCAGTCATGTCTGACTCTTTGTGACCCCATGAATCTCAGTGCGCCAGGCCTCCCAGTCCATCACCAACTCCCGGAGTTTACCCAAACTCATGTCCATCGAGTCAGTGATGCCATCCAGCCATCTCATCCTCTGTCGTCCCCTTCTCCGCCTGCCCCAATCCCTCCCAGCATCAGGGTCTTTTCCAATGAGTCGACTCTTCCCATGAGGTGGCCAAAGTATTGGAGTTTCAGCTTCGGCATCAGTCCTTCCAATGAACAGCCAGGACTGATCTCCTTTAGGATGGACTGGTTGGATCTCCTTGCAGTCCAAGGGACTCTCAAGAGTCTTCTCCAACACCATAGTTCAAAAGCATCAATTCTTCGGTGCTCATCTTTCTTCATAGTCCAACTCTCACATCCATACATGACCACTGGAAAAACCATAGCCTTGACTAGACGGACCTTTGTTGGCAAAGTCAAGTCTCTGCTTTTTATATGCTATCTAGGTTAGTCATAACTTTCCTTCCAAGGAGTAAGCGTCTTTTAATTTCATCCATGCAATCACCATCTGCAGTCATGTTGGAGCCCAAAAAAATAAAGTCTGACACTGTTTCCACTGTTTCTCCATTTATTTGCCATGAAGTGATGGGACCGGATGCCATGATCTTTGTTTTCTGAATGTTGAGCTTTAAGCCAACTTTTTCACTCTCCACTTTCATCAAGAGGGTTTTTAGTTCCTCTTCACTTTCTGCCATAAGGGTGGTGTCATCTGCATATCTGAGGTTATTGATATTTCTCCCGGCAATCTTGATTCCAGCTTGTGCTTCTTCCAGCCCAGCGTTTCTCCTGATGTACTCTGCATATAAGTTAAATAAGCAGGGTGACAATATACAGCCTTGACGTACTCCTTTTCCTATTTGGAACCAGTCTGTTGTTCCATGTAGATCAGGAGGAGTCAAATATTGACAGTTTTGTAGGGCTCAGTCTAATAGTAGTATTTACCCAGAAAGATTGTCAGGGAAGATTAATTGTGTCGATACCTATTAGCGCCTAGAACAGGGTCTGCTCTGTGGTGAAACGATGCTAAACTGTGAGCCAATCATGTTATCAATGGTGAGGCGAAACCAGAGGTCACCGAAGCAGGAACTGCAGCACTCAGAGCCATATAGTCAAAAAGTGTTTATTAAGTACCTACTGTATACCACCCTCAAATATACTCTAGAGAAAACATTTTAGAGCAAGGGCTCATAACTTGAGAGTTCATAACTCCTAGAGCTTCCAGGGCCTATAAACATTCCAAAATTGCATGCTGACCATGGGCACATGCACACACATGTGAATTCTTGGCCAGGAAGCAGAATTCATAGCTTTCATAAAATTCCCAAAGGTATTTGTGACCCCAAACAGGTAGAGAGAGAAAACAAGGGCATGTCAATGAGTAAGGCTAGTGTTCTTCCAGTGAGCATTTATTGAGCACTGTCTATGTGCCAGGCCCTGGGATTTAGCAAGAACAAGACAGACATGGCCTCTGTGCCCCTGGGGGAGAGAGGGGCAAAGCCTTCACAGGCAGAAGAGTGTTCCAGAAAAGGGTGATGGGGGACTGTGGGCCTGTGAATCCGGGAGCCCTGGCACGAGGTAGGAAAGTCATACAGACATCTGTGGGAGTGGGTGTGGGGACAGAGCAGTGGCAGCCTGAGAAGGCCTTGGTCCCCTCTGGAGGGACCCAGGCAGGCTGCACAGAGGAGGTGGCATTCGACCTGGACACAAAGGTAGAAGAGGGTGCTCCAGGTAGAGGGAACCACACGAACAGAAGCAGAGAGGCCAGAAACTGCGAGGCGTGTCCGGGGCCTCTGGGTAAGTAATTCCTTATGCAAGTAGCAGGGAGCTGTCAGTGGAGGCCATTACGGGGAGGCCAGATGGAGGCACTCGCCTTCAAGGACCTGCTTTAAGCCAGAGGTCCCCAGGACAGTTTCGTGGAAGAGAATTTTTCCACAGACCAGTGGCAGGGGTGGAGGGAAGATTCAAGTGCATCACATTTACTGTGATTTCTATTATGATTTTTATTTCTATTATGATTATTAGTGTGTGTTAATCACTCGGTCATGTCCAACTCTTTGCAACCCTGTCCATGGAATTCTCTAGGCAAGAATACTGGAGTGGGTTGCCCTCCTTCAGGGGATCTTCCCAACCTAGGGATCAAACTCAGGCCTCCTGAATTGCAGGCAGATTCTTTACCATCTGAGTCACCAGGGAAGCCCTCTGTTATTATTACATTGTGATACGTAATGAAATAATTCTACAATTCACTATAATGCAGAATGAGTGGGAGCCCTGAGCTTGTTTTCCTGCAACTTGATGGTCCCATTTTGGGGTGATGGGAGAGTGATCAGTTCAGTCGCTCAGTCGTGTCCAATTCTTTGTGATCCCATGGACTGTAGCATGCCAGCCCTCCTTGTCCATCACCAACTTACTCAAACTTACCACCCAGAACTTACTCAAACTCATGTCCATCGAGTCAGTGATGCTATCCCACCATCTCATCCTCTGTCGTCCCCTTCTCCTCCCTGCTCTGGGGAGAGTGATAGAGAGCAGCTATAGATACAGATGAAGCTTTGCTCACTTGCTTGCCGCTCACCTCCTACTGTGTGGCCTGGTTCCTAACCGGTACCAGTCCAAGTGGCCCGAGGGGGTTGGGGACCCCTGCTGTAAGTGATGGAGCCCTCCTGACTAGCACTCCTGTCCAAGGCTTAGAGACAGCATCTGATTGGTTGGCAGCATCCAAGCATGCTTTGAGCTCCCTGAACTGACCCATTCGTATCCTCCCTCCCCAACTGGCCCAGGAGGAAGAATTTCCCCTAGTTCTGTTGGCAAGGAAGTGAAAAGTTAGTCACCAAGGGCCACAGCCCAGACGCTGAGTCTGGGCGAAAAAAGAGAGCCTCTCTGCAGGAGCTGATGCCCCCGCTCTGGGGAGGGCTGACTTAGGGGAGGAGGAATCACAGATGAATCCAGGAGGAGGAAGCATGGACCAGATCTGGGTGGGTTTCCTTCAGGAAGCAGTGAGCTTGGTGATTCAGAGCAGTGGCCCTTGACTCAATTCTGACAGACCTGGATTCAAATGCTGGCTGTGCCATTTGCTAGCCGTGTGGCCTTGGACAAATTACTTAGCCCCTCTGAGCTAAAGTTTTCTCTCATATGAAATGAGAATAATGATATCATTCAAAAAACTAAGATCATGGCATCCAGTCCCATCACTTCATGACAAATAGATGGGGGGGAGGAAGTGGAATCAGTGACTGATTTTATTATCTTGGGCTCCAGAATCACTGCAAACAGTGACTTCAGCCACGAAATTAAAAGATCCTTCCTCTTTGGAAGAAAATCTATGACAAATGTAGACAGCATATTAAAAAGCAGAGACATCACTTTGCCAACAAAGGTCCGTCTAGTCAAAGCTATGGTTTTTCCAATAGTCATTTCCTATCATAAATGACTATTTCTATTGATGTGAGAGTTGGACCATAAAGAAGGCTGAGCGCAGAAGAATTGATCCTTTCAAATTCTGGTGTTGGAGAAGACTCTTGAGAGTCCCTTGGACTGCAAGGAGATCAAACCAGTCAATCCTAAAGGAAATCAGTCCTGAATATTCATTGGAAAGGCTGATGCTATAGCTGAAGCTCCAATACTTTGGTCACCTGATGCAAATTGCCAAGACTCAGCCCCTGATGCTGGGAAAGACTGAGGGCAGGAGGAGAAGGGGGCGACAGAGGACCAGATGGAATCACCCATTCAATCAATAGACATGAGTTTGAGCAAACTCAGGGACATGGTGAAGGACAGGGAAGCCTGACATGCTGAAGTCCTTGGGGTCTCGAAGAGTTGGACAGGACTTAGCAGCTAAACAACAACCTCTAGGAGCTGCTGGGTGGAGGAGATGGGAGAATACACATAAAGAGCATGGCCCGGTGCTGGGCAGAGACAAAGGGCTCAGAAGGTGGAAACTGGTGTTGGTATTCTTCCACGTCTATCATCCAGATTCTGTCAGTCTACAGACACCGAGCATCAAGCGTGTGCAGTGCGCCAGGGAGGGAGGGATGAGAAAAAAATGGGCACCCATCCCCCCTTCCCAGGCTCCCACCATGGTGGGGTTTTCAAATCCTCTCACTTAAGTACTATAGTTTTATTTTTTATTATTTAGGTTGTGCTGGGTTTATCATTGTGGCACATGGGCTCTATAGTTGCAGCACACAGGCTTAGCTACCCCATGGTATGTGGGATCTTAGTTCCCCAATCAGGGGTTGGAAGGCAGATTCTTAACCACTTGACCACCAGGAAAGTTGCAAGACAGTGGTTCTTAGCCTCTTTTGAGGTCAGAGGCTCCTCTAAGTCTGCTAAAAGTTTTGGATCCTATGCCCAGAGAAACACAAATATACATATGTATGTGTATAAAATTATAAGGGAAATCCAGAAAAAATTCTATACTCAGAGATAGATTTTTGGAGGACTTTTATTTTCAACCATATTTATTTCCATAATTTTAAACTATAAAGAGCATAAATTGTTTTTCTAATCCAAAAAGACAATAATAATGTATTCCATTTCAGCAGCCCCACTCATCCCATCCTGGGTCTGCCAAGTGGTTCACAGACCCAAATTAAGAAAACTCTGACCTAAAGGGCTAGGCAGACACCCACATAAATAATACAAAATAAAACTAATGTGTTAGAGCAGTGGTTGGCAAGCATTTCTGTAAAGGGTCAGACAGTAAATATTTTAGGCTTTGCAGGCCTTATGGTCTCTGTTGTAACTGATCAACTCAGCCACTGGAGCGGGAAAGCGGTCACAGACAAAGGAATATGTGTGGCTGTGTGCCAATAAAACTTTATTTATGACACTTTATTACAAAACAGGCAGTGGGCCATTTTGCCAACCCCTGTGTTAGAGGTTCCAGCTCTTAGATGACGGGAATGTCTGAACTAGAGGCTGAGAGTGGTCAACTAACAAGTCCAAGGTCACAGAGCTGAGCAGGGTTGTGGCCCCACTCACCAACCAGCCAACCTTGCTACGGTCCGGGGACTCCAGCACCCAACTCCTAGAGCTGCTGCTCCCAAACTCATAGCTCCTGGAGCAGGGGGAGAATGCGGGCTGGGGACCCAGAGGAAGGCCCCAGCTGGGTGAGAGCCAGATGGTCTGGGAAATGGAAGACTAGTCATCTGGGAGGAGGAAGGAGGGCTCGTCTTTCCCTTCCTTCAAAGCACGTTGCTGACTCACTGCTGAGGTCAGAATTGGGTCTTTAGTATCCAAGTTACCATCTTCCTCTCTGCATCAAAAAAAAAAAACAGATCAGATCAGGAATTAAATTCATATGCCCCGTGTCCAGCCTCCTGCTGATCACCAAGGAATATGAGATCCAGAAAAGTTTGAGACCTGGCTAGCAGAGGGACCCAGGAGGTGGGCCTAGGACCTGTGGGTACTCAGATGCTTGTGAGGCAGCCCCTCCAGTGCCTGGGATGCCTGAGGCAGCCAAAAAGTCTCCTGAGCAGAGAGCAGGCCTGAATTAGGCCTTGAAAAGCAGGGAGATCGCCTTAGCAAAAGACCAAGAACATGGTCTGTTGCCTGCTCTTTCTGTATTTTTGTTCCAGTTCCCTCTGCTCCTTTCTTGTCTTCCTCTTCCTTTACTTTGCACCCCTTGATTCTCTATCACAAGCGTGACAAGCCTATCTATCCTTTCATGCCCACGCTCGAACAGACGTTGTTAATCAATCCCCACAGTCTTTTAGCTGCTGGAGGAAGCCCTTATTGATCAATTACAGTTGGAACAAAAACTAGAACCTATTTGCTATCCCTGCTGACTTTCTGTTCCCCTCACCCCCTACTTAGCTCAGTGCCCACCTGCTCACTGAGACCCAGAGAGGTCAAGTGAAAATGCAGGGGGTTGCCCAGCTCTTCCTGGGGCCCTGTGGGAGAGTCCTTCCCTCTGCAGAAGGACTGGTTCACACTTTTCCATCTGTCCACCTCTTGAGTCTGTGCATGTGACTGAGCCTGACCTTCTCTCCCAGTGACCCCAGGCATGAAGATCTACATTGACCCCTTCACCTATGAAGACCCCA
This sequence comes from Bison bison bison, assembly GCF_000754665.1. Lineage (NCBI taxonomy): Eukaryota > Metazoa > Chordata > Mammalia > Artiodactyla > Bovidae > Bison > Bison bison. The sequence continues at coordinate 5,583,623 of NW_011495069.1, forward strand.
ATGAGGCAGTGCGGGAGTTTGCCAAGGAAATTGACATCTCCTGTGTCAAAATTGAGCAGGTGATCGGAGCAGGTAGGTGACTGGTACCCTCCCAAGTACCATGACCCCAGCCTTGGGTGTGGGGGGGCAGGGACCACCCCAATGTGTACTCCTGGGGTGGAGGGTAGGATGCCTCAGAGAACCCTCCAAGGCCTGAAGACTCAGATTATCCAAGGTGCAAGGGCTCCCAAAGATGTCCAGAAAAACTACCTCATCATCACCTGAGGAAACAGGCCCAGGGAAGGAGCTTGCTCACATCAGAGACCGAGCTAGTTCTGGGACCCGGTACTCTGGACTCTGTCTAATGCTTTGTCCTTCCTGCCATTCATCCCAGGTCCCTCGCTCCATCTCCCCAGGTCCCCCTACTTCCTCACCCCACGCCCAGCCAAACACCACGGGTTGGCCACAAAGGGTTTACCCTTCCTCCTGAAGGTGGCTGAGACTCTTTGAGGCCCTTGCATTCTCTAAAGGGATTCTGTGTCTGCAAGGATTAACTGGCCCCAGGGGCAGAGGTGAAAGGGAAGAGGGAGGCGGCGCTTCCACCTGCTGAGTGACATCCTGCCTCTTCGGTGTGCCTGTCCCAGGGGAGTTTGGTGAGGTATGCAGCGGCCACCTGAAGCTGCCGGGCAAAAGAGAGATCTTCGTGGCCATCAAGACCCTCAAGTCGGGCTATACTGAGAAGCAGCGCCGGGACTTTCTGAGCGAGGCCTCCATCATGGGCCAGTTCGACCATCCCAACGTCATCCACCTGGAGGGCGTGGTCACCAAGAGCACACCTGTAATGATCATCACTGAGTTCATGGAAAACGGCTCCCTGGACTCCTTCCTCCGGGTAGGGAAAGCCAAGAGTGGTGGGGCAGGAAGAGCAGTAGTGAGCATAGCTTTATGCTGTCAAAGCCTGAAAGGTCTTGGAAAGATCATGGTCAAGAATGGCTTGCTCGCTGCCACATTCTATTCCTTTATCCACGGCGTGCATGCGTGCTAAGTCACTTCAGTTGTGTCTTGACTCCTTGCCACCCTATGGACTGCGGCTGTCCAGGCTCCTCTGTCCATGGGATTCTCCAGGCAAGAATACTGGAGTGGGTTGCCATGCCCTCCTCCAGGGAACCTTCCTGACCCAGGGATAGAGGGATTGAATTCATGACAGGCATTGCTAATAAATCCCAGACTCTCTCCCACTATACCCAGAAGCAATCTCAGAATCTTTCTCTATCAGGGAAACCACAGCCAGTTGATCAGCGTTGGCATACAACCTGAAATCTCTTCCCTCCAAGCACTTAGCCAGCCTTCTCATGACGCCCGAGAGAAAAACTGAGGCTCTCAGAGAAGTAGAGTGTGCCCAAGGTTACCCGGAAGCTCAAGATGAGAGCCAGGACTGGATCCAGGTCTCCTGACCCTTAGTCCAGAGTTTTCACCAGGTTTGGATTTCCCCAAAGCTATACAGGGAGAGAGTTTGGAGCACAAGGCAACAGGGGAAAGCTTCCAGGCGCCCCAAGAAGTCACAGTCAACCAGCTAGACAAAGAGCACTGACTAGGAATCAGAAGTATGCCATTGGAAGGGGAGGGATGAACTGGAAGACTGGAATTACACATACATACTACTATAAATAAAATCTTTCCCATCATCAAGGTCTTCTCCAGTGAGTCAGATGCTGGGAAATATTGAAGGGAAAAGGAGAAGAGGGCACCAGAAGAGATTGTTAGATGGCATCACTGACTCAATACACATGAACTTGGGTAAACTCTGGAAGATAGTGAGGGACAGGGAGGCCTGGCATGCTGCAGTCCATGGAATCAGAAAGAGTCAGAAAGGACTTAGCAATGAACAACAACATATATATACACACACACACCTATAAGGTAACTAATAGGGACCTACTGTGTAGCACAGGGAATTCTACTCAGTACTTTGTAATGACCTATATGGGAAAAGAGTCTAAAAAAAGAGTGGGTACACGTGTAACTGATTCACTTTGGTGTACACCTCAAACTAACACCGCATTGTAAATCAGTTATACCGCAATAAAAAAAAATGTCTTTAAAGAAGTATGCCATTGAACTACTTGCTGTTTAACGAATATTTATTAAGCACCTAGTATGTGCCAGGAGCCTTTCACGCACCTTCTTGTTGAACACTGAGTACCCTAGAAGGTGGGCATGACTTATTCCCATTTAACACACAGTTGAGGAAACAGGGGCTTCCCTGGTAGCTCAGCTGGTAAAGAATCTGCCTGCAATGCAGGAGACCCCAGTTCAATTCCTAGGTTGGAAAGATCTGCTGGAGAAGGGATAGACTACCCACTCCAGTATTCTTGGGCTTCCCTGGTGGCTCAGCTGGTAAAGAATCCACTTGCAATGCAGGAGACCTGGGTTCGATCAGTGGGTTGGGAAGAGCCCCTGGAGAAGGGAAAGGCCTGGTATTCTGGCCTGGAGAATTCCATGGACTGTATAGTCCATGGGGTTGCAAAGAGTCGGACATGACTGAGTGACTTTCTGAGAGCGAGGTAACATGTCCAAAGTTGCACAGCCAGCAAGGGAAAAAGCCAGAATCCAGCCAGCCCCAGAGTCCATATTCTCTCCACCACCCTGAAACCAGCCTCTCCTGGGCCTCTGTAAGGCCCCTGAGCCACAGGGAGCCCAGGCCAGGGCGACAGGGGCCCAGTCTGGTGTCCCACTGTGAGAATGCTCCAGAGATCTGACGCACACTCTTCCATTCACTCTGTGTTTCCTCCACTTCTCCCAAAGCAAAATGACGGGCAGTTCACAGTCATCCAGCTGGTGGGCATGCTGAGGGGCATCGCGGCTGGCATGAAGTACCTGGCCGACATGAACTACGTCCACCGTGACCTGGCCGCCCGCAACATCCTTGTCAACAGCAACCTGGTCTGCAAGGTGTCTGACTTCGGGCTCTCACGCTTTCTGGAGGACGATACCTCAGATCCCACGTACACCAGCGCCCTGGTAAGACAGAGGCAGGGAACAGTGGAGCCGCGGGGCCGGGAAAGAGGGCGGACATCTGTCTCTCCCCACAACACGTTCTCACCGACACTTGCTCATGCCAAGCGCTGTTCTGAGCCCTGGAGAAGTAGAGACATAAACCCCGACTTCTGCCCTCTTGGAGCTCACAGGCTGGTGGGCACAGATGTGCAGAGCACTACCGAGCAATGGGGCTAAGAGTCAGACACCAGACTTAGGAGGCAGAGGAAGGCTTGCTAAGAGGGAATTGATAGCTGAGCTGAAAGCCAAGTGCCAGTAAAAGTTTGCCAGATGCTGTATTCTCACGGGTGGGTATGACTAGCACACAGGCTGTCGGGGTAAGTGGTGGGCAACCATGCTGGAGAGGTAGGCAGGGCCACATCTTGGAGACCCTTGATTGCCCAAGCTCAGGACTGTCTCCTGAAAGCTGTTGGGGTTGTTGAAGAGTTGCAGGGAGGTGGGGCGGGGTGGGGGTGGCTGTTTTGATTTTGGCTGTGCTGGGTCTTCACTGAGGCACGCAATCGTGGCTTCTCTAGTGGCAGCTCCAGAGCATGGGCTCAGTAGTTGCCGCGGACGGGCTTCGTTGCCTCACAGCATGTGGGATCCTAGTTCCCCAGCCAGAGATCAAACCCATGTCCCCTGCATTGGAAAGATGAATTCTTAACCACTAGACCACCAGGGAAGGCCCTGTTGAAGAATTTTAAACAGAAAGGAATCAGACAGTACCTGCCCTCAAAGATCTCAGAGGTAGTTCAAGTGGAAGCAGTGAAAAAGTGAAATGAAAGTGTTAGTCGCTCAATCGTGTCTGCCTCTTTGCAAACTCATGGACTGTAGCCCGCCAGGCTCCTGTCTGTGGGATTCTCCAGGCAAGAATACTGGAGTGGGTTGCCATCCCCTTCTCCAGGGGAACCTTCCTGACCCAGGATCAAACCCAGGTCTCCAGCATTGCAGGTGGATTCTTTACCATCTGAGCCACCAGGGAAGTGGAGGCAGGCAAGCAGGCAAATGAGATGAGTACCGCTCTCCGGGAGACGAGTGCGTCCTGATGACCTCAGTCGTAGGAGTAGGAGCATGAGCCACCCTTTGTGGACTTAGGGAAAGGTGTGCAGAGGGACTTCAAGGATGAGGAGGAGGTTACCAGATGGCAGGGTGGGAAAAGGCGCTTCGTGCAGAGAGAAGGTCCCAGGCGCGTGCCCGCAGGCCCGGACCAGCGGGCGAGTCTAGGGGAGCAGTCAGGCACTTTGTGACCGTACAGCCCGGGGTGGGGGGTCGGAAGCTTCGCCAGCAGAGGCCATTCGGCTCAGCCTCCCATCCACTGACAGTCCCCGTTCTGCTCCCCAGGGTGGGAAGATCCCCATCCGCTGGACCGCCCCAGAGGCCATCCAGTACCGGAAGTTCACCTCGGCCAGTGACGTCTGGAGCTACGGCATCGTCATGTGGGAGGTGATGTCCTACGGGGAACGGCCCTACTGGGACATGACCAACCAAGACGTAAGTCTGCAAGGAGGTGGGCGCGGCCTCTCTGGCCAGCCAGGCGGGCGGGGAAGACCTAGAACTCTTGGGCTTTTGCTCGACTTTCAGCAGGTAGGACCGAGGTCTCTGAGATCCTGGGTCCGGGCAACTCCCAGCACAGTGTTGGTTGATTCAAACATCTGCACAGGACCCTGGACTCTCCAGGGGGGTCAGGAGTAGAAAAGGCCCATGCATGCATGCTAAGTTGCTTCATTCGTGTCCAGCTCTTTGTGACCTGTGGACTGCAGCCAGCCAGCTCCTCTGTCCGTGGGATTCTCCAGGCAAGAATACTGGAGAGGGGCTGCCTTTCTCTTCTCCAGGGGATCTTCCCGAGCCAAGGATCAAACCTGCGTCTCTTATGTTTCCTGCATTGGCAGGCAGGTTCATTACCGCTAGAGCCACCTGGGAAGCCCAGAAAAGGCCCACCCATCCACAAATAAGCAAATCTTCAGGATGCAGCCACCTGTGGCCAACCCTAAGCGACCATGTCTGCCCCTCAGGGGTTCACCACCCATATGAGGGACAGGACAGTCATTCAGAGAACCAGATGGAGTTATCAGGTGCTATGTATGGTCAGGTGGTAAAGTGAAGAAGGCAGGCATCAAACCCTGCAGGTGCTCAGGAAAGGGAACATGGGCACAATTAGCCTTGAGGTCTACACGGACAGCTGGGACTCAAAGAGTAGTGAGACTTGAAGACGTGAGGACTTCCAGTGGAAAGAACAGCCTGTGCCAAGGCCCAGAAGTGGGATGACGAGGGGTCATGTTGGGGAGCAGTGGAAAGGTCAGAACGGTTGCTGAGGTTCAGTAATGGGGTGTTTGAAAGTCCCCCTCTAGGAATTCTGATTTGCAACAATGCAGAACAGGGAATAAATACTTGAGCAGGGAAGATATCCACAGTCAAGCTGGGGAAGACAAATTTGGCCCTATGGGCAGGACAGCTTGGAGAGGTGTTTGGGCTCCTTTCCCCTAACAGAGCAGCCGAAGGGGGTTGCTCACAGGAGGGTGGGCCTGGTGGACCCTGAGGCAGAGGGTATCTTGGGGTGCTGAGTGGAAAGGGAGCCAGACGCCCAGCTTCCAGGCCAGACTGAAGTCAGAGATGGTGGGAACCCAGGAGAGGCGCATACTGGGGCTGCCTCCAGGAAGTGGAGATGGTTGCCACGGCGCAACCAAATAAGCCTGTCCTG
>NW_011495069.1:5589529-5591564 GCF_000754665.1 Bison bison bison
CCCCTCCCTGCCCCTCCCCAGGTAATCAACGCCATAGAACAGGACTACCGGCTACCACCGCCCATGGACTGCCCGAGCGCGCTGCACCAGCTCATGCTGGACTGCTGGCAGAAGGACCGCAACCACCGGCCCAAGTTCGGCCAGATCGTCAACACGCTGGACAAGATGATCCGCAACCCCAACAGCCTCAAAGCCATGGCGCCGCTCTCTTCCGGGTACGCCCCCCAGCCCCGCCCCTTTTCCCAGCGCCACCTGGCCCCGCCCACTCCCGGATAGCTGAATTGGGATGGGAAGGACAGTGCTAGGGTTTTTTGGGAGGCTGCCTGCCTTGCTGTGCAGGGTGCAGGGCACAGGCTATCCTGAGGAGGAGAAGGAAGCCCAAGATGGGTGGTAGAGAAAGCATCTTTTAAAACGTGGTCAGAGAGGACAAGGTTTAAAAGAAATGATCGGTATCTTTTTGTAAAATATTTATTTGGCTGTGCTGGATCTTGGATGTGGCTCGCAAGATCTTTAGTTGTAGCATGTGGGAGATCTTGTTCCCTGACCAGGGGTGGAACCAGGGGACCCCCTGCATCAGGAGTTTGGAGTCCTAGCCACTGGACCACCAGGGAAGTCCCAGTTCTCAGAATCTTGGTGAATAGATTTACTCCTCACTCAGGTTCCTACTTCACACTTAAATCTGGACCCTCTAACTTGCATTTGCATCCTCCTCGACACAGCCATGCTCACACACACACACACACACACACAGTCCTACACACATACATGAATGCACATTTGGGCACAAATGCTCATGCTTATGCTCACAATCTCACACACATAGATACACTCATTCCCAAGTTCTCACACATACACACAACCATACATAACTGAGCACGCACATTCAGAAGTACTCATATACCACAGAACACACAGGCACGCATGCCCCCACACTGGAGCTGCCATCCTCATAGCAGAGACTGGCTCAGGTGCACAGGCGTTAGCTTCAATGATCCGGGTGCTTCCCTTTGCCCAGTGGTCCCAGAGCACCCTGCATCAGACCTGCAGCCAACCCTCGCTCTCCCTGAGCAGCTTCCACAGGCCAGTCCCAGCCCTGCACATCCTTACTCTTCAGGACCCTTGACCACACGGGCTGTCTGAGGGGTGTCTGGCTGGATGTCTTCAGGGTCCAGGGCTGGCTGTGTCCAGAGACTCCCTGGGCCCAAGTTCTTCACCTGCCAGGAGATGTCCGTGTTTGCCCCTGCCCATCCCTCCTCACCACAACCCTGCCTCAGCCACTCCTGATTCTCTGGATAAAAATCATTCTGAGCTTTTAGCCTCATGATGGTCACTTCACACCTTGCCTGCCCAGAAGTCATTCCCACCAGCCCCACCAGCCCCACCAGCTGTGTCTGGACTTTGGAGATGTGGTCCACAAGATCGGCTTCCTGTAGCATAGCCAGGGTAGGGGAGGACAGAGAAGGGCATTGGGAGAGGAAATGACAAGTAGTCAGCACAGTGATGGGACTTTCCTGGCAGTCCAGTGGCTAAGACTCTGCACTCCCAAATGCAGAGGGTCTGGGTTTGATCTCTGGTCAGGGAACTAGATCCCACATGTCACAGCTAAGAGTTGGCATGCCACAACTAAGACCGGGCAGAAACAGATGATAGATAGATAAAATCAGCACAATTAGTCCAACTGAAACCCCTCCCCCAAAGCAGCAGCATGGAGACATGTCCCCGCCTCACCGCTGTGGTCCAGCCTCTCAGCGGTCCCCTAGAGGCTTCCCTAGACTGTCCAGATGGCCTCAGCTTTGAGACCTGCATACATACTCACTCTCACCTACTCACACATACATGTGTGCACATTTCTGTGGGTTCAGACTCATGCCTGCTCTCGCACAGAAGTGGTCACATGCATACACACTGTGCTCACACACACGGACGCACATGGGCAGGGACACGCAGCCTGCACCTGTGCCCACGCCTACCCTCACCCCAGGTCAGCACGTGCACTGACCCTACCTGTCGCCCACCCCACCCCTAGAATCAACCT
>NW_011495069.1:5591664-5592515 GCF_000754665.1 Bison bison bison
CCGCCCCCCCCCCCCCTAGAATCAACCTGCCATTGCTGGACCGCACGATCCCTGACTACACCAGCTTTAACACGGTGGACGAGTGGCTGGAGGCCATCAAGATGGGGCAGTACAAGGAGAGCTTCGCCAATGCCGGCTTCACCTCCTTCGATGTCGTGTCACAGATGATGATGGAGTAAGTGCCCAGCTGCCTCCACCCACCGCCGTGAGCCCCCCTCCCCACCCATCCCACCAAGCAGGGGGCTCTGGAGAGTAAGGAATAGACAGTGTCCCAGCAGGGATATGGGGGACCAAGGAGCAAGATGGCCAATGCAGAAATCACATTCTTATCAACACCCGGGTCTCCTGCCACCCACTGGCTTTTCAATTCAGTTCAGTCGCTCAGTCATGTCTGACTCTTTGCAAGCCCATGGACTGCAGCACACCAGGCCTCCCTGTCCATCACCATCTCCTGGAGTTTACTCAGACTCATATCCATCAAGTCAGTGATGCCATCCAACCATCTCATCCTCTGTCATCCCCTTTTCCTCCTGCCTTCGATCTTTCCCAGCATCAGGGTCTTTTCCAATGAGTCTGTTCTTCTCAGATGGCCAAAATATTGGAGTTTCAGCTTCAGCATCAGTCCTTCCAATGAATATTCAGGACTGATTTCCTTTAGGATGGACTGGTTGGATCTCCTTGCAGACCAAGGGACTCTCAAAAGTCTTCTCCAACACCATAGTTCAAAAGCATCAGTTCTTCGGCACTCAGCTCTCTTTATAGCCCAACTCTGACATCCATACAAGACTACTGGAAAAACCATAGCCTTGACTAGATGGACCTTTGTTGGCAAAGTAATATCTCTGCTTTTT
>NW_011495069.1:5592944-5593584 GCF_000754665.1 Bison bison bison
GATTTCTCAGGAGGCAGGTCAGGTGGTCTGGTATTCCCATCTCTTTCAGAATTTTCCACAGTTTATTGTTATCCACACAGTAAAAGGCTTTGGCACAGTCAATAAAGCAGATTTTTTCTGGAACTCTCTTGCTTTTTCGATGATGCAGTGGATGTTGGCAATTTGGTCTTTGGTTTCCTCTGCCTTTTCTAAATCCAGCTTGAACATCTGGAAGTTTATGGTTCACATACTGTTGAAGCCTGGCTTGGAGAATTTTGAGCATTACTTTGCTAGTGTGTGAGATGAGTAAAGTTGTGTGGTAGTTTCAGCATTCTTTGGCATTGCCTTTGGGATTGGAATGAAAACTGACCTTTTCCAGTCCTGTGGCCACTGCTGAGTTTTCCAAATTTGCTGGCATATTGAGTGCAGCACTTTCACAGCATCATCTTTTCGGATTTGAAATAGCTCAACTGGAATTCCATCACCTCCACTAGCTTTGTTCATAGTGATACTTCCTAAGGCCCACTTGACTTCACATTCCAGGATGTCTGGCTCTAGGTCAGTGATCACACCATCGTGATTATCTGGGTCATGAAGATCTTTTTTTGTACAGTTCTTCTGTGTATTCTTGCCACCTCTTCTTACTATCTTCTGCTTCTGT
>NW_011495069.1:5593684-5595523 GCF_000754665.1 Bison bison bison
CTCTAATTTTCTTGAAGAGATATCTAGTCTTTCCCATTCTATTATTTTCCTCTATTTCTTTGCATTGATTACTGAGAAAGGCTTTCTTATCTCTCCTTGCTATTCTTTGGAACCCTGCATTCAAATGGGTATATCTTTCCTTTTCTCCTTTGCCTTTCGCTTCTCTTCTTTTCATAACTGTCTGTACAGGCTTCTCAGACAACCATTTTGCCTTTTTGCATTTCTTTTTCTTGGGGATAGTCTTGATCACTTCCTCCTGTACAATGTCACAAACGTCCATCCAAAGTTCTTCAGGCTGTCTGTTTATCAGATCTAATCCCTTAAATCTATTTCTCACTTCCACTTCCAAATCATAAGGGATTTGATTTAGGTCATACCTGAATGGTCTAGTGGTTTTCCCTACTTTCTTCAATTTAAGTCTGAATGTGGCAATAAGGAGTTCATGATCTGAGCCACAGTCATCTCCCAGTCTTGTTTTTGCTGACTGTATAGAGCTTCTGCATCTTTGGCTGCAAAGAATATAATCAATCTGCTTTTGGTGTTGACCATCTGAGTGACTTTGAGCAAATGACAGGACTCCCCTTGGCCTCAGTTTTCTCTTCTGTGAACTGGGGTGTGGTAGGAAGATCAACAGAGGTAAAAAGTGAACACATGGGTACTTGGTTCTTGCAGGGTCATGCAGGGTCCCCTCTCCTCTCCCGCAGCAAAGGAGACACGGGCACCTAGGTGCCCCCACTCCCAGCCCCCTCTCCCCCATCTTAACACTCAGTCACTCCCGCTCCCTTTCCCCTTCCCTTGCTCTCTCCAGTGGGAAACCCCTGAAATAGCCCAGGTGGTTCTACCTGGATGGAGTCCCTCCACCCTCGCATGTCCCTAACACATGTGCTTCTCTCCCCAAAGGGACATTCTCCGGGTTGGGGTCACCCTGGCTGGTCACCAGAAAAAAATCCTCAACAGTATCCAGGTGATGCGGGCACAGATGAACCAGATCCAGTCGGTGGAGGTTTGACGTTCACCTGCCTCGGCTCACCGCTTCCTCCAGGCCCCGCCCCCTCCGCGCCCCCAAGCCGGCCCCCGGTTCTCGGTCCACCGCAGGGTCAGCAGCCACCTGCCAGGAGGCCATCGGCGACAGGAAGAACCAAGCAGCGCTCCAGCCAGGAGACGTCACCAAGAATATGTGCAACTCTGATGATGGAAAAAAGGGAATGGGAACAAAAGAAAATAGATCCTGGGAGGGGGCGGGAAATACCGAGGAATATTTTTTAAAGAGGATTCTCATAAGGAAAGCGATCATCGTTCTTGGAGGAAAAAAAAAAAGAAAAAAAAAAGGGCTTGGGAGATCCATGCAGTTTGTCCCATCGGAGATCAAAAGCAGTTTCTCTCCAACTCCCTCTGGGAAGGTGACCTGGCAGGCGCCAAGAAACACGTTCAGGAAAACAAATGTGAAGGGGAGAGACAGGGGCCGCCCTTCTCTCCTGTCCCTAGCGCTGCTCTTCCAGGTCTCGCTCAACAGCCACGTGCCAAGCGGATGGACAGGCGGACAGGCAGCCACCCCTGGAACCAGCCTGGGAACATCCAATCCCGCTGCTACCGGGCGCTCAGAATTTTTCTGTCTTTGGAGAATATTTTAGTAACTCCAATGAAAGAGACTTGTTTCCCCAGTCAACTCCCGGGGCTGCGAAGGGACTTCTGTCCCCCTGGGTCAGGGAGAACATGGGGACACCTCAAAGGTCAGCCTTCCTGAGGCTGGGCACAGCACCCGCCGCCGCCTCGATCTGAAGCTCCACGCCCAGATCACGGGCGCGGCGCGGCGGCCCCCGCCCAGCGGGGCACCCACTC
>NW_011495069.1:5595866-5599972 GCF_000754665.1 Bison bison bison
TTTTTTTTTTTTTATGACAATGAAGTGACACTTTGACATTTCCTACCTTTTGAGGACTTGATCCTTCTCCAGGAAGAAGGTGCTTTCTGCTTACTGACTTAGGCAATACACCAAGGGCGAGATTTTATATGCACATTTCTGGATTTTTTATATGGTTTTCATTGACATCCTTCCCTCCTCCCCACCCCTCCCCAGCCCCACAGAGAGTTTCCCACCTGCTGACAGGCCTCACCAAAGCCAACTGCCTAGGGGCCATCTGGGCTATTCAGAGACTGAGGTTTGGGCGGAGGGTAGGGGGCCAAGGTGGAGGACCAATCCCACCCCAGGACTGTCTCTGAGAGCAAGAGATTGGGAAGGGAGAGGCGGCCGCGGGGTCAGAAGTCTCTGCCCGCATCTCAGCGCTCCTTCTGGCCCAGTCTGTCCAGTACTTGGCAGGTAAATCGGCCCCTCTGAGGTTCCCGAGTGCCCTCAGAAGGCCAGAACCCACTTTTGTCTCTGGAAAGCCTTAGTCGGGCTGCACCAGAGGCCAGGACCCGGATCGTTCACTGTGATACCCCAGCCCTCGAGCGGGTCACCCTCAGACCAGGCTCCTCTCCTCCGCTGGTGGGACAACCCGTGATTCTCTCCCCCACCCCCTACCCTCCACCGGACCCTTGCCCAGGCCTGAGGGCCTTGGCCGGGAGAAAACCCATCCGTCAAGGGGTCTGGCCACAGACTCTCTGCTGGGAGCAAATGCAGGTACCTGAGCGGAACAATCGGTTAGTGGATTGAATGGAAATAAAGGCTTTAGTTAGAAAATGACCCCTGTTCTCTGTAAGCAACGAGAGATCCTGGCACCCTTGGGACACGTCAAGTGACCCATGATGCTCTTCTAAGGGACCGTTCCTTCCTCCGGGTTCAAGGAGGCCCGGGGCTGAGAAGACGCATGAGGACGCCAGTGGCCCACTTGGCCTTCTCTGGCTTGTCAAAAGCACAGGCGATGAAAGTTGAGTTGGAAGCGGCTAGAACTTGGCAGTCTGATGTCCTATGAATCAGTGAGCCACTGCAGGATACATCAGGAGCAGGGAGTTTGACCACCGTGCCCTCAGCATTTCTGGGCCAGAGGAAGGGGGCCCGGGGAATTGAGTGAGCTGTGATGAGAGCGTGAGGGTCCTGAAGGACCCGTGGACCCCTAGTCAAAGCCACACCTATTATCATCTTATGCTGGTCAACTCTGACAGCCTCTGAGCAGACGGGCTTCTACTCACAATCAGAATTCTGACTGTGCGAGGAGGCAGCTGGGGAGGGGAAAGCAGGGACACCGCATCTCAGGACCATTCCCTTTGTCTAGGAGACTGACCAGCTGAGAAAGACTCAGGCCGCAGGTGGTCAACCAAACACCCCTGGGGTTGAGCAAGCATCCAACACGGACTGGCCTGTCGTCTGTCACTCGCCTGTTCTCAGAGCCCAAGATGCAAGGGGAAGGAAGGGATTTAGAGGGGAGCACAGACCCCCAGGGGGAACAGCAGAGTGAGCCACAGGGAAGGTGTTGGCTGGCTTCCCACGAACCGGCCAGCCTTGGCCCAGCCAGCTGCCCTCTGTGCCCCAAAGATGCCCAGCACGGGTGGCAGCTGTCCCAGAACACAAGGTCACCTTCTGGAGGGAGCTGCCCCGATGCTCTTTAGATTAACTCCTGTCTTCCCAGCCCGCCCCCACCCCCACCCCCAGCCCCCGCTGCTGGGGGCCCCATAGGGGGCTGGCATTCAGTGCTTCCTGTCAGATGGCTTCCTGTCCTAAGCCGCTAGGCTGATGTCTGCTAGCCAGCTCATCTGCCCATCCACCCTTCAGGGCCAGAGTCCTCGGGTCCGTGTGCCTGCTTCTCAAGAGCGAAGGTGCTACCCAGACCCTCTGTTCCCACTTCAGGGTAACAGACGGACACCTCCGTGACTGTCCCGGGTGCAGGCAGATGCTTACCTCTCCCCGCGGCTGGGGCAGCTTGCCCACCACCTCTAGCTTGCTTCTCAGTGGGGAGGGTGGGCCACGCTGCCAAGCGCCTTCCACAATGCTGCCTGCTCACCCAGACACACCGCCCGGAGCCACCCGCTGCCTGGTTACTAATCCTTGCCTGGCTCAGCCTCCCAAGTGCCAGCCCCCACCTGCCCAGCAGTGGGAGAGGCGTTTCCGGCTGTCCTGCATGCAGTTGGTACATGAGGAAAGCAAGCTGCCTTGTAAACAGGGGCTGGGGCACCATGGAAATGGGGACCAGCTGCTCTAAGAGGGTGACCAGCAGATCTGCACAGGGCCAGGCAGGATAATAGAGCAATCGTGCCATCACCCCGACTCCTAACTGCCCTGGAAGTCCCCCACCCCCAGATGAGTTACTGTTGATGATCAGCAGGTCTCCTCCTGGGGGATGATATTCCAAATATCGATAAACTGGTTTAAGATGTGGACAGACCGATCAGAAGAGATGACAGCCTCAGGGCTCGACCCAAAGGCCCCAGAGGAGGGGCTGGGGTAGCACCCGGGGAGATACTTAGGGTTTGGGGCAGGGGCTATTTACTGCAGCCCGGGGTACCTCCTGCCCAAATGGCATCAGTGTGAATTTCCCCATCGTTTCTGGCCGGTCCCTCTCAGGGAGCCCTGTGCCACCCTCTTGTATGCAGTCACTAGTTTGACAGCCCTCTCACATCAGGGGCTCATCTCCAGAATCCTCACCCCCTAGACCACTGCCCACTCCGGTGCTGGGCCCTCAGCCGCGCCTGGCTCCCCCCTGCATCCCTGAAGTCCCCAGTGGTACCAAAGGCTGGAAGACTTGTCAGAGGACATAATGTACATGCATTCGAAGGTCAGGATGAGGCATGATGCTGGCAAAGATGCACGCTGCCACCTGAGTGGCAGCTCTGTCTCTGTCATTAAGACACGGATCTGGGCAAGCCAGCTCCCCTCCTGAGTCTCAGGCTCTCGTTTGTAAAACAAGAGGCCTGGATTGGGTGTGCCAAGGGTGCAAAACACTTTACACACCCCAGTCCTGTGAGGAGGGGCTATTTCCTTCCACAAATGGGGATGGACTGGGAGAGAATGGGCTGACAGAGAGGAAGTAACTTGCTCAGGAAGGGGCAGACCAGGCTGTGGCTACCTGCTTCCAATACCCACCCCACCAGGCTCAGTTAAGACAGCATGAAGCACCTGGCGGTCTGAACGCTGGTTGGTAAGAGAAGGGAAAGGTCAAAGGGGCTGGAGTGGTCAGGGAGGGCTTCGTGTAGGAGGCTGTCTTGACAGTAACAGAGGTTCGGAGAAAGGTCACTCCAAGTGGGAGGCGCAGTGTACCCAAAGATGCAAAGGCCATACTGGTTAACAGTGAGGAGTCATGTCTGGATGGGCCAGAGCAGTGCTGGAAGGTGGAGGGCTGGTTAGGGAAGGTTGAGGCCGCTTGGACAGGTGGGACAGTCCAGCCACAGCAGGTTCTTGAGCAGAAGAGTAGCAGCATGAGCATCAGGTTCTAGAAGGAGGAGTTGGTTCAGCCATTAGATGGGAGCAGGCTGCTTCACAGCTCCCCCTCTACTCCCCCGGGGGGACAAGAGCCCCCTGGAGAAGCCCTCATTTATTCCTAGAGAATCCAGGCCCCGCCGGTTCCCTTCCCGTCCTCTGTTCACTGATGCAGAAAATCCAAAGAGTCGTTCCAGCTGCTTGGGACAGCAGGGTTGGATTCTGTGCTACCTGATTCTTAATTCAGCTGCATCCAGCTGAGAGGCCCACACCACCTCCAGGGCAGCCACTGAGAGAGCCGCCACTCACGGCCAGAGCTGAGTGTATGCAGGAGGTGGTAAGGGCACTGGAAGGCAGGCAGGTGGGTGGGCATTCCCCTGGGGGGGATGGAGCGGAGTGATGGAAGTGGACAGGGTTGGGGGCTGGGTAAGTGGCATGCAAACTGCTCAGGAAGCCCATCTCTGCACCCCGCCCCCCTCGCCCTGGCCCTGGGAGAGATGACCCAGACACACTGTTGGGAGGGGGTGGGGGTCCCACCTTTATCAACAGTGCGTTATGCTGGGGAACCCAGGGGTGGGTGAGGGGAGCCACACCACCCACGCGCCTCCACCCGCCAGCCTTGACTCCGGGTCCCATGA
>NW_011495069.1:5600467-5614183 GCF_000754665.1 Bison bison bison
GAGGGTCTGGCGTAGACAGGGATTAGGAAAAAAGCAGGACATCAGCAGATAAGATGCCCAAACTCAGACAGGGATTAGGACCCCTGAGGTGGGGGCAGGGCTGGTCCTCAGGAATGTATTCTGAGCTAAGCTTTCAGGAAAATTAGAAAGACCGCACCCCCCCAACCCCTCCACCCCCACCCCAGACCCCGAGTCTGTCTGAGTTTAGCCCCACAGCATGAAGGCTGCTTCAGGAAAGCTGATACAGCAAAGCAGCAGCAGGAACTTAATACTTCAGAGGGGCCCAGGAGCCCACCCAGGGCCACCCCATGCAGACTGCACAGACCTGGAAGCTATGATCCAGGCCTGGTCACTCAACACCTGGCCAGGTGGGCCAGGCAAATGCAGGGTGGGGCTTCCAGCTGGACCTGGGGCTTCCTATAACTCCCCTCCACCAGCCCTTGCTCCCCAGACTAGGGCTTTCCCTGGAGGAAGATGAGGGAGTGAAGGTTCTTGTCTCTACTCCTGGTCTAATGCCCCCAGCTGGAGGAGGGGAAGGAGACACAAGGGAGGTGGGAGGTCAGAGCCAGGACCACATACACTCTGGGGGCCCTGCTGACCCTGCAAGAGTTCCCTGGGCAAAAGATGCCAAGATTCTAGGGTTGCAGAACCTCAAAATTCTAAGATTCCAACAGAAGGACTCCATGTTTTTAAGACTCCACCACCATGCATCTTCAAGCCCCACTGTCCATCCCTGCTCCCCACCCCTGAGGGTCCCGGCAGTGAGAGGCACAAAGACAGACAGACAGACAGAGTGGCGAGACAGCTAAAAACAACACGAGCACCACCACCATCCTTCGAACCTGAGTCGTTCTGAGTGGGATGCTGAGTTTCTCTCTCTGGTAGAGGGGTAGAATTGCCCACCCCTGGCCCTCCTGGCAGCGAGGGGGCTGACTTCCCCAGGCTGCAGCAAAGCCCCAAGCAGGCCACAGGGCCCAGGGGCTGGGGGGCTGGAGAGCTCAGGTTAGGAGGCTGGTAGGGGCCCCAGGCGCTCTGTTCAGGGAGGGACTCCTCTGGGGTGGACACTCTCCAGCCCAAGAGAGGAAGCTGCTGGCCAAGGATGCACTGAGGGATCCCCCCCAAGCTTGCCGCCTCCCTGTTCAGAGCAAGAGTCTTAACCCCAGGCAACCAGAAAGGCGGGTCCTGCTGCAAACCCCGGAGTCAGGGGACCTCCCTCGGACACTCAGGATGCAATTTCCATGGCCACGCAGCCCCAGCCCCCTCACGTCCCAGTTGAGACCGCTAAGCCTATGGAATCTGGGAGACCAGCTGGAAGAGGTGTCTCTGGAGCCCAGTCATCGGTCTGACTGCTTTCCCCTCGGTGGACAGGGACTTGGGCGAGCAGGGGGCACGAAGCTGAGCCCCTGAGGCTGGCCCGGAGAAGCATGGGCAGGGACACTCACTCACAGCCAGCCTCTTTGGAGCCCAGGAAAGAGCGATTCCTGGTTGGCCGTGCCCAGCCCCCAGCGCTCATCATCGCTGCTATTTCTTGAGTGCCAACAATGTGCCGGGTGCCACGCTTCACTTTTTATACCCAATGTCTTGCTTAACCCTTGCGCAGCTCTGTGAGACGGGGCCAATCCCTCCACAGACTAGGGAACTCAAGAGACGTGCATGGTGGCCTTCCCAGGTTGGCCAGTGGTCTCTGACCCAGTGCCTGCCCTGGCAGTCACTATGCTAAGCTGCAGCCTGTGGTTCCCACTCAGCCCCTGTCCACTGTCAGAACCTGTGCCAATCAAACCCAGATCCCTGAGGGGCACCCTGTCTGCGGGCACTTGGACGCCCCCGCCGACCCTGACCTCCTGGAACTGCTGTCTGAGCCACAGGCGGTGGGGACGGGCCCTTGGACTGCCCCCCTGGAGTTTCACTCTTGCCTTTGGCCACAAAGGCCAGAGCTCCCAGCAGGGGCCCCTAGGGTCTGGTGTGGTCTCACGCAACCTGTTTCTTCTGGTCAAGAACATGGGTTTTTCCCAACAATGCTGGGGAGTCAAGGAGGGATGCAGCTGGGGTTCTGATGGTTGTGGGTTAGACCTGGCTCCCTGAACGGCTCCCCCACCCCATCATGACAGAGGAAATCTCACCAGCTGTGTCCGTGAGCAACCCTGACCCTGTTTCTCCAATGCCTTTGTAGGAGTATTTTTAGCAGATCCTTTTTTTTCCAAAATAAATGTGAATTGCAAAAATTATCACTTGGACTTGCAGTGTATTTCCCCCCAGTGTTCCCCAGGGAACAAAGAGGAGTCCTGGGAGGTCTTCAGCTGGGTTCTGAAGCGTGACTAGGAGTTTTCCAAGGCTAAGGATGGAGTCAGGGTTGGGGCTAGGATTGGGTTGAGGCTGGGGTGCAGATTTGGCCTGGATGTTGAACTCGAGCGGTAATTCCTAAGTGTTCTAAGAACACTCATTCATGTTTAAGAGTTTGAGCTCTGCTGTGAGAAGTCCTAAGGATTCAAGTCCCAACTCGGCCATTTGTCAACTATACATCCTTGGAGAGGACACATCATTGCTTGGAGCCTCATTTTCATGTCTTTAAGATGGGACAGTAACACCGAGCTCCTGGAGTAGATGTGAAGATGAAACGAAGCCTGTCAAGCACTCAGAGTCACAACTGTTAGCTCTTAAGTCTTCTGCCGGGAGGAAGTAGAGCCCAAAACTGCCACACACTGAGCTGTGTTCTCTGCAACCAGGACAGAGCCTGACTCACAGGAGGCTCTCGATGAATGTTTGTCCATTCAAAACAGGGTATTTGGGGAGGACTCCATGGTCAAATACACTAGGCAAATTCTGGGTTTGGGCAGGCTGATCAGACCTCTTTACTTGGGGACATTGTAGAGCCTTACATGTGCCAAAAGCACAATGTGTGTGCATGTGCTCACTCGTGTCTGACTCTGCGATCCCAGGGACTGTAGCCCACCAGGCTCCCCAGTCCATGGGATTCTCCAGGCAAGAATACTGGAGTGGGTTGCCATTTCCTGCTCCAGGGGATCGTCCTGACCCAGGGGCAAATCTCTAAGAAGCTGTTATCATCTGCAGGGTTTCCCACTGCGGCAGGAGCATCTCATGGGACCAGCGTCCCTGGGAGCACACTTGGAGAAGTTCACCAGCATCTGGGTAACAACCTGGTGTTTAGAGGGAGAGCAGGGCTGAGGCTGAAACGGGGCTGTAAACACGAGGGGACAGACATCAGAGGGTTGGATGGGGGGAGGTCTCCTCGATGGCATGACATTCAGGCAGGGAGAGCCTAACAGACTCCACCTTGCAAGACCTTTGTGAGGGTTAAGTAGTTAACAGGCGCCAGAGTGCCCAGGCAGAGAGCCTGGCACACAGCAGAGGCTCAGTAAGTAGTTCCTCCCCTTACTGCCCCCGGGAGCAGCCGTGCCAGACCTCGTGGGATGAGGCCAGGAGGAGGAACTGAAGACTGAGCCAGGCCTTCCCTCCATGGAGCCACGCTGCCCCCTGGGGGCTGAGGTTAGTAACAGGTCAGACAGCCCCAGAGCAAGCTTGGCATTCTGGGCTGGGGGAAGGCAGGGGGTGATGAGCCCTCTGCTCCCCACCCTGGGGAAGGTCCAGGCCAGTGGGTGCGGACCCAGAAGCACAGCGACAGGGCAGGAGGCAGAGAAGCTGAACCAAAGGTTATCCCCTTACCAGCTGCCTTACCTAGGTGCCCCTTCTCAACTCCCTCAGTTCAGTTTAGTCACTCAGTTCCCGATCTTTGTGACCCTATGGACTGCAGCATGCCAGGCATCCCTGTCTATCACCAACTCCTGGAGCTTACTCAAACTCATGTCCATTGAATCAGTGATGCCATCCAACCATCTCATCCTGTCGTCATCCCCTTCTCCTCCTGCCTTCAATCTTTCCCAGCATCAGGGTCTTTTCCAATGAGTCAGTTCTTCATCAAGTGGCCAAACTATTGGAGTTTCAGCTTCAGCATCAGTCCTTCCAATGAATATTCAGGACTGATTTCCTTTAGGATGGACTGGTTGCTGCCCAAGGGACTCTTAAGAGTCTTCTCCAACACTACAGTTCAAAAGCATTAATTCCTCAGCGCTCAGCTTTCTTTATAGTCCAATTCTCACATCCATACATGACTACTGGAAAAACCGTAGCTTTGACTAGACAGACCTTTGTTGGCAAAGTAATGTCTCTGCTTTTTAATATGCTATCTAGGTTGGTCATAGCTTTTCTTCCAAGGAGCAAGCATCTTTTAGTTTCATGGCTACAGTCACCATCTGCAGTGATTTCGGAACCCACCAAAATAAAGTCTGTCACTGTTTTCATTGTTTCCCCATCTATTTGCCATAAAGTGGCGGGACCAGATACCACGATCTTAGTTTTCTGAATGTTGAGCTCCCAACTCCCTACTCCTGACTTAATGATAATACTGTGTCTCAGGTCCAGGCTGCTGACCTGAGAATGTCTCTACAGTAAGGACCCAGGAGCAGTCAATCTGGCTGAGATGAGGAACTAGGAAATTTTTCTGGAGGCTGTAATTACCCAACCGCCTTGCTGTTTATCTGTAGCTTTCAAGTGTACTGGGAATGGCTCAGGGAGGAGGCAGCTGATGGAGACTGCTACCCCTTGGCACCACCACCCACATTTTATCCCCGAATGCCCACCACCATCAGAGATGCTCATTACCAGGGGTGCGCTATTTAGTGTGTGCCAACCAACTTGCCAAGCATACTTCACAAATGCTGGCTGACACTTCCATTTGAGTCCACAGGTGAGACAAGAGTGAGACGACAGGACAGAGGGGCAGGGGGACAGACAGCAGAAGCAGATGAAGAGGCACGAACCGCCGGGGTAAAACAAAGAAGACTGGTGGTGGTGGCGGTCACCAAATACCGCCTGACTGTTTGCGACCTCACAGAGTGCAGCCCACCAGGCTCCTCTGTCCTCCGCTATCTCCCGGAGTTTGCTCAAATTCAGGTCCGTTGAGTCGGTGATGCTGTCTGACCATCTCATCCTCTTCCACTCCCTTCTCCTTTTGCCTTCCATCTTTCCCAGCATCAGGGTCTTTTCCAATGAGTCAGTTCTTCCCATCAAGTGGCCAAAGTATAGGAGTTTCAGCTTCAGCATCAGTCCTTCCAATGAATATTCAGGGTTGATTTCCTTTGGGATGGACTGGTTTGATCTCACTGCAGTCCAAGAGGTTCTCAAGAGTCTTTTGAAAGTGAAGTGAAATTGTCAGCCGCCCAGTCCTGTCTGACTCTTTGTGATCCCATGGACTGTAGCCCACCAGGCTCCTCTGTCCATAGAATCCTCCAGGCAAGAATATTGGAGTGGGTAGCCATTCCCTTCTCCAGGGGATCTTCCCATCCTAGGAAATGAACCCAGGTCTCCTGCATCGCAGGTGGATTCTTTACCATGGAGCACAAGGGGAGCATACAGGAGTCTTCTCAGTACCACAATTAGAAAGCATCAATTCTTTAGTGCCCTGCGTTCTTTATGATCCAACTCTCACATCCATACATGACTACTAGAAAAACCACAACTCTGACTATACAGACCTTATAAAATAAACAAGATACAAGGAAATAATATACAGCACAGAGAGTATAACCAACATTGTATAACAACATTAAATGGAGCATAACCTATAAACAGGGCTTCCCTGGTGGCTCAGAGGGTAAATCGTCTGCCTGCAATGCAGGAGACCCGGGTTTGATCCCTGAGTCGGGAAGATCCCCTGGAGAAGGAAATGGCAACCCACTTCAGTACTCTTGCCTGGAAAATCCCATGGATGGAGGAGCCTGGTAGGCTACAGTCCATGGGGTCGTAAAGAGTTGGACACAACTGAGTGACTTCATTTAACCTATAAAAACATGAAATCACTACCTTCCACACCTGAAAACAATATAACATTGAAAATCAACTATGTTTCCTTTCTTTAAGTGAAACAACAAAGGCTTATGTTAGAACTTTGCTTGCTCCACAAGGACATGGGCGACTTCTCTGCTGAATCAGGTAATAGTTTTCAAATACTGCAAGAATATTTCTTCAGTTTTTTTGTGCTATTATTCACCACGTCACATTTTTCAATTTAATCTGCATTAACATGTCATCCATTACTTTCTTAGGCCTAGACAATCAACAAACGATAAATAAATCAAGCCCTGATGTGTAGTAACGGCCATTTTCCACAGTATAAATGGCCAACAAGGTTTATTTCAAAGTGTGAGTCACCAAACAACAGACTTTGGAAGAGATGCTGGGCAGCATATCTTTTTTTTTTTTTTTTTTTTTGGCTTTTAAACAACAGAAATGTGTTTCTCACAGCTGCGGAGGCTACAGGTCCAAGACGAGGGTGCCTGCACGGCCGTGGTTCTGCAGAGGGCCCTCTTCTGGGTTGCAGATTGCCCTGGCAGAGAACAGAGCTCATCAACACATGGTTACACAATGTTCTCAAAATTCAGATACAACAGATATAAACAAGCTCAAGAACACAGATAACAGTACACACAATAAAATAGCTAGAAAAGTGATTTGAGTGTTTGTATTGAATACATTTTATGCTATTGTAAATTTATATAATTTCATTTTTTAATGATGGCATCTAACAACAGCTTCACAAAATTCCTGAAAATGTAACAGCTGGCTCTTGCCAGCTGGTGGGAACTAGCTCCGGCACCACCCAGGGCCTTCTTCCTGTTTTACAACAGTGGAAATTGAGGCTCACAGAGACAGGGGTGTCTTAACTGCTCAAGGTCAAGATGAATGCGGCTTGGTGGGGTAGCACTCAGGTATATTTTACACTAAAACTGACTTTCAAACTCCCTCCTTGAGAAGACCTGGCATCTTCTCCGCCAGCTCTTTCCTGCATCCCTCTGGCACTTTAGCACAATTTACAGAATTTCTTCTTCCTCCTCCCCTCTCTTCAAAATCAATCCTGAGACTGGACCTTCCTTCCATTTCAGGAACACTAAACCCCGGAGCCTCTGATGCCGAAGAAGGAGCCCTCGGATCCAGGGGAGGGTGAGAGACACCCAGCCCAGCTAGCAAGTATTCGAGTGACCTGCCCCCCAAAAGCTCACCCTTGGTTCATATCTAAGTGGTAGGAAGAGCTGTGGCCCCTGCAGAGACTCGGTGGAGCCCCACTGATACATTTCTGACCTTGGGCAAGTCACTTCACTTCCTGGAGTCCATGGGCTATCTGATCCCTACCCTCAGGGTTGCCAGGACCATTATCTAACTGCTGCCTGCCTTCTCTCCCAGTTTCCTTAAATGGTGTGAGGGTGGATGCCAGGGAGCCCCCTGATCAACCCTAAGCCTGAGATTCCATCCTGAAGGGTCTTACCTTGGGTTTCCAGCATTGCCCTCTTCCAACTGTTCTTTTTAATTCCATTAGGCTTGGAGGAACAGCTGTTCAATTTAATCGTCAAGGAGTTTGTTCGGGCTTCTTCCCTGAGACCCTGGGCTCTTCCCCTCTTCCCTCTTTCTTCTCCTGTAGGCAAGAAAGCTGTGGCCTAGCCTCCCGAGCCTGAGGCCCACAACCAGAGGCCCTGGCTTGGGTCTTCCCTTCATGAGTCTTGAGCTTGCTGAAAGGGAAACCCCACCATATTACCCGCAGTCCCTCTGGGTTATTCTGAGAGGTTCATGGTTCTCTGCAACCAGCCCTTCATGTGCCTGACCAGTCCTGATCCCCCCTCAGCTGCCCACAGAGGTCACTGTAGCCAGACTGATGATGGAAGATGTCAGATGACTTGACCTTCATTCTGGCTCTGCCCTACATGCCTGAGTGACCTCAGCAAGTTGCTGACCCTCTGAGCCTCATTCTTCTGTCGGAAGACAGTTTCTGAGTGTATTTTTACACCAGGCACTGTGCTGGGCACGGGTTACACCCAGAAGCAGGAGAGACAAGGCCCCTGCCTTCATAAACTCTGCGGCCCTTACTGAAGCAAATAAATGGAATAAAGGCAAATTGTCACAAGTCCTGGGAAGGAAACCAGCAGATCTCCGTGACACCAGCCCAAGAGGGTGACAGACTTTAGACAGAGCAGCAGGGAAAGGGGAGAATCTGAGTAGAGAGCTAAGGAATGAGAAGGGGCAGTCATGTGAAAACCAAAGGAAACAGACATGCATAGGCCCCAGTTCCTCACCACGGAAGGAGACTTAAACACTGTACCTCGCAATCCTGGGTTCCAAGGAGGTGCCCAGTGGACCACGTACAGGAAAAAAGCGAGGACCTAAGCTTTGCCTCCCAACTCCAACTCCTCCAGAATAATTCTGCTTCTGTTTTAAAGATTGGATCTGGAGCTTCTCCGGTGGTCCAGTGGTTAAGAGTCCGCCTTGCAATGGAGGGACCACAGGTACTGTCCCTAGTTCCGAAAGATCCCACATGCTGCACAGTATCTAAGCCCATGTGCCGCTGCTACTGAGCGAGTGCTCAAGAGCCTGTGCTCCACAAGAGAACCACCACCGTGAGAAGCCAGCGCACCACGAAGAGCAGCACCTGCTTGCTGCAACTAGGGAGAGCCTGCATGCAGCAACCAAGACCCATCACAGCCAATCAATAAATAAATCAATCTTAAAAAAAAAAAAAGATTGGAATTGGATGTTTTCAAAACAAGAATGACAGCTGAAAGATGTTCAGAAACTACTAGAAACTCATCTCACTCACGATGAGATAATGGCTGAGGACTCTCTCCAGGCTTGGGATGTCCTCCATCTCTCCTCCCAGAGATGCTCACTTCCCACCCCACCTGGCACAGGCTGTGCCTTTAAGCATCTTCTGGTTTTCACTTACCAAAAGTCCCAGAGAGAGAAGAAAAATACTAAATCTCTGGATTCCTTTTGAAAACTGGAGAGAAAAACATGATGAGCACAAACATAAGTTAATTTTTAATATATTATCCAGCCCCACACTCATGTCCACAAAAACAGACAGAGGAGTACAAAGGCTCAGTGCAGTTTGTATCAGTGCGTTTTCAAACCATGGCCATGATTCAGTTTCCCTTGGGTGCCTCATGACTCACTGTTTCAGGTACCTCTTGCTGTGCAACAGAGGGCTCCAAAACTTAGTCACTTAAAATAATTATTTGATTTTTAATTAACAATTCACTGGTGAATATTATTTTATTGTAGTATTATGGATTCAATCAGTTATTCATTTTGTGAGTCAGGAATTCAGTCAGGGCTTTGCTGGTGTCACACAGCATAAAAGGGACTCATGTAGGGGTATTCAGCAGGTGGATCTGCCAGTTTGGACATCTAAAACAGATTCACTCACAGCTCTTTTGGAGTCCTGGCAGGGATGGCTGGGAGCCTGGGCTTGGCTGGAAGTCTGAGCTCCTCTGGGACTCTAAACCCTACGTGTCTACATGTAGCCCCCAGTATGGCAAGTCCTAGTCAGACTTTAAAAGCTCAAGGCCCCAAGAGAGAGTGTCCAAGAGAGGAAGAGGAAGCTGTTGGTGTCTCAAGCCTTGGTCCAGAAACTGGAATTTCATCACCTCTCTTACACTCTTCTGGGTTAAGCAGTCCCAGGGCCCACCTGGATACAAGAAGCAGAGACAGATCTCAGCTTCCAATAAAAAGAACAGCAAGGGATTCGTGCTCATCTTTTATTTGCTAACCTGACTTTTTTTTTATTAATGTAACAATTTAAAATGACAGGATTTAGGACTTCTCTAGTGGTCCAGTGGTGAAGAATATGCCTTCTAATGGAGGAGACACAGGTTCAATCCCTGGGCAGAGAACTAAGATCCCACAAGCCTCGGAGTAACTCAGCCTCAAACTGCAACTAGAGAGCCCACATGCCACAGTGAAGACCCAGTGTGGCCAATAAATACATAAATAACAGGATTCCCAATTTAGTCTATAGATTCAATGCAATCTAATCAAAATCCTGGCACATTATTTTGTGGCTATCAACAAACCGATTCTAAAGTTTACATGGAGAGGCAAAAACTCCTCAATAGCCAACTCAATATTGAAGGAGAGAGACAAAGCGGGGGGACTGACCCTGCCCAGCTTCAAGACTTAATGCAAAGCTACAGTCACCCAGACGCAGTGTGGTGCCGGCAAAGGGACAGACAAACAGATTAATGGAATAGAATAAAGAGCCAAGAAACAAACCCACATACACACAGTCAGTGGATCTTTGACAAAGAAGCAAAGGAAATGCAATGAAGACAGTCTTTTCAACAAATGATGTTGGAACAGCTGGATACCCACATCCAAAAAAAGAGAATCTAGACACAGACCTTACATATTTCACAAAAAAATAACTCAGAATGGATCACAAACTTAAATGTAAAATGCAAGATTAGAAAACTCCTAGAAAATTATATAGGAGAAAACCTAAATGACCTTGGATACGGTGATGACTTTCTTGATACAACACCAAAGGCACAATCCATGAAAGGAATAACTGATAAGCTAGACTTCATTAAAATTTAAAACTTCTGCTCTGCAAAACACAATGTCAAGAAAATGAGAATGCAAGCCACAGACTGGGGGAAATATTTGCAAAAGACACATCTGATAGAGGACTGTTACCTAAAATACACAAAAACTGTTAAAACTCAACAATAAGAAAAGAAACAACCCAATTAAAAAAATGGGCCAAAGACTTTAACAGACACCTCATCAAAGAAAGTATACAGATAGCAAGTAAGCATATGAAAAGATGACATCATATGTCATCAGGGAAATGCAAATTAAAATGACAATGAGATAGCACCATATAGTGGTTATCTATTAGAAAGGCCAGAATCTAGAACGCTAACATCATCAGATGCTGACAAGGACGGGGAGCCACAGGAACTCTCATTCACTGCTGGTGAGACTGCAAAGTGGCACAGCCATTCTGGAAGACAGCTGGGCAGTCTCTTACAAAACTAAACATACTCCTACCATACAATCCAGCAACTGCACTCTTTGGTATTTACCCAAATGAGTTAAAAACATGTCCACGCAAAAACATGCACATGGATTTTTATAGCAGCTTCATTCAAAATCGCCAAAACCTGGAAGCAAGCAAGACGTCCTCATTAGATGAGTGGATAAACTGTGGTACACCCAAACAATGGGATATTACTCAGTGCTTTAAAAAACATCTACTGAGCTGCAAAAAGACATGGGAGAAACTTAAATGTGTATTACTATGTGAAAGAAACCAATCTGAAATAGCTACATGCTATAAGATTCCAACTGTATTATGTTCGGAAAAAGGAAAAACTATGGAGACAGTAAAAAGGTAAGTGGCTGCCAGGATTTACAACAAGGGAGGAACGAATGGGCGAAGCACAGAGGAATGTTAGGGCAGGGAAGATACTCTGTACAACACTGTAATGATGGATGGCTGTCATTATATATGTGACTTTACCCACAGAACGTACAATACCAAGAGGGAAAATGGACTTTGGGTGACAATGATGTACCAAGGTAGGTTCATCAATTGTTCACAAATGGAGCACTCTGGCTGGGGATGTTGATCATGGAAGAGGCTATGCATGAGTAGGGGCGGGAAGTAAATGGGAAATCTCTGTTTCTCCCTCTCAATTTTGCTCCTCTAAAAAAGTAAGTCTTAAGAAAAAATAAAAGAACCGAAAAGATTAAACTCCAGCTGCATGTGACAAGAGTAAACATTGTTGCATTAAAATTATTTCAGTTATATTATTGTGTATGTGCGGATATAAAATCTATTTTCCATTGAGGGTGTAGGTCAAAAAAGTTGTAAAAACTGTGATCTAATCCGCATGTAGCATTCAAGCTAATGAGCACACATGAAAAGCTGCAAAAATATGCAAAATGAAAAATCACAAATCGAAAAGAGAAATAGACAAATTCACCATTGTAACTGGAGACTTCAATTTCCCTCTCTCAACAATGGACAGAACAGCTAGATGGAACATCAGTGAGGGCAGAGAACTCAACACCACCAACAGGTCTAACTGACCTCTATATAACATTCCACCCACAACAGCAGAATACACATCCTTTTCAAGTGCACTTGGAACAGCTATCAAAAGAGACTACATCCTGAGCCACACACACAAAAAAACTCAACAAATGTTTAAAAAAAAAAAACTGAAATCATACCAAGTGTGCTCTCTGACCAAAGTGGAATCAAATTAAAAATCAACAGCAGAGGGACTTCCCTGGTGGTTCGGTGGTTAAGAATCCACCTGTCAATGCAGGGGACACAGGTTCGATCCCTGGTCCAGGAAGATCCCACATGCCGTGGAACAACTAAGCCCCTGCATCACAACTACTGAAGCCCATGCGCCCTGGAGCCTGTGCTCACCAACAAGAAAGAGAAGCCATGGCAATGAGAAGCCCCGTGCACCACAACTAGAGAGTCAGCCCCCACTCGCCGCAACTAGAGAAAGCCCAGGCGCAGCCAAAGGAAACCCAGTACAGCCAAAAATAAATAAATAAAATTTTTTAAAATATAAGTTAAAATAGAGACAATACCAAATGCAAGCCAAAATGTGCAGAAACCAGATCACTCATCCAGTGCTGGCCAGAATATAAAATGGTACAACCACTCTGAAGAACACTTTGGCAATTAAAAAAAAAAAAAAGGCATTATTCAACCTTCAGTTGCCCTCCTGGGCATTTATGCCAGAGAAATAGACTTACATGCAGACAAATACATGTAAACGAATGTTCCAAGCAGCTTTATTCCTAATAGATTAAAACTGGCAACAACCCAGACGTCCTTCACCAAGTGAATGGTTAAATAAACTGCGGTGCACCTATTCTATGCAAGCACCGCTCTGCGACACAAACAAACAAACTTTTGACACTTGCAACAGTTTGAATGAATCTCCAGAGAATTGGGCTGAGTGTGAAAAAGAATCCCCAAAGACTACATACTGTATGACTCGTCTCTGTGGAAATAATCAATAACCAACATGTAATAAGAGTAAAGGAGAGTTTTAATCAAGTCAAACTGAGAACCAAAGCCCAGGAGACAGCCTCACAGATCTGAGAAACTGCTCCAGAGAAGCATGTTTTCAGCACCACTTTTTTTTCTTGTCGGAACAAAGAACATCAAGCATGACAGGGGTACCTTCCTTCAAAGTATCCCCCAAAATACAGATTTGCACACAAAGAGCAGGTCAGTATGGCCTGGGCACCGAGGGAGGGAGACTTGCTGAAGTACTAGTGGCACTGACATCCCAGGAAGGGAGGCAAATATGTCTTCAAGACAGACATTTTTTAAACTTTCATTTATTTACTTACTATTTTGGCTTTGCTAGGTCTTCATTGTAGCACTCAGGCTCTCTAGTTGCCCCACGACATGTGAGATCTTAGCTCCTCCACCAGGGATCAAACCCAGGTCTCTTGCACTGGAAGGCAGATTCTTAACCACTGGACCACCCAGGAAGTCCCAAAACGGACGTTCTTAAGATCTAGACAATGCACCCTTTTCTTCACCGCTTAGAGAAAAGCAACAGTGTATGTTAGACAGGCCACAAGGCAACCTGTTCTAGTTAGCACAAAGTTCAAGCTAAACCAGGTAATAGAAGTAGAATGACTTCCCCATTCCTCAGTATGTGAAAATTTCTTCCATCGCTCCATTTATATAATATTCCTTGTTAAAATTTTTAATTGGAGGACAATTGCCTTACTGTGTTGCGTTAGTTTCTGCTGTACAACAATGTGAGTGAGCTGTAAGTCTACATAGATCCCCTCTCTCTTGAGCCTCCCTTCCATCACCCCCCATCC
>NW_011495069.1:5614283-5616187 GCF_000754665.1 Bison bison bison
CCCCATCCCACCCTCTAGGTCATCACAGAGCACTGAGCAGAGCTCCCTGTGCTGTAAGCAGCAGCTTCCCACCAGCTAGTTCATACACGGTGGTGTATCTATGTCAATGCCCCTCTCTCAGTTTGTCCCACTCTCTCCTTCCCCTGCTGGGTCCACACTTCCATTCTCTACCTCTGCATCTCTATTTCCTGTTATATAATATTCCTGAGGTGACAAGATTACAGAAATGTTGCCAGGGTCGCCAGGCGTTAAGGGCAGGGTGCACTGGTAAACAAGTGGATGTGAGCAGAAACGGCAACAGGAGGGATTCTTGAGCTGATGGAAAGTCTCTGTATCTTGATGGCATCAATGTCAATACCTTGCATGTGATACTGAACCCTAGTTATGCCAGATGTTTCCATGGGAGAAAACTGGGTGAAGAGTATGCTGATTATTTCTTACAACTGCATGTGACTCTACAATTTTCTCAAAAGTAAATGCTTAATTGTTAAAAGGAAAGGCAAGCCCAGATTCTGTATGCATTCAGATTCATCAGGCATAAAATTTATTAAAATTTTATAACTTCTGCTCTTCAAAAGACATCATTAGGAAAAGGAAAACGCAAGCCAAAGACTGGGAGGAAATCTTTGCAATATTTGTATCTGACAAAGGACTTCTATCCACAACATTTAGAGAACTTTTACAATGTGATAAATACAATGCAATTAAAACTACGGTGAGAGAAGACTTCACAGCTACTACCACTAGCGTGACTAAGACTGAAA
Organism: Bison bison bison; assembly: GCF_000754665.1. Taxonomy (NCBI): domain Eukaryota; kingdom Metazoa; phylum Chordata; class Mammalia; order Artiodactyla; family Bovidae; genus Bison; species Bison bison. The sequence continues at coordinate 5,615,048 of NW_011495069.1, forward strand.
AGGCTGACAGTGCTAAGTGGTAGCAAAGATGTGGAGACATCGCCGGTGGGAACATAAAACGGTACCAGTGCTTTATAAAACTGCATGGCAGTCACACCTAGGTATTTACCCAAGAGATACGAAACCATGTATTCACAAAAACAGACTTATACAGTAATGCTGTTTCATAAAGCCCCAGTCTAGAAACAACCCAAATACCCATCGAAAGATGAAAGGATAAACCAATTGTGGCATATCTGTACAACCCAACACCATTCAGCAATGAAAAAAGCAAAATATTGATATACACAAAGACATGAATGAACCTCGAACACATCCTGCTGAGCGAAAGCAGGCAGACACGAAAAGAGTACCCTCTGCGATTCCACTTACACGAAATTCCAGGCTAAAACTAATGTAAAGTGACAGAGTCGATCAGTAGTTGCCCAGGGCTGGGAGCAGGGAAGGAAGCTGGCTGCAAAGCAGCAGGAGGGATGTTTGGGCGAGTGATGAAAATTTTCTATTATCTTGATTGTGGGGAAGGGTATACATATCTGTCAAAATCAAACTGTGCCCTGGTAATGTGTTCATTTCCTTTTACATAAAAGTATAACTCAATAAGGTTGATTTTTAAAAGATACAATGATACTCTGTCTCAGATTCCACACACACACAAAAGTACTCTGTCAACTCGCTATTACAGTTTCTAAATGCTTACCTAACTCTTCCTCTCCCACGGATAACTTAACAGCTGGCGAGCGGCGGTGGTCCACGAACCACAACGTTGAGGGGCACTGCCCTACCCCACGCTGCCAACTCCTCAGGTTCTCCAGCAAACCTTCATGCAGCCTTACTTTGCAAAACTAGGTTGGACAGCTGGGAGGCAACAGCAGGGAAAACGGAGTCCAGGGTCACTGGGTCTTGAACCCCGGCTTGTGCGACAGCCGCAACACCCTGTACGTGTTGAGGCCCGGCACGTCGAAGCCCGGGGACAGCCCGTGGCGGTCCAAGGGGTAGAAGTTGACCAGCTGCCCGTGCTGGGCCTCCAGGGACAGCCAGGAGTCGCCAAGCGGCAGGGCGCACGGGAACTCGCGGGCCACGTGCAGCTGGAAGACGCGGCCGCGCACGTGGCGCAGCGTGAGCGTGCGGAACGCGGCGGGC
>NW_011495069.1:5616610-5639991 GCF_000754665.1 Bison bison bison
CTGCCGCGTGGACCTCCCACGGCGTGCCCGTCTCGTTGGCGAAGTAGGCGCCCGGGCAGGCCAGCAGTGGCGCCAGCAGCGTCTTGGACGTGTCTGGCCGTAGGAGCCGCTGGGGCCCAACCCCCCAGGGCACCATGGCCAGCTTGGCCAGGTCAGCGGTGGTGGAGTACATCTGGCCCGACGGCCGGTACCAGCCCAGGTCGTACAGAGGTGCCAGCCGCCCACTGCCATAAAAGCCCACTGCCAACCGGGCACGCACAGGAGGCGTCAGGTCGAAGCCCGTGTCTGCCATTCCCAATGGCTCCAGCACCTTCTCCAAGATCCAGCGCTGGTAGTCACCCTGGACGGTGTGGGCTGCCAGGACGTGGGCCAGAAGCGAGAAGGCCAGCGTGCTATAGTGGCACCTGGAAGAGGAAGGGTGGAAGCTGGCCTGCAGCCTAGGATGGGCATCGTCAGGCCCCAGATAACCCCTTCCCACCTGCTCGGATTGTCTGAAAAGCCTTCCAAGTTTCATTTCATCGGGTGGACAGGAAAGGAACCCGCTTCACGGCATCGGAGATGGTCAGACCTAGCAGAGACTTCAGAGATCATTGAATACAGCTCAGTATTTATTCTTCCTTCCAGAAAGAGGAAGGCCCAGAGAGAGGCAGAGAATTGCCCAGGGTCACACAGCAGATTGGCAGAGACCTAGGCTTAGCAGTGCACCTGGGAAAGTGGTAAAACAAATCTACTTTACACATTAGTATAATTTACTTTATCAGGAAAATGAGCCTCGGATTGCTGGGATTGGGTGGCGCAAGTAACGATAGTGATCATGTAGCTCAAGGATAGCAACTAGGGGGCAAGATCTCACCGCCTTCTTCCCAGCCATGGCAGACACCAATAATCAATAGGGAGTCGCTTTTCTTTCCCAAAGGGCAACCCACTCCAGTATCCTTGTCTGGAAAATCCCAGGGACGGAGGAGCCTGGTGGGCTACAGTTCATGGGGTCACAAAGAGTCGGACACGACTGAACGACTTCATGTCACTTTCTTTCCCAGAGCAGACGCTGTTTCAGAATCTCTAAAACAGTGCCTCAGGAAGGCACAGGAATGGGTGAAAATGCACAGATACTATTAGACATTCCTGAACTCTAGTCCAGGCTCTTTTTTTTTTTGCAGATAAGAGAAGTGAAGTTCACAGAAGCAGATGCTTCCTCCAAGGTTGCTCAGGAAGTTAGTGTCAGAGCTGGAAGGAGGACTCTAGCCTACAGACGGCTAAGTCTTAGATCCTTTCTTCCGTAAGAGAGGTGGGCCCTGAGGTTCAGGATTTGGAGAAGCAGAGGGGCAAATTTGGAAAAAGGGCACTTGCCCAGGGTCCAGAAGGGGGCATCTGAGGCAGGCGAGTGCCCCCTGTCCTCTGTCCAGCTCACAGCCCCACTGCTCCAGGAGCCCAGCTTCTGTGTTCAGTGGCTATCCCAGCTTTCCACTCCCTATCCCATCAGCATCCCGTTTATTTTCCAGCACTTGGAAAAAGCTGTATTTATGTTGTTTATCTGTTTAGCAATAAGAATGTTCACTGGCAAAAATGCAAACTCCATGAGGAGGCACCAAGTGGATCCGTTCGCTGCTGTTTCTCAGGTTTGCACATTCTAAGCACAGAGTTGGTGCTCAATAAATGTTGAGTTGATTCATTGAAAGAATTAGAGATTCAAACAGAGCTGGATCTGGGCCCGGCTCCCCCACTGCCTTGCTCTGCCGTCCGTCCATGGACCTCAGTCTCCCCAAATGTGGAACAGGAGTTGTCAGTCATCCCTGAGGTCTTTCCTGGCTCTGACCATCTAGGATATGGTTACACGGGCTGTCTCCCAGGACGGGTGTGTGCCCTTGTGAGGTTCCTGGCATTGGCGGGGCATCAGAGCTCACCCCTCACCTGGTTCCTGGATCCGCCACCAGCACATCGTCCTTGAGCAGGCTCAGGGCCTCCTGGGTGCTGCCCCTCCACAACAGCGAAGTGGAGCGGAGCCTTCGGGGCAGCCCTAGGGAGGAGCCACGGTCAGATTTGCTGGGTCAGCTGAGGGTGGGATGGGGGGGGCCTGGGTGCACCCCTCCCCCACCTTCCATGGGTTGAAAGATAACCATAAAATTAGCTTTAAAAAAAAAAGCCTCTAGCATGGACTCTAATCCTGCCCGTGTTTTGTGTCCTTTGGGTTGTTGTTGTCTCTGCACTATGCAGCATGTGGGATCCTTAGTTTCCCAACCGGGGATCGAACCTATGCCCCTGCAATGCAAGTATGGAGTCTTAACCACTGGACCACCAGGGAAGTCCCCTGCCAGTGTTTTGCTGGGCAAGCCACTTAACCTCTCTGAGCCAGAGTCCCCTCATCTGTAACAGAACGGAAATAATTCCCATCATGGGGCTGGTGTAAGGATTCAGTGAAATAAAATGCTGAGCGTGGTTGTCATCAACCGTAGACCTTTGATTCCTTAAAGTGTTTGAGGTTGCTGCCCAAATATGTCTTGTGGAACTGACTCCTCTGACCACTTGGGGTTTTCTATTTTGGATGTGACAATACGGGAAGGCTCGCAGGATTAGGATTCTTCCCATCCATTCACTCAGCAATAGTGTTCAAGCATCTGCTTGGTGCCAAAGGCTGTTCTGGGTGCTGGGACTCGGGTGAGCCACACAAAGTCCCTGCCCATGCGGAGTCTGCATTCTAGCAGAGGAGACAGACTAGCAAATAATACTCGTGCTATGGAGGGAAATAATTACATGTGTGAAAGGAGGGGTTGTTATTTTATACAAAGTGGTCAGAGGAAGGCATCACAGGGAAAGCAACCCTTGAGCAGGTGAGACCTGGAAGAGGTGAGGAAGTGAGCCACACACTTGATGAGGAAAGAATGTCTCAGGCAGAGGGAACGGCAGATGCAAAGGCCCTGAGGTGGGAATGTTTGAGGATCAGCAGGAAACAGCCAGTGTGGCTGGAGAGGAGTGAGAAAAAGGGAGGCTTTGGAGATAAGAGAGATTGGAGGTGCAGGCACCAGACCTGTAGGGTGCTATAGGATACTAGAAGGACTTGGTCTCTTCTCTAATTGGGACGGGGCTAAAGGGTTTGAGCAGAGCAATGATATAATCTGACATCTATCGGGGTAGCTTGACTGCTATGTGACAGCAGACTTTGGGGGGCGGAGGCGGGTGGGCAATGGCAAACAGAGAAACCTGTAAGGAGACTTGCAAAAGTCCATGTTTAAATGATGGTGGATTGGACGAGTGAGTAGGGGTTGGGTTCTGAACATATTTTGATAGTGGAGCCAACAGAATTTGGTACTGGAAGGGATATGGAGGGTATGGGAGTGAGAGGTTCCAGGGATAACTAACTCCCAGGCTTTTGGCCTGAACAACTGGGGGCTGAAGTCCCAAGTCCTGGGTTTAAATGCTGACTCTAGCACTTCTTGCTGTGTGACCACAAACCGTGTGCTTTACCTCTCTGAGCCTCTATTTGCTCACTGTAAAGTGGGCTGAAGCACCTGCCTTGATCTCCCTGGGAGTTGTTGCAGGGCCTGACTAAGAATGCCTGAAAAGCTCAGAATGGAAGAAAGCTCCAGACTAGGGTGAAGGTCAATCATAAAAGACACTGGGAGCCTGTAAGTTATCCAGGCAGCCCTGTGGTCAGCTGGTCCCTTCGGGACTGAGAAAAGACATGTAGGGCGTTTTTAAAATGACCGCAAACATGGAGCCCTGTGCTGGGTTCCTTGGCTATAGATGAAGAGTCCACAATGTACCCCTAGAGGGAGCCCTAGGTTCGGGTTATAACCAGGAGTGGATTTAACAGGAGGTTCATGGAGCAAAAGCCTGACCCCTTCCAAGGCCTATATCTAAGTTTGAATTTATAATATTGTGAAAGTGAAAGTCGCTCAGTTGTGTCCCACTCTTCACGACCCCATGGACTATACAGTCCAGGGATTTCTCCAGGCCAGAATACTGGAATTGGGTTAGACTTGTCCTTCTCCAGGGGATCTTCCCAACCCAGGGATCGAACCCAGGTCTCCCACATTGCGGGCAGATTCTTTACCAGCTGAGCCTCAGGGGAAGCCCAAGCTTACTGGAGTGGGTAGCCTATCCCTTCTCCAGCAGATCTTCTTGACCCAGGAGTTGAACCAGAGTCTCCTGCATTGCAGGCAGATTCTTTACCAACTGAGCTATCAGGAATATTTTTTAAAAGGACCCCAAAATTGCATCAGGCCCCAATAAACCTAGGTCTACCCCTGACTGTAATAACCAGAGCTACTTTGAAAAGTACCTGCTGTCAGCTAAGTGCTTGACATTCATTAGCACACTTAATTCCCCAAAATAGCACGAACTAGTCATTTTACAGAGGAGAAAAACAAGGCTCAGAGAGGTTACATGACTTGCCCTAGATCACACAGCTAGGAGGCAGAGTTGGAATTTCAGTGCTTGTGCCCTTAGCCACTGGGCCACCCTCCCCCGATCCTCTCCTGCCTAGGCAATTTCAGGAGGTTCCATTTTCTGACTGAGCCTCAGGTTCACCCTCTGCTAATGGGAGCGAAAACCAGCCATGTCCATAGATTGAGACCTCAGGCCTGAACACACTTTGTCAAATGATGAAATAGTAGGCACTTGTGATGCATTCCCACCATCTAGATGGGTTGATGACTGAAAATTTGAACAATAGAAGGCATTTTGGGGTGGTGTACTTGGTGCCTGCCTTCTCCCCTTGGCTGGGGCAGTCGCCACAGATCACAGACTCCCTCCCACCCATTCCTCCCCAATTCCTATCCACTGGCTTTTGTCTTCCAGCATCCCAGCCTGCCCTTGCCCTTCCACCGTAGAGACTTCATCTTGTCTTGTTAGGACATCTTTTATCATTATTCATTTTATGTAGTTTTTAATAAATAATTCATTTACATGATTCAAAATCCCAAAGACACCAAAGGGTATACAATGAAAAATGTCCCCCACCCCGCCTCTTCTCCCCAGCCACCAAGTTCCTCTCCCTGGAGGCAAACCAATGGTTTAATTTCTACTTTCCTTCCAAAGATACGTGATGCACATTCATATATATACATAGACACACACACATAATATATGTGTATATGTATATATGTTGTGTGATATGTACATTACACGTGGAAACAGAGCAGAGAGTGGGCCCAGCCTGGCTGGGTGAGAACATGCTTCTTGGTGCCCCCACCTGAAATGGTTTGGGCTAAGCTAGATCATTGGAAAAGGCAATGGCAACTCTGCTCCAGTACTCTTGCCTGGAAAATCCCATGGACGGAGGAGCCTGGTAGGCTGTAGTCCACGGGGTCGCGAAGAGTCAGACACGACTGAGCGACTTCATTTTCACTTTTCACTTTTATGCATGGGAGAAGGAAATGGCAACCCACTCCAGTGTTCTTGCCTGGAGAATCCCAGGGACGGGGGAGCCTGGTGGGCTGCCATCTATGGGGTCACACAGAGTTGGACACGACTGAAGCGACTTAGCAGCAGCAGCAGCAGATCAAGTTCAGAGCCACTCACCTGACAGCTGGCTGGCCATCCTTCGGAGGGTGACGGGTGAAGGCCTTGGGGCTGGGCCCACCTCCTCCAGCCCATCCACCAGACTCCTTTGTTGGGAGGCTGATGCCATACCCAATGGGTTGTTAATGGTGAAAGCGCTGGCGTACCGCTCCAGAGGGTCATCTAGAGAGGCCACGATGCCCTCTTCCCATAGGCGGTACAGCATCAGGACAGGAAAGATCTTGGAGACACTGGAGATTCTGGACAGTGAGAGGCACAAGGGTTCAGTGGGCATCATTGGCTCCACAATCCACCTCCACCCTGTACCCCCAGCCTCCGACTTTCTGGTATAATCAGGAAAGCGTTGTGTGTATGTGAGCTCAGCCGCTTCAGTTGCATCTCTTTGTGACTCCGTGGGCTGTAGCCTGCCAGGCTCCTCTCTCCATGGGATTCTCCAGGCAAGAATACTGGGGTGGGTTGCCATGCCCTCCACCAGGGGATCTTCCTGACCCAGGGATCAAACTTGTGTCTTCTGCATCTCCTGCGTTGCAGCCAGATTCTTTACCCACTGAGCCAGCTGACAAGCCCAGGAAAGCACTGAGCCCACTCTTATTCACCGTCTCAGGTGGAAATCCACAAGCCTCTGTGGAATGCCATTGAGATGCTTGAGAACATAGCACAGGCAATGAGGCAGGGCCAGATGGACACCATGAGCATCTCCCCGACACCAGGCCCTCACCAGGAACTCCCCACTCTGGGACAGACCCGGGTTGGGATCATACCTCTGTCTCTCGCCAGCTGAGTTGCCTTAGAAAAAAATACTAGACTTTTCTGAGATGTAATTTCATTGTCTTGTTTCATGGATTTTAGAAAGGTTTGAACAAGATTATGCATGCAAGGTACTTAGCAACATACCTGGCAGGTAGTAAGTGCCCAGTAGGTGATTTCTTTTTGTCTAGTCGCTCAGTCGTGTCCGACCTGCGACGCTATGGACTGTAACCCACTAGGCTCCTGTGTCCATGGGATTTCCCAGACAAGAATACTGGAGTGGATTGCCATTTCCTTCTCAATGGGATCTTCCTGACCCAGGGACCAAACCCATGTCTTCTGCTTGGCAAGCAGATTCTTTATCACTAAGCTACAGAGAAGCCCTCAGTAGGTGATAGCAAATATAATTGTTGCCCCCTGGCTGGCACATAGCAGCTGCAGCCTGACTGGAACCCCTGGAACCCTCACAAGTATCCCTGGCAGCGAATGTATTCACTTCACACCGTGAGGGCCGAGGATCCCACAGGCAGCACCGGGTGGGGGGGAGACTGAGGGTGTGTTCCATGTTGCTTCCATCCGGGCCACTGCTGCTGGCTGTCGGAAACCTGGCTGGAGGACCCAGGAACTGGTTACAGCTCCTTTGTGTCACATAGAGGGGGGTAGGGTGGAACACAAGGGGGTCTTTTCTAGTTTGGGAGCTTTGGGGCTAAGGACTCTCCAGAAGGGATTCCTTCCTGACCTGTTACCCTGTGATGTGATGTTAGGCACTCACTGGTCCACTCTGGACCTCAGTCTCCTCATCTATGAAATTGCCAAGGCTTAAGAAAGGGCCCTGGTAGCTCAGATCCGCGCCCCCTCACCCAGTCATAATTCTCATGAGTCCTCCTGCCTCCCAAGTGCCCCTCGTCATCCCATCCCTCGGCCCCGCCACAGACCCTGGTGGTCCCCCAGCTGACCGGTACATGGTGTACTCGTTGGGGGGCCCAGAAGCTGGGTCTGAACCATTCTTCTTCCCAAAGTTCCCAGTCCAGAGCACGGTGTCATTGTGGATGACAACTGCAGACATGGCAGCCAGGCCCGGGGCAGACAGGGCCTGGCGGAGGATCCGGCCCACCTGGGGAGAGAGGAGCGGGCGGCTTAGAGCACACGTGTCCTTCTCCCCACCAGGCCCTTCCACCCCCTGCACACAGCACGCCCTGTCTCGCTCCCCTCTGTTCTCCCTGCCAGTGGCTGGAAGGGAGCCCCAGTGAGCCTCCAGACCTCAGGCTGTCAAACTATGTCCCGTGGGGTTGGCCACCACTCAGCTGCAATCAGAGCAGATCCCCTGGAATCTGTTTTGTATGTAAAGTTTCCTCATAACATTTTCGTTCAAAGAAACATTTCCTTGGAAATATATAAGAGGAAGGAGGGGTTAAGACCACTGATCTAACCAAACCCTTGTCTGATGCCCTAGAAAGCCTTCAGTAGGCCTCATCCAGGGCTTTCCCTGGTGGCTCAGCAGTAAAGAATCTGCCTGCAGTGCAGGAGATGTGGGTTCGAGCCCTGGGTCAGAAAGATCCCCTGGAGAAGAAAATGGCAACCCACTCCAGTATTCTTGGGAAATCCCATGGACAGAGCAGTCCATGGAGTCACAAGGAGTCAGATACAACTCAGCAACTAAACAACAGCAAAAGCCTCGTCTGACCCCTAGCATTGGAGAATTCAGTATTTGTAGAGGGCCCCTAATGCTCTCTTTGAACATTTGTTGGAAATATTAATAGTTCATTATTTTCAGTGATGAAGTTTAATGATGATTAACTGCTAACACTTATTGGACATTTAGAATGTGTCAAGACACAATACAAAATGATGTTCATACCTTGTCTCGCTTAATCCTCATAATAAGTCAGTGCTGATTTCCGCCCCACTTTACAGGTGAGAAAATCTGAGATATGAAGCGACTTGCCCCAGTGGCTCATGGCTGGGGGAAATCGGGATTGGAACCCCATGCTCATTCCAGCATCTCCTGGCCAAGAGATCTGACATCTCCTGAACTGAGTTCAGTCTACCTGTAGTTTCCACCCCTGGACTAACTTTTCCTCTAATTTATGTATTTTTGGCTGCACTGGGTCCCTGTGGTCGGGAGGGCTTTCTCTAGTTGCGGTGCTCTGGCTTCTCGCTGCGGCGGCCTCTCTAGTTGGGGAGGATGGGCTCTAGGCACATGGGCTCTGTTGCTCCCGGGCCTGTGGGGTCTTCCTGGACCACGTCTCCTGCATTGGCAGGCGGATTCTTAACCACTGGACCACCCGGGAACTCCACCTGTGCTAACTTTGCCGCAGTTTCCTCCTCTTTGGCTAGGGCTTCACAAGGTGATAACACAAAGGGAAGTTAGCATGCTGCAAGGCGTTTGCCAGGTTCTCAGGAGAAGGCAGCTACAGTTATTATTGTTGCCGTATTGTTTCTAATTAGTATCACCCCTGGGAGGCAAATAGCAGCCTTCTGCTCTGTCTCCCTCACAAAAGCTTCTTGTGTATTTGCAGGCAGGGATTGTGTCTCTCTGCGCTGGCCCACGCCTGCTCTTACATGAACACGTCACCCTCCTTTCCTTCATCTGTCCCACAGACCGAATTTCAAACCCTTCCCCATTGCCGCCACCCCCAGACTGCTGCATATACACTCCTTTTTTAAAAAAAAATGTATTAGGGTATAGTTGCTTTACAATGTTGGGTTAGTTTCTGCAGTACAGCAAAGTGAATCAGCCATACCTAGACATGCTGCTGCTGCTAAGTCACTTCAGTCGTGTCCGACTCTGTGTGACCCCATAGACGGCAGCCCACCAGGCTCCCCCGTCCCTGGGATTCTCCAGGCAAGAACACTGGAGTGGGTTGCCATGTCCTTCTCCATATGTATACATATACTCCCTCTTTTTTGCATTTCCTTCCCATTTAGGTCACCGCAGAGCACTGAGTAGAGTTCCCTGTGCTATACAGTAGGTTTTCACTACTTATCTATTTTACACACAGTAGAGTATACATGCCAATGCCAGTCTCCCTGTTCATCCCATCCCCTTTATCCTCCTTGGTATCCATATGTTTGGTTTGTACTCAAAGTCTATGTCTCTATTTCTGCTTTGCAAATTAGTTCGTCTGTATCATTTTTCTAGATTCCACTTTCTGATCTTTATGTCTGTTAAGGTGAGATCAAACTAGTCAATCGTAAAGGAAATCACTCCTGAATATTCGTCAGAAGGATGATGCTGAAGCTGAAGCTCCAATACTTTGGCCACCTGATGCAAAATGCTGACTCATTGGAAAATACCCTGATGCTGGGAAAGAATGAAGGGCAGGAAGAAAAGGGGACGACAGAGGATGAGATAGTTGGATGGCATCACCGACTGGATGGACATGAGTTTGAGCAAGCTCCGGGAGTTGGTGATGGACAGGGAGGCCTGGCGTGCTGCAGTCCATGGGGTCACAAAGAGCGGACACGACTGAGCAACTGAACTGACTGCTTGAAGATGTGTGACCCCAGTGAGTGGGGTCTCGATGGCACAGACTAGACCTGACTGACAGCGCCCTCTAGTGTCGGCCATCCTGCAATGGTAAGTGTAATGTGGGGTTGTTCTTGTTCTTGTTCAGTTGCTGAGTTGTGTCCAACTCTTTACGACCCCAAGGACTGCAGCACACCAGGCTCCCCTGTCCTTCACTATCTCCCAGAGTTTGCTCAAATTCATGTCTATTGAGTCGGTGATGCTATCTATCTCATCCTCTGCCACCCCCTTCTCCTTTTGCCTTCCATCTTTCCCAGCATCAAGGTCTTTTCCAATGAGTTGGCTCTTCACATCAGGTGGCCAAAATATTGTAGCTTCAGCTTCAGCATCAGTCCTTCCAATGAGAATTCAGGGTTGATTTCCTTTAGGACTGACTGGTTTGATCTCTTTGCAGTCCAAGGAACTCTCAAGAGTCTTTTCCAGCCCCACAATTAGAAAGCATCAATTCTTTGGTGCTCAGACTTCTTTATGGTCCAACTCTCACATCTATACATGACTACTGGAAAAGCCATAGCTTTGACTAGATGGACCTTTGTCGGCAAAGCGACATCTCTACTTTTTAATACACTGTCTAGATTTGTCATCGGAGAAGGCAATGGCACCCCACTCCAGTACTTTTGCCTAGAAAATCCCATGGATGGAGGAGCCTGGTAGGCTTCAGTCCATGGGGTCTCGAAGAGTCAGACACGACTGAGCGACTTCACTTCCACTTTTCACTTTCATGCATTGGAGAAGGAAATGGCAACCCACTCCAGTGTTCTTGCCTGGAGAATCCCAGGGACAGGGGAGCCTGGTGGGTTGCCGTCTATGGGGTCGAACAGAGTCGGACACGACTGAAGCGACTTAGCAGCAGCAGCAGGTTTGTCATAGCTTTTTTTCCAAGGAGCAAGCGTCTTTTAATTTCATGGAGCGTCTTTAATCATATTACAATGGCTCTGTGATCCTCCCCACCTCATCTTTCTCCACCGCCATGTATGGCCCCCAATAAACTGAATTTCCTCGTAATTCTCTACATGTGTCTCATACTGATTCTGCTGCCTCTGGGCCTTTGCACATGCTGTTCCCTCTATCTGGCGCACACCCTTCACACCCCCAAGCTCCCTTACTATATACACACATATCCTCTGGGTATCTCCTACCTGCTCAGCTCTCAGTTTAGACACCACTTCCTCCAGAAGCCTTCCGTGACTCCAAGTCCTGTGACCCCTAAACTTGCCCTGTCCTCACTCTTGCTCTTGTGATAAATGTTTATTATATTGACTGTTCTCCTCACTCCAGACTAGTAGCTCCTTCAGAGCAGGACAGTGTCTTCTTTCTGCCATAACACTGGTATGTAGGACAGAACGAGTGCTCGAGAATTGTATGTTGAATAATGGATGCAACCCCAGTGCAGAGGGTGTGCCCTCCCTCCCCAGCCTGGCCTAGCCCACACGGTCAGTTCTCTCCTGGGCCATCACTGACCTTTTCCAGGGCCTCCTTCAACACGGGGAGGGGGTGGGCCAGGGGCACAGGCTCAGGGTGCTGGGGACACATCCTCACGGGGGCAGAGGTCACCTCTGGTCCCAAGGAACCTGGAGGGAACATCACAAAATGAGTGAAGGACAGAGATCAGGAGTCTAGGGGTCATCGTTGAGGAGGGGGAAGGTGGCAGCAAGTGCCAGGCTCATGCCCTAGGGCCAGCCCTCCAAGCTGGCACCCCCTCACCACAAGGTACCAGCACTGGGCAGTCAAGAGCAAAGGGCAGAGCCTGCCTGGGAGGAGACAGCACAGTCCCACACTCACCACCTGCGGCTTGGCCTTCGAGAGACAAGTCAGGCCACAGGTGCCCATTGGCAGCCCTTCTGTCTCATATGTCCAGCCTCCTCCCTCTGTATACTTAGGTCCCACCTCTGAGGGGCAGCCATAGCAACATCTCTATCTGTCCCCCTTTCTCCAGCTCTGATTATATATCTGAATGGAGAAGTGGATTCAGGTCCCTGCTGAGGCTCCAGGCTTAAACTACCAGGAAGGACTCATTCCATCCCCAGAGCAGTGCATCCGGGCATCTGGGTTTGAGTCCCATTCTGCTTTTGTCCTGGCGTATGCTTCCTTGCACCCTCAGAGGGAAGGTATGGAAGTTGGCAGGACATGATTCAGGCTTGAGACCATCTCTACGGCCCCCAGACCTCCCCGCATCCTTTAAGGACGGTGTGGGGTGCTAAGATTGTGAGAACCCCCCAAGAGTATAAGAACCACCTTTTCCTAAACCTTCCAGGGACTTCCCTAGTGGTCCAGTGGTTAAGCTTGCACTTCCACTGCAGGGGGCGCAGGTTCGAGCCCTGATTGGGGAACGAAGATTCTGTAGACTGTGTAACGCAGCCAAAAACAATAAAAATTATTTTTTTTTAAATGTGCCAGCAGGTCTTGTGTCTGGTGAGGTGCTTCAAAAATAAAAAAGGTTCACTTAAATAAACCTTCCACTGCCTCCCAAGACCACCCAGAACTGGGAGAAGGCTCCCTGATGGAGGTTCACTGTGGCCACAAGCTCTTGAGACCCTCCCACTTCCTGAATCAGAGGGGCTGCGTGACTTGTTTTGGCCGAAAGAATGAGGTTGAATTGATTGTGCACCTCCCAAAGCTAGACCTTAATCTGCCTTTGCTGCTTTGGAACACTTCCCTCTCGTGGACAAGCCTGGGATAGCGACCTTGAGAGGGAAAATCCACATGGGGGAGAGGTCCACAGAACTTGCTTGCATTGGAGAACCCAGGTTAGACCAGCAGGAGAACTGCCAGCCAGCGCATAGAATCACGAGAAATGATCAATCACTCTGTTTGAAGCCAGTGGGTTTAGGTGGTTTGTTACCCAGCATCAGATGACAGGGTCCCAAGCAGGAAAATCACAAACCCTCAGAAGATCTCTCAACAACTTCATCCACATTGTTATTAATAACAACCTCTCAGGTGATGCCTATGTGAGGATGAGGACGCAGATCACTGTAGTTAGTGGACCCAGGAGAGTTCCATAAACTGTTTCCCATTTGTGACAAATTACGTACAAAATTGGAAAGAAAACATTTAGAAACTTTTATAGCAGTTTCTCAGAGTAATCTTGTGAATGTTGAAACTAATTACTGAAAACCTGGGCTTCTATTTTGCAGTCTTTCTTTTTCATTTATTTCCCTAATATAATTCATTTTTTAATGTATTTCATAAGGCTGGTCTGCCACAGACTGGTAGTTTGATAGTTTGAGAAGCACGGCCCTGGAGAACAGGCCAACCTACCCACTCGGGGACTGTTTGCTAGAGGGACTAAGAAGCCCTTGATAAAGGAATTTACTCTAGAAAGAAAGGGTTGGCTGGGAGAGGAAGAAGCTGGCAGGAAAATAAAAGGAGGCATTTCTGCAAAAATCTGCAGGATTCTGGGAGCCCAGGCCACCTTGTTGAGCCATTGGCATCTGTAACACAGGATGACTCAGAGAAACAGAGAGAGACATTCTCCCCAGCTGCAGTAGAGACCTGGGACTCTGGACCATCCGGGATCCCAGCAGGCCGATGGGCCCAGGGGTTGCTATAGCAACAGAGGGCCAGGGTGTTACCTGCCCTGGAGGTTCATTTGCTGAGCCTTAACCAGCCCAGGATGCAGAGTCAAGAAATGGCAGCTGCTGTCCCCGTACACCGGCACATGTTCCTCCCAGGGTCTTAGCTGAAGCTGGAGGAGTGCCTTTAAAGGGAGGTAGAGCCTGGAGATTCCACCCTGGGGGCTAAAGGCAGAGCAAGAGAAACTACACTTTATGGGAGGGAGGACCCTGAGTTTTATGCAGCCCCCCAGAGTCGGTGGCTTAAGAAAACCCCAGGGGCATTAGGATCCTCAGGTTACACAGAAGGGCATCGAGGCACAGAAGGAACACAAGACCGGCCCAAAGGTGCACAGTTCATGAGCGCTAGAGTCCGCATGGAGGCCAGAGCTCCTGAGTCTGAATCTGTGGTCCTCCCTCAGGTCAGCAGTAGCAGCCCAAAGCCCACAGGGACCTCCAGGGACGGGGAGCAACTCAAGGAGGCTTGGCACTCACCGCTCTTCAGCTTGGGGAGATAATACTGCCAAAGGAAGCAGCCAGTCATGAGCGTAGAGAGCACGAAGAAAAAGCTGCAGGAAGCCGGCAAGAGCCACTTCTTCTTCACCTTCAGCAGACTGAGCTGCCGGGCAGCCTGGAAGGGGAAGGGCAAATCAGGCCCACACAGGGGGTCAGCAACGGGGAGGAGAGAGGGACTCCCCCGGCCTGGCCCTTCCTATGCCTTCAGTTCAGTTCAGTTGCTCAGTCATGTCCGACTCTTTGCAACCCTGTGAACCACAGCGCGCCAGGCCTCCCTGTCCATCACCAACTCCCAAAGTCTACCGAAACTTACGTCCATTGAGTCAGTGATACCATCCAGCTATCTCATCCTCTGTCGTCCCCTTCTCCTCCTGCCCTCAATCTTTCCCAGCATCAGGGTCTTTTCAAATGAGTCCTATACCTTAGGTCCACCCAGACATCAGGTGAGCCTACAGCTTGGGGTGAGTTTCGCACCTGTAAAACCAAGCACCTCCCCAGTTCGGCCCCTCCGACAGTTCTGCCCCACAGACCTCCGTGCCTGTGCCTCGCCTGTTTCCTCTGCTGGGCATGCCCCCTCTCTCCTATGTATTTAGCGAGATATCTAAGACCAGCTGAAATGCCACCTCCTCCATGAAGCCTTCCCCAGCTTTCTTCACCCAGGTCCCTCCAAGGGCACTCGGCCTAAGCCTCCACTGCAGTGCAAATCCAGCTCTCTCTCTAGGACAGCAGTTGTTCTACGATTATCAGTGTGATAGGGTTCGATCCCTAGTTGGGGAACTAAATCCCACATGCCGCAACTGAAAGAACCTGTGTGCTGCAACTGAGACCCAGTGCAGCCAAATAAATAGAAATAAATATTTTTTAAAACGTTGCAGTGAAAAGGGACCTGCCTGGAGAGCTCAAGGAAGGGTGAGGGTCAGAGAAACAGGGGCCTTCCCCTCAGACAAGCGTGGGGGCCGAGACATGCTTGGGAGGTGGGCGAGGGCAGGACACGGGGGTTGTAAGATGAGACCAAGACCTGAAGACACACAGAGGGTGAGGAAGAGGCCTGGTGGGGAGGTGGGAAGGAATCTAAGGAGTCACTGTGTGCAGTGACCAGGCCCCAGGAAGAGCTACATGTCCCTCAAGGCAAACTTAGTCTCCTGGAAACACTTCCAGTTAGTGCTGCAGGCACTGTGCCAAGCCTTTTCAGAGGCATATTGCACTGCCCTGTTGAGGCAGATGCCCTTAGTGCCCTGACATCACAGATGAGGCTCAGAGAAGTTAAGTGACTTGCCCAGAGTCACACAGCTAGGTGCAGAGCTACTCAACCAAAGTTCTTGACGAGCCTTCGCAAGCATTCGTTGAAACTTCTTAATTCCAGGTGGGCAAACTGCAGTTACAGGAAGGAAAGGACTCGTCTAAAAAGTGGTAAACGTCGTAGCTGACGTTGTTATAATCATTCCTCTGGGAAAGAGATGTAAACAGATCATGCCACAGGGCTCTGGGGGCTCTGAGATGCCGCTGAGCTCGGCCTCAGGGTGGGAGCAGGAGGAAAGTTTCATTGAACAGGTGGTTGGGACTGAGTTGGGGACACTCCAGCCAGGGCCCCTGAGACAGGAAAAATAGGAGGCTCCATTTCTGGTTTGTTTTGAGAATTTGATAAGTTAATACCCAGAAAACATGTGAAACGGTTCCCGGCCTGCCGTGCAAACTCTAGAAATGTGAGTGATGACAAGGAAGGTGATGTAGGGGTGATTTATGACCAAGGTTTTGTGGGGCTATGCCTCACCTGGTTCTTCAGTCTCTCCATGGCGTCAAAGATTCCAGCCCTTGAGGAGTCAGATCTATAGTCCAGGAGACCCTGTGAGTGGGGAAATTGAGTCAGTGGAGAGAAGAGAGTTCCTAGAGGCTGGAAAAGAGAAGAGGGAGCCAGAGGAATGCCAGAAGACGAGGAGGGAAGATGAAGACCCAGGAGCCCTCGCGGTTCCCAGACATGAATACTTCTCCCACGTTGTCTCCCCCGCCCACCAACACTACGAGGCTTTCCAGGGCAAGGACTGCGTCCCCATTTTATGAAGCTCCGCTTCAAAGGCAAGGGGAAACAAACTCAGGGAAAACCCTGGTTGCCTAGGCCTGCCCCGTCTGTCCTGATTTCAGCACGAAAGCCCCAAACCCCTTCCGTCCGGGGGGATCCGGGACAGTCGGTCGCTCTCCCTGCCACTGTCTCTACCTCCAGCTCCTCCTCCCGCTTCAAGCCTCAGAAACAAGCCTTGTCAGAGCCCTTGGGGCTTGCCCCCGACTCACCCTCTCCTGGCAGGCTCAGGAGGACGGGGCAGCTCCGACCTGCGCCTCCCGGAGCCCCCGTGTTCCTGGGTACGAGGGTGGCCCTGCACAAGCTCCCTGCTGGCTCCCCGGAGGCTGCCAGATGTGGCTCCGATTTCCCGGCACTAATCCCTCCGTGTGTCACACGCCAAGGGGATTAGTTTCTGGGGTCCCCGAGCAGCGGGGAGGGGGGCACATCTGTCAGGGAGACTGCGTGGCACCACGTGACCCGAAATGCTCCGGGCCCAGGAATGCTCTCTCCAAGAGGAGTGTCTGCCCAGCCCCGTGTAGGGAGGAAAGCCGATGGGAACTGCCAGGAAACAGCCTCGACTCGACCCTAGGGCCTCCCAGAACTGCCATCACCCACACCAGCCCCTCCAGCGACCTCTGAGGAACCTTGGGCTCCGAGGAACACAGTTTGAAGACCACTGGGGTCAGCCTCGCTGTTACATATTCATTTGTGTGTATGTGTGCTCAGTCGCTCAGTTATGTCTGACTCTTGGCCACCCCATGGACTGTAGCACCGGGCTCCTCTGTCCATGGGATTTTCCAGGTAAGAATACTGGAGTGGGTTGTCATTTCCTTCTTCAGGAGATATTCTCAACCCAGGGGTCGAATCTCACCTCCTGCAATGGCAGGTGGATTCTTTATGGCTGAGTCACCTGCGAAGTCCATACATGTTCACATAACTCTGTTCAAATCCCAGTTCTGTAACTACCTTGGGGCCCTCTTTGTTTTTCCATCTATAAAATGGGTATGATGTCTATGTTATTGTGAGGATTAAACTGTAATATGTGTGTGCAAAGGAGGTAGCCCAGAACCTGGCCCCTAGGAAGGGTTCCGTCAAAGTTACTTTCTTTTTCTAACTTTGCTTTTATGCCACACTTCCTACTCAGCACCTGTGGCAGACACAGATCTTCCCCAGTGAATATTCCAGAAAGCTGCTACTATTGATTTTAGTTGACACAAAAGAGAGGATGTGTTTGCCTTCTTTACACTAGATATGGCTGCACATTGGAATTACTTGGAGAGCTTATAAAAACCACCAGTGTCTGGGTCCCACCCCCCACAGGTCCCCAGGGATACAGCCCAGGCATCACAGTTTTTGAAAAATCCTCATTGATTCTGCTGTGTGGTCAAGGTTGAGAACCATTGCCCCAGAGCACTTTCCAATTCATTCTAGATGCAGGTAGGGAATCCAGTTAAACTGCAGGTGCTGAGTCAGTGGGTGGGGGTGGGACCTAAGGATCTCCATCTCTAACAAACTCCCAGATGACATTGCTGCTGGTCCGTGGACCACACTTTGAGGAGCAAGGCTCCTCTGCAGTTCATGGATTGCACCAGCTTTCACATCAGTATCTCAATAGAACATCATAATTGCCTCCCAATCACCCCACGACTGGACAGGACTTGAATTCTTCTGTTCGGCCAATGCTCAAGATCAAGTATGTGAATGGGTGGAGGCAAGCCTTCTGAATCTTCCTCTTTGGCGACTAGAATTCTGGGCTGACCCAGAAAAAGGGCTTGATAAATTACAGTGAGAAGAGATCTGAGTTAATCTTGTCCAAGCTCCACGTTGTATGGCTGGTGAAACAGACAATGAGCAGGGAGGGAGCTGACTTGCTAAGGTCACATAGAGAACTCAGTGACAGCAAGGGACCTGGGACCCAGGATTTCTTTCCCCTTGTACCTGGCTGCTTTTTTCGTCTTTATTGAGGCTCTGAGCAGGCTAGACGCACAGGTGCTTAGTGTTTTCTGTGTTACATCCGTGGTCCTCACAGCAATCCCACAAGGCAGGTTTTATTCCCCAGTGAGGAAAATGAAGCTCTGAGAAGTGAAGTCTGCAGGAAATGGCAGGACTGGGATTCGAACCCAGGAGTCTTCGCTGTTTCCCAGACACTAATGCCTCTCCCATGCTATCTCCCCATCAGACTATGAGGTTTTCTAGGGTAAGGATCTGGGCTTCACAGGTGGCCCTAGTGGTAAAGAACCCACCTCCCAATGCAGGAGATGTAAGAGATGTGGGTTCGATTCCAGGGTTGGGAAGATCCCCTATAGGAGGTCATGGCAACCCAGCAGTCTTGCCTGGAAAATCCCATGAACAAAGGAACTCAGTGAGCTACAGGCCAGAGGGTCTCACAGAGTCGGACACAACTGAATCGACTTGGCACACACGCAGGGAAGGATCACTTCTCATTCTGGTTTGCGCTGGCAAACCAGGGCTCAATATCTTAATCAGTTAATCCAGTATTCTTGGACTTCTCTTGCAGCTCAGCCAGTAAAGAACACACCTGCAATGCGGGAAACCTGGGTTTGATCCCTGGGTTGGGAAGATCCCCTGGAGAAGGGAAAGGCTACTCACTTCAGTATTCTGGCCTGGAGAATTCCATGGACTGTATAGTCCATGGGATCAAAAAGAGTCATACACGCCTGAGCGACTTTCACTTCACTTCACTTTAATCCACTCCAGAGTTCTGCATTTCTGCTGATAAAGACCCTCACCCCCAGGACACCAGCTCCTCCCTGGGAGCTCTTCCCTTGCCCTTTTAGTTCAGTTCAGTCGCTCAATCGTGTCCAATTCTTTGCGGATCCCACAGAGTGCAGCACCCCAGGCCTCCCTGTCCATCACCAACTCCTGGAGTTAACTCAAAACTCATGCCCATTGAGTCGGTGATGCCATCCAACCATCTCATCCTCTGTCATCCCCCTCTCCTCCAACCTTCAATCTTTCCCAGAATCAGGGTCTTTTCCAATGACTCAGTTCTTCGCATCAGGTGACCAAAGTATTGGAGTTTCAGCTTCAACATCAGTTCTTACAATGAATATTCAGAACTGATCTCCTCTAGGATGGACTGGTTGGATCTCCTTGCAGTCCAAGGGACTCTCAAGAGTCTTCTCCAACACCACAGATCAAAAGCATCACTTCTTCGGCGCTCAGCTTTCTTTATAGTCCAGCTCTCACATCCATACATGACTACTGGAAAAACCGTAGCCTTGACTAGACGGAACTTGGTTGACAAAATAATGTCTCTGCTTTTAATATGCTGTCTAGGTTGGTCATAAATTTCCTCCAAGGAGCAAGCATCTTTTAATTTCATGGCTGCAATCACCATCTGCAGTGATTTGGGAGCCCAAAAAACCAAAGTCAGCCACTGTTTCTCCATTTATTTGCCATGAAGTGATGGGACCCGATGCCATGATCTTTGATTTCTGAATATTGAGTTTTAAGCCAAGTTTTTCACTCTCCTCTTTCACTTTCATCAAGAGGCTTTTTAGTTCCTCTTCACTTTCTGCCACAAGGGTGGTGTCGTCTGCATATCTGAGGTTAATGATATTTCTTCTAGCAATCTTGATTCCAGCTTGTGCTTCCTCCAGCCCAGCATTTCTCATGATATACTCTGCATAGAAGTTAAATGATCAGGGTGACAATATACAGCCTTGACGTACTCCTTTTCCTATTTGGAACCAGTCTGTTGTTCCATATCCAGTATTAACTATTGTTTCCTAACCTGCATACATATTTGTCCAGAGTTCTGTTCCCTTGCCCTTTGCCCCAGCCTTAAAGCAGTTTCTCCACCCAGACCAGGCCACCTGTACCAAATTTAGCCAGACCAGAATCCATATCATGGCATACAGCAAAATGACCACGTGGTGGCAGCAGATGACCACCTGTAAACTCTTCCAGCCCAACCTCGGTGCCCCCAATCTCTCTAGGCATTTGTCCACCGGCTTCCCATCCATGAACCAAGATAATCTCCACAACAACCCGGGGCATTCATCCTCTTTATAGATGAGAGATCATATTAGTCCTTTGCTTAAATAACTTTTCATGGCTGCCCACTGCTCTCTGGAAAAATAAAAATTCTCAACCTGCAGTCTAAAAACCTGCCCAGTGGACCCTTGCACTAGACTGCTGGGGGCTCAGATCCCAGCTCCACCACTTATCATTTATGTCACCTTGGTCAGATTCCTTGGCTACTCTTGGATCTCAGTGTGCATATCTGTAAAACCAGGTAATGGAATAGAACCTAGTCCTTCGTGGTCCAGGTGAGGATTACATACGACATGCAGACAGCACACGGTTCTGTGCTGCACATAGCACATGCTTGGAAAATGATAACCACTCGTTACCATCAGACGGGGGGCTCCCCTCATGGTCCCTAGGATCTCTTCTCTCTTTCCTTTTCTCCACTCTCCTTCTCCCCCCACTTTTTTCTGTTCTTACTCTCTCCTATTCCTTTCCCTTTATTCTAGTAGGGGCAGCATATTAAACAGTATATTAGAAAGTGATAAACGCAGGACTTCTCTGGTGCTCCAGTGGCTCAGACTCCGCACTCCCAATGTAGGGGAGGGGGCCCAGGCTCAATCCCTGGTCAGGGAACTAGATCCCACATGCTGCAACTAAGAGCCAGTGCAGACAAATAAATAATTTTTTTTAAGTGATGCATGCTATGAAAAAGTAAGTAGAACCTAGTAAAAGGGGGTAGATTGTAGTATTAAACTGGGCAGTCAGGATGGCCTCCTTGAGAAAGAAACATTTGGCAAGTCACCGAAGGGGAGTAAGGACCTATTGACAACAGGAAGAGAGGCCATGGCAGAGCCTTAGTAAGAGTGTGCAGAACAGCAAAGAGGCCAGTGGCTGAGCAGGTTAAGTGAGGCACAGAGTAGAGGCGAGGTCAGAAAGATAGAGGAGGGCGAGGTTATAGGGAACCTCACAGGCCGAGGGAGGGACTGTGATTCTCACTCTGAGTGAGATGGGAGTCATTGCAGAGTTTGGAGCAGAAGGGCGTGACCTGACACTTTTTTCAAAAGCATTTATTTTCGGCTACGCTGAGTCTTTGTTGTGTAGTTGCGTAGATCGGGCACTCCTCTTTGCTGTGGGGCACGGGCTTCAGCAGCTGCGGCACACAGGCTCGGAAATTGCAGCTCACAGGCTCTAGAGCATGGGCTCAGTAACTGCGGCACACCAGCCTAGTTGCCCGCAGTGTCTGGGATCTTCCTGGACCAGGGGTCGTGCCTGTGTCCCCTGCATTGGGAGGTGGATTATTATCCACTGTGCCATCAGGGAATTCCAACCTGACACAATTTTAAGGAAGCAAGTATTCCGGCTTCTGTGTTGAGAGAGGACTAGAGGGGAAGGGCAGGGGCAGGAAGACCGGGGTCTCATTCAGGTGAGAGATGGTGGTGGCATGGAGCTGCAGGGGAGGCGGTGAGAATAGAGACTCTGGATATGCTTGGAAAATGAAAGTGAAAGTCACTCAGTCATGTCCGACTCTTTGCGACCCCGTGGACTATACAGTCCACGGAATTCTCTAGGTCAGAATACTGGAGTGGGTAGCCTTTCCCTTCTCCAGGGGATCTTCCCAACCCAGGGATCAAACCCAGGTCTCTCGCATTGCAGGCAGATTCTTTACCAGCTGAGCCACCAAGCCTGAGAAAACTGGAGTGGGTAACCTATCTCCAACAGACCTTCCCAACCCAGGAGTTGAACCGCTTGGAAGGTAGAGCCAATAGCACTCGCTGATGAATTAAAGCTGGATGTGAGAGAAGGAGAGAGGAGTCAGGACCAGCTCCAAACTTTTCAGCCTGAGTAACTGGAAGCGGAGGGCTGACTTTTACGATGAGATGGGGAAGCCCACACATGGTAGAGCGTTTAAGAGGAGGCAGAGTTCAGGATGGACTCTGGATTTTGAGATGTCCGAGTGAAGGTGTAGAAGCAGGCAGTTCAACATTAGAGTCTGGGACTTAGAGGTCTGTATCAAAGATACAGTTTAGAAAGTCACTGACATGTACCAGTAGATGATATTTATTTATTTGGCTGCAACGGGTCTTAGTTGCGGTGTACGAGATCTAGTTCCCTGACCAGGGATTGAACCCGGGCTCCCTGCATTGGGGGCGTGGAGTCTTAGCCACTAGCCCACAGAGAAGTCCCAGTAAAACGATATTTAAAACCACCAAGAGAATGAGAAGGAGTAAAGAAATGATCTGAAGACTGAGCCCCAAGGTCCAGGAGATGTAAGTAGTGAAGGTGAAGTCACACAGCACAGATGCAAATCTGGCTTTACTGGGGAAACTTGGAGGCATTGGGTCATCAGTCCAACCTCTTGTCTTTGTGGAGAGAGACATGGGGGACGAGATATAGCTGGAAACCTCCTAGAGTGTGCTGCGGGAGATGGACCCCTCACCCCCATCCCCTACTCTACATTATTTTTGGCAAATGAAAGATTAGTCTTGCAAGTAAAAAAAACATGATCTGAGCTCAGACCCCAGGGGAATTGTTTGCGGTGCTGAGGGTAGGAGCCGCCCGTGGGAAGTAGAGACTGTGTGGAATCATTTCTGCTTTGGGAAGGGAGGCCCCTCTGGAGCCCATCTGCTGCTAGAAACTTGGAGTGTGCCACTAGGGTCTTCTAGTACAGTCCAAATTGTTTTTCCAAGGCCCATCCTCTGGCCTAGGGGCTCATGAAACATAAGCCTACCAAATGGGAGTAGAAATCATTAAGTATAGGGACTTCGATGATGGACCAGTAGCTAAGAGTTTGCTCTCCCAGTGCAGGGAGTCCAGGCTCAATCCCCAGTCAGGGAACTAGATCCCACATGCCATAAATGAGAGTGTCCATGTTGCAATTTAAGCTGAAACTGAAGATTCTGGTTGCCGTAACTGGGACCCAGTGCAGCCAAACACATAAATAAATATTACCAAAAAAAAAAAAAACAAGAGTAGATTCAACTGAGCTGATAAGTCACTTCCAAACAGGCAATGATGGATTAATGCTGGAGGGAGGCCTGGAGCAGTAATCGTGCAAAGCCCATCACAGAGGCCTGAGCCATCTGGCCATGGAGTCCATGCCAAGTCTAGAGAAAAAGCCCCAGGTTCAGATGGAGAAGTAGCCTGGGGACATTGGGCTTGCTGCCACAGTCACTGCATGGGCTTCTTGACTTGGCTCAAAGTGTTAACCCAGAAACAGCAGGAGATGTTGGCCGGTGTGGTTACTCCCCTAGCTGGCCAGCAAATCGTCCAAAGCTGTGTGGCTAGATCCTGAGCTATGGAGTGATGATAACCTTGACAGTGAGAGCCCTGGCTGTCCCCAGGGTGATTTTCTTCCAGAGAGGTTGTGGATCACTGGGCTCCAAAATCACTGCAGATGGTGACTGCAGCCATGAAATTAAAAGACGCTTACTCCTTGGAAGGAAAGTTATGATCAACCTAGATA
>NW_011495069.1:5640293-5645560 GCF_000754665.1 Bison bison bison
GGGAATGATGCTGAAGCTGAAACTCCAGTACTTTGGCCACCTCATGCGAAGAATTGACTCACTGGAAAAGACTCTGATGCTGGGAGGGATTGGAGGCAGGAGGAGAAGGGGACGGCAGAGGATGAGATGGCTGGATGGCATCACTGACTCGATGGACGTGAGTCTGAGTGAACTCCGGGAGTTTGTGATGGACAGGGAGGCCTGGCGTGCTGCCATTCACGGGGTTGCAAAGAGTCGGACACGACTGAACTGAACTGATGGGAGGGAAACCTGCATAAAATGGTGAAAGCCATGTACTTAATACCCGGGAACATGCTGTGTCAGTGGCACTGAGGTTGGTGCTGGAAAATGTTGCCTTGCCCACCAGTCTTGTGTGATCATGAAAGTTTGTATGCAGGTGCCATTAGGTCCAAGGAGAAATCAAGGAAGGACCGATATCCAGAATGCAGGACAGTTTAGGGGTTACAAAGGGCACCACGGCTCAATATTCTTCTGGCAGGCCTCAGCATCATCCATGGGGGACTTCCCTGGTGGCCCAGTGGCTAAGTCTCCGAGCTCCCAATGCAGGGGGCCTGGGTTTGATCCCTGGTCAGGAAACTAGATCCCACATGCCTCAGCTAAAGATCCTGCATGCTGCAAATACGATCTGGTGCAGCCAAATACTCTTGCCTGGAAAATCCCATGGATGGAGGAGCCTGGTGGGCTGCAGTCCATGGGGTCACTAAGAGTTGGACACGACTGAGTGACTTCACTTTCACTTTTCACTTTCACACATTGGAGAAGGAAATGGCAACCCACCCCAGTGTTCTTGCCTGGAGAATCCCAGGGATGGGGAAGCCTGGTGGGCTGCCATCTATGGGGTCGCACAGAGTCGGACACGACTGAAGCAACTTAGCTGCAGCAGCAGCCAAATAAATAATTTTTAAAAAATCATCCACGAGGAGGATGAGAACATGGTTGTAAAGGCCCCAGGCACAGCAGGTACTAGTAGGCTGTGGGCTGCTGGGAGCAGGGCCCCTTGCCATCGTCAAAGAGTGAGACACCGATAAGGTTTCCCATAATTGAGCACGGTGAGAGCAGGTAGGAATGGTCTATTACTGTGACAGATTAATGCCCTGGCCCTGGCACGGGCAGCTGATTGAGGCTGTTTAGCATTGTCTGTTCAGGTCTGGAAGAAGAGGAGAGAGGGTATTTAGCCCTCTACCCCCGTCTATTTCCTGAGCTCACTGTGTATATTCTTCCTAGATTTGCCAGAGTTTGTCGTGTGCCTGGGATGAGGTAGTCGATCTGTCCTTTCCCGGAACCTTTACTTCCGTAAGCACCCAGGAGTCGTCACACTTGCCTGACCCATCGGGGGGTTTGTGCACCTCCTCAGTGCCCACGGAGGATCTTGAGAGGATGGCTACTGTCATTGCTCCCCAAACCAGCCTTGCCAAGCCTCATTCATACCCCCCACCTGCAGGTAGCAAGTGTGGAAGAGCAAGTGAATTTCGTGTGGACAGCTGGAAGGAGTGCCATCGAGATCATTTCATCAGCAGACTGTATCATAGCAGGGAAGTCCTGCACGTGACTAAGGTACTCATCAGGGTCCTGAGAGTCTCGCTGCTGCCGGCTTGGTGGAAGAGAACAGCCACTCCATACACCTAAACCACGTTCACGGTGGTCAGAACCCAAGACAACCCCTTTGCCATTTGGTCAGATCCGGAGGCCACTGTGCCCCCTGGAGCCACAGGTCAATGTTCCTGGCAAGTAATGCATATTCCCTGAGCACGAGCAACTTCATAAGTCAGACAGATCCTCGATGGGCCCTCCCAGACCTATAATAGTGGCTTCACTGTTATGGCAGGTCCAAGTGTGGATCTAGTGCACCAAAGCGGATGTGATAGCCACACAATCTTTTTTTTTTTTTTTTTTAACATTTATTTATTTATTTGGCTTTGTTGGATCTTAGTTGCAGCACATGGAATTTTTGTTTCATCATTCAGGATCTTCCGTGTGGCATATGGACTCTACGTGTGTTTCCGAAAGAAGTGTGTGGGTCCAGCTGCTCAAAAGCCAATAAATAGGCCAGGCGGGTGGAAAGGAAAGCTTGCCTTATTTCAGATGCCAGCAACTGAGGGGGGAGGGGGGCGGATATCTGTCTAAAGTCTTCCGCCACCCCCCACCACCCCCAACTGCTCCAACACGTAGGGAGTGAGAGCTTTCGTAGACAGAGTGAGGGGGAGGCGCTACGTGCAGGAGCAGCACAGTCAGCTGACCGTCACCTTCAAACTGGTCATCACTGGTCTGACCAGCCTCATCTTGGTTGCTTTAAGTACAGTCAATCTTCGGTTCCAGGGGCCATTTGTTCCCATTTCTTTGTGGTCAGTTCTCAGAATTATGGCAGCTTATGTCCTGGGTACAGTCTGGTCATCATGCAGTTAACTTCTTCACCTGGTGTTTTAGTATTGATAAGACGGCTCACAAGATATGGCTCAGAATAGTATCTACAGCCTTTGAGATAGAACCAGAGGTTCTTGAATATACTTAATGACTACATTGTTATTATTATTATTTAGTCTCCTTTGACTGTTTTCTTTCTTTCCACATTTCTCACTTTTCTGATTAAACTTGTTCTTTGACTAGAGTTTTCCACAGACAAAAGGCAGGCAGAGGACACGGTGGGAGAGGCAAGGACCATCGGCTGTTGCTCCGTTTCACGTGCAGCGCATACACCTTGTTGCTCCAAGGCATGTGAGATCTTGATTCCCAGACCAGGGATAGAACCTGCATCCCCTGGATAAAAGGCGGATTCTCAGTCACTGAACCACCAGGGAAGTCCCCATGGCCACAGAGTCTTTTAATCAGCATTTTCATTCCAGATGCTCTCTTTAAGATGCAGGGCCTTACTGTAGGTTCATTTATATGGTAATATTATATTGAGTTTGCTGTTGCATTGTTGAATCGATCTCCACAACAAGGGTTACCGTATGGACATTCTCCTAACGGTCCAGTTCTGGGTGGCTCAAAGACTTGGCCCTACAGCAAAACCATTAGCAATGGGCCATGAAGCTGTGTAAAATGGACTATTCACAAAGACGTGAACAGGCCATAGAGAACCTACGAGGGGGTGCAGTACCCCTGGGCTGGTACCTACGAGGCGGTGCAGTACCCCGGGGCGGTAACTAGGGGGCACTATTGCCCTTGGACTGGAAGGGAATGGGAAGAAGGTCTTGAGAGAGCCTCCTCTGTGATTACCCAGCCAGCCCTAAACCAGCCCAAGGCAACCCCACATGAGGCAATAAGCACCCCAACCCCCTCCTTCCCTCGCATCCTCTGCAGGCTTCCCTCTCGGCCGAACTCAACTGGAAGACAAGGAGCAAAGGAACCTGACGATGCAGGCTGGCTCCCTGGCAGAAAAGGCAGCAGGATGGAGAGTGGGCCTGCAGGGGCAAGTGGGAGATGCCGACACACAGGGAGGGTGTGATTTTAGATCGGGTGGCCTAGTCCTCTCGAGGAAGGGGTCATTTGAGCAAAGACCTGTGATAATGTATCTAATCCTCACGACAATTGATGAGGCCGTCTTACAGCCGAGGAAACTGAAGTACAGCACTTAACTTACTCGTCGTCTGGAATCACACAGCGAAGAGTTGCTCGAGTTGGAATCTGACACCAGGGAGTTTAGCTCCAGGGATCCTGCTCTTAAACAAAACAGCATATAGGAAAGTCATCACAAAATGAAAAGGGCAAAGAAAATGTCAGGACATGCACGGCTGTGATCAACAGTCATACTTGTTATATATTGAGCGCTGACTGTATGCTAGCCACGGTGTTAGGTGCTATGGGTGGGTATACAAGATATACAAGTACTGTGCTTGCCTTCAAAGAGTCCATAATCCAGTTGAAGAGTGCTGGGGAAGTATAGCCATCTGTATGAGCAGGTTGTGATCCATTCTATGGTAGAGATCTCGTCAAGAAAATTAGAGATACCAAGGGAACATTTCATGCAAAGATGGGCTCAATAAAGGACAGAAATGGTAGGGACCTAACAGAAGCAGAAGATATTAAGAAGAGGTGGCAAGAATACACAGAAGAACTGTACAGAAAAGATCTTCATGACCCAGATGATCACGATGGAGTGATCACTCAACCTAGAACCAGACATCCTGGAATCTGAAGTCAAGTGAGCCCTAGGAAGCATCACTACGAACAAAGCTAGTGGAGGTGACGGAATTCCAGTTGAGCTATTTCAAATCCTAAAAGGTGATGCTGTGAAAGTGCTGCACTCAATATGCCAGCAAATTTGGAAAACTCAGCAGTGGCCACAGGACTGGAAAAGATCAGTTTTCATTCCAATCCCAAAGAAAGGAAATGCACAGAATGCTCAAACTACCGCACAATTGCACTCATCTCACACGCTAGTAAAGTAATGCTCAAAATCCTCCAAGCCAGGCTTCAGCAGTACGTGAACCATGAAATTCCAGATGTTCAAGCTGGTTTAGAAAAGGCAGAGGAACCAGAGATCAAATTGCCAACATCCACTGGATCATCAAAAAAGCAAGAGAGTTTCAGAAAAACATTTACTTCTGCTTTATTGACTATGCCAAAGCCTTTGACTGTGTGGATCACAATAAACTGTGGACAATTCTGAAAGAGATGGGAATACCAGACCACCTGCTCTGCCTCTTGAGAAATCTGAATGCAAGTCAGGAAGCAACAGTTAGAACTGGACATGGAACAACAGACTGGTTACAAATAGGAAAAGGAGTACGTCAAGGCTGTATATTGTCACCCTGCTTATTTAACTTATATGCAGAGTACATCATGAGAAACGCTGGGCTAGAAGAAGCACAAGCTGGAATCAAGATTGCCGGGAGAAATATCAATAACCTCAGATATGCAAATGACACCACCCTTATGGCAGCAAATGAAGAACTAAAGAGCCTCTTGATAAAAGTGAAAGAGGAGAGTGAAAAAGTTGGCTTAAAGCTCAACATTCAGAAAACTAAGACCATGGCATCCGGTCCCATCGCTTCATGGCAAATAGATGGAGAAACAGTGTCAGACTGTATTTTTCTGGGCTCCAAAATCACTACAGATGGTGATTGCAGCCATGAAATTAAAAGACGCTTACTCCTTGGAAGGAAAGTTATGACCAACCTAGACAGCATATTAAACAGCAGAGACATTACTTTGCCAACAAAGGTCCATCTAGTCAATGCTATGGTTTTTCCAGTAGTCATGTATGGATGTGAGAGTTGGACTGTGAAGAAGGCTGAGTGCTGAAG
>NW_011495069.1:5645660-5657359 GCF_000754665.1 Bison bison bison
CTAGTCAATGCTATGGTTTTTCCAGTAGTCATGTATGGATGTGAGAGTTGGACTGTGAAGAAGGCTGAGTGCTGAAGAATTGATGCTTTTGAACTGTGGTGTTGGAGAAGACTCTTGAGAGTTCCTTGGACTGCAAGGAGATCCAACCAGTCCACCCTAAAGGAGATCAGTCCTGAGTGTTCATTGGAAGGACTGATGTTGAAGCTGAAATTCCAATACTTTGGCTACCTCATTCGAAGAACTGACTCATTTGAAAAGACCTGATGCTGGAAAAGACTGGAGGCAGGAGGAGAAGGGGATGACAGAAGATAAGATGGTTGGATGGCATCACTGACTCAATGGACATGAGTTTGGGTAAACTCTGGGATTTGGTGATGGACAGGAAGGCCTGGCATGCTGCAGTCCATGGGGTTGCAAAGAGTCGGACATGACTGAGTGACTGAACTGAACTGAACTGAATGGTAGCATTACAGATAAAATGCTGTAAGAGAGGCTTCCCTGGTGGCTTAGTGGTAAAGAATCCACCTGCCAATGTAGGTGACGCAGGTTCAATTCCTGGCCCGGGAGGATCCCACATGATGCAGAGCAACTGGGCCTGTGTGCCACAACTCCTGAGCAGCAACTACTGAGCCCATGACCCACAGCTACTAAAGCCTGTGCCCCTAGAGCCTGTGCTCTGCAACAAAAGAAGCCTCCACGATGAGAAGCCTGCCCACTGCTGCTCCCGCTTGCCGCAACTAGAGAAAGCAAAGAAGACCCAGCACAGCCGAAAATAAATGTTTTAAGAATTTTTTTTAATTGCCATAAGAAGACTAAGGAAAGAGATTCATTACAGCTCGGTTGAGGGAAGCTTTCTGCAGGTGGCGACTGTGGAAGAAGCGTAGAATTGTAATAGCAGAAAAGGGAAGATAAGGGATTCCAGGGGAAGAAACCACGTGAGCAAAGATGTGACTGCATTTGGGGGATGGCTGGTCAACCGCAACTGAGGCGAGTACAAGAAACTTTTGGGGAGAGAGATGACTTATTGCATTGATTTATTTTTACCAACAACGTTTTTAATATTTATTTATTTGGCTGTGCCAGGTCTTAGTTGTGATACACAGGATCTTTGATTTTCACTGCAGCATGTGATCTCTTAGTCATAACAAGTGGGGTCTAGTTTCCTGACCAGGGATTGAACCCGGGTCCCCTGCATTGGGAGCATGGAGTCTTAGCCACTGGACCACCAGGGAAGTTCCAGAGAGATGATTTTAAGTGAGATACCCACAGGGCATTAAGTCACCCCGGATCCCACAGCAAGGTAGAGACTTCCTTCCTAATTCTCCTTTGTGGAGAACCGTCTCAGCTGAGGGCTGCATATCTTTCAAGCGCTAACACTCGCTAAACTCCCTTTTTAACCCAAATTTTACTGATTCAGGCCTTCCAAGTGGACAACTAAGCTCTCTGGATGGAACTTCATAACATTGTTCTCTTTTTATTGTCTTTATTTTGATAGGTTCTATTTCAAGCAAATGGTACTGTTTTTTAATTTATAGATTATTTATTTGTATTATTATTTCCCTTTACAGGCAAATTTATTAAGGGAAAAACAGTCGATTCAAAGGGACAATATTGAGGTCAACATTCAGGTGGCTTACAGCTCTGGCAAAAATACAAAGGTAGCATACCAGTGATTGATGCTTAGAATACTCTGGTATAGGGAAAAAAGCAGGCAAAAGGGAGAAACTGCGAAAGAAGGCTGGGAAGGGGGTCAGATCATGGGGGGCCTGAACACCGTGGTGAGGAGTACTGTCAACTGTGGCCAGGCATTGGCCCAAGAAAAGGTAGTGAACGGTCTTAGAGCTGTGCTTGGCAGGGCTGGCTGTGGCCTCTGAGCCCAGCGGGAGGGGTGACTGGAGGCTGGGACCACACTGGGGAGGCGTTTATAAGACTCAAGGTGAACAGGAAGAGAGGGCCCTGGACCAGGGTGAAGGTGGAAAGAGAGGAAGGGCTGGATTTGAGAGCCCCCAGCAGGCGGTGTCATAAGGTGCGATCTGGCTGCCCTGGTGAGTACAGATTTCTTTTCTAGAGGCGACCGATCTCTCTGCCTCCAATTGTCCTGTCCACTGTGATTCACTAAGAAAATTCAGTAGTCTCTGATTGGGCTTTACTGAGGAAAGATAACATCAGAAGAGGCCAGCCCACCGCAGTCTCTGCGGCCTCATTAGGGGGAATTGGAAGTGCAATCAGAGAGGATGGAGAACAGAGACTCCCGCCTCCGCATTCTGTGTTTTCCTCCTGGAAAAGTCCGCCGTCGGCTTGACTGCTTGTGGTGATTCATCCTATTCCATACGATGAACATCTGATTTTCCAAGACCTTCAGCTTCATTTCACTGAACATAAGCCGTTCGAGGATCTTGTCCTGGAGGGCAAAGCAGGCGTGCAACCTCTCCACTTCTTTCGTGTTTAGGCTGTTGCCGTTGGTTTTGGCTTCGCAAGTCCTGGATTGCTCGGCCTCTTCCTAAACTCCCCATGGCCACAAACAGAGGAAAAGTTTGTTAATAAGGGTCATCCTTTCCCATGCCAGGTGAGTTACAAACATGATCTTGGTCAATTTCATGACCAGCATCTAAGGACCTGCCTCTTTGCCTCCTCTCGTGAGTGAGAGAACGGAGGGAGGAAATGGCCCTTTCTCAGCATCACCCAGCCTGCATGAGAGTCCCCAAACTCCCAGGACCTAGGGCTGCCTTTGGTTCATAGGAATAAGCGAAATGGCCCGCTAAGCTGTATTCACAGAGGACGTACAATCCTTAACCCAAACATGTCTGTCTCTAGAGCTGTGCTTTTCCCAACATGCCTCTTAAAAAAAAAAAAACTTTTTATTTTGTATTGGAGTATAGCCAATTAACAATGTTGTGATAGTTTCACGTGGACAGCAAAGGGACTCAGCCATACATATACATACATCCATTTCCCCCTAAAATCCCCTCCCATCCAGGCTGCCTGAGAAATAAGTGGAGTTCCCTGTGCTATTATTAGTTCCTTGTTGGTTATCCATTTTAAGGATAGCAATGGGTACTCGTCCATCCCAAACTCCGAAACCATCCCTTCCCCGACCCTTCCTCCCCTCGGCCACCTTAAGTTCGTTCTCTTAAGTCCCAGCGTGCCTCTCTGAGAATTTAGTCGGGCCTGGTAAAACCTCCAAGCCTCAGTGTTTCATGTACTGCTCTGATCTCTGTCATCTTTATCTGTCCCGCCCCTCTCTGCATGCAGTTGATAAGAATACAATTTTTTTTTTCTTTTAGTATTCAACTACAAATTCCTGGTCTTTAAAACCATTTAAGAATCAAGTACTTCAGACATGTAGAAAAAGTAAATATCACAACAAATACCCATGTTCCCATACCAGCTTAAGAAACACAGTATCACAAAGGCGACTGAGGTCCCCTGTGGCATCTGCGGCAGTGTTCCCTTCCATCCCTGAGCCTCATCTCAACCGTAATCCTGAATCTGGTATTTATTTTTTCCAGGAATTTCTTTACTCCATTTGATACCAGTTCTCAATGGGAGGCTATTCTGCCCTCTCCTGGGAACTACTGGCTACGTCCGGAGAACTTTTTAGCTGTCACAAAAGAGGTGAGGGGTGCTCTTGCCACCTTGTGGGTACAGGGATACTGACAAAATTCCAGCATTGTGCAAGACAGTCCCCTCTTCATGGAGAATTATCCAGCCCCAAACATCAGTCATGCAGAGGTTGAGAAATCCTGCCTTAATGTACTTTCACTGTACACAGGCATCCATACCCAAGGCAGGATATTGTTTTGCATGTTTTTTTTAACTTCATATAAAATATGTCATAATCTAGATATATTCCTGCTGTCTTTATTATTCAGTTTGAGTGACGTATCTATGTTACACATGTTTTTAACTTTACCCATTTTAATTTCCCCCCTTTAAAGTAGTTCTTAGAGACTTCCCTGGTAGTCCAGTGGCTAAGACTCCATGCTTCCAATGCTGCTGCTGCTGATGCTAAGTCGATTCAGTCGTGTCCGACTCTGTGCAACCCGAGACGGCAGCCCACCAGGCTCCCCCATCCCTGGGATTCTCCAGGCAAGAACACTGGAGTGGATTGCCATTTCCTTCTCCAATGCATGAAAGTGAAAAGTGAAAGTGAAGTCGTTCAGTCGTGTCCGACTCTTAGCGACCCCATGGACTGCAGCCTACCAGGCTCCTCCATCCATGGGATTTTCCAGGCAAGAGTACTGGAGTGGGGTGCCATTGCCTTCTCCGGCTTTCAAAGCAGGGGGCCCAAATTCCATCCCTGATCAGTGAACTAGATCCCACATGCTGAAACTAAGAGATCGCATGCCACAACTAAGGATCCCACATGCCAGAACTAAGACCCAGTACAACCAAATAAAATAAAAATAATTTTAAAATACATACAGTAGCTGTTAGCTGTCAAAGCCTGTTGTCATTAAACATGAAGTAGAGGAGTCTTGGATGGGCCCTAGTTTTCAGTCGAGGCAACTGAAGCTTCATGAATAAAATGCTTTTGCCCCCCATCACCCAAGAGGGAGCTACAGAGCAAGACTCTTAGACCAGAGTCGGATTTCTCCGTCTTGCCCAATTCTCCTGACACCTTACCTGTCTCCCCACCCCACAATCTAGCTGTGACTCTCCCATCACCCTCAGTGGAAGCTAAGGTCCCTCTCGCTCACCTGCTGGGGCTCTTGAAGAGTACGTTTGAGTTCATGCTTGACCAGCCAGTTGCTAAGCAACAGCAGAAGGAATAGAAAACCAAACAAGGCTGGCTTATAGCTGATCAGCCAAGCCATCAACGCTCCTATGGTGCCTGAGGAAGCAAGTATTCCTTGGAGACTCCAAAAAAGAGACATGAGTTCCCCCAGCATTATGGCTTGAGAGCACCCAGGCCCTGAGGTCCTGCCTCAGTCCCCCCATCAAGGACAGTTGCCCTCCATGACAGGAGTCATGGCTGCTCCCCACTCTGAGTCATAACCGGCCCCTATCCCCAGCTGCCGCATAACAATAATATTAACCCCACTTATGTCTTAAGTAGCCACAATGTGCCAGACTTTGACAGGCAGTTTACAAGCATCATCTCATGACATCCGCACACCAGCCAAGTGATGGGGGCCTCTCTGATACCTCAGCCATTCAGCCGTACTTCCAGGCCGCCTAGTCGCTGGGGATATAGTGGTGAGCAGCACAGAGCCCCTCCCCTCACAGAGAGTGAGACTGCAAAGAAAAATCATCCAAACCTTGGAAATAAGGCAAAAAGATTTCTGCGGGCTTGTTCGCAGTCATACCAGGCTATTGTCTAACTGGCCCACTTGTTGGTCACTTGCTGCTTTATTGGATTTAATATTGATTAGGGTCCTGACTCTTAAAGTCAGATGGAAAAGTTGCTCCAGCAATTTCACTTGGATATATCCCAAAGAATCGAAACCAGGGTCTGGCAGAGATATTTGTATACCTACGTTCATACCAGTATTACTTATAATAGCTAAAAGGTGGAAGCAACCCCCAAATCCATCAACAGACGAATGGATAAATAAAACTTATTTATGGTATAATAATAAAAAAAGTTGTATATAAATACAGTGGGATTAGATAAAAAGGAAGGAAATTCTGATACATGCTACTACATGGATGAACTTTGAGAACATTATGCTAAGTGAAATCAGCAAAAAGTAAAGGTGTTTGACTCCACTTACGAGCTAAATAGTGTGATCAGATTTATAGAGATAGGACTTCCCTGGTGGAGCAGTTGTTAAGAATTTGCCTGCCAGTGCAGGGGACATGGGTTCGATCATTGGTCTGAGAAGATTCTTCATGTTGCAGGGAAGCTAAGCCCCTGCACCACGTCTACTGAGGCTTCACACCTAAGCCTGTTCTCCACAACAAGAGAAGCCGCCCAATGAGAAGCCCATGCATTGTAACTAGGAAGTAGCTCCTGCTCTCTGAAACTTGAGAAAGACGGTGAGCAGCAACAAAGACCCGGCACGGCCAAAAAAAATTTTTTTTTAAATTTATAGAGACAGAGGTAGAAGTTTGGTGGTTGGCAGGGGTGGCAGACAGAGGGGAATGATGAGTTGTTTTGCTGAATGGGTACAAAGTTTTATAAGATGAAAAGCGTTCTTGAGACTGTTTGCAGAATCATGTGAACTGTACACTTTAAAACACTTAAGATGGTGAATTTTATGCTATGTGTAATTTACTCCAATTGTTAAAAGTTAATTTAAAATGAATTACAATTTCAAAATGAGTTAGTTATTTCTGGAAAAAATGGCTAATTTGCAAATGATTTTTTTGGTAAATAGATGCAAATGAATTCTGATAGAAAAAGTAACCTCAATGTTTACAGTTTTACAGCCTTGTAGGACTTTTTTTTTTTTTTTCTTATTCAACTTTACAGTCTTATTCCAGCATTCTGTGTTCTAATGACCGGTGACTAGTTATCATTTTCTTATATTTTCCTTTGAACCAGCTTTATCAACCTGCTGGTCCTCTCAATAATTGGTTAAATACATCTTCGACATATGCTCACTATTTTGTATGAGAGTTCTTTATGTTCGAAAGTAAATTTTAATGACTATATTATTCTAATAGTATATTCAGTTAGTTGCCACTTGTTGGGCCTGTAGGAACCTGAGATAAACACATTGAAGTTAAATCTTTGTACATATACTTAAACATTTTCCTAGAATGTTTTTCGGAAAGTAGGGTTGCTGGGTCCAAGGATATGCATATTTTAAAATCTAATTTTGTGTGTGTGTTAGTCAGTCAGTTGTGTCTGACTCTGCAACCCCGTGGACTGTAGTCTTCCAGGTTCCTCCGTCCATGGAATTCTCCAGGCAAGAATACTGAAGAGGGTTGTCATTCCCTTCTCCAGGGGAATCTTCCCCACCCAGGGATCAAACCCAGGTCTCCTGTATTGCAACTGGATACTTTAGCAAAATCTAATTTTAAATTTTATCAAATGACTGGGATTCCCTAGTGGTCCAGTGATTAGGACTCTGTGCTTCCACTGCAGGGGGCATAGGTTTGATCCCTGGTGGAGAAACTAAGATCTCTAAGCCCCTTGGCCTGGCCAAAAAAATAAATGTTTACAGGGACTAAGTTACTAAACTTTCAAGCTAGTCAGGTAAAACTATAGGGTTTAAAACAAACAAGTTTCCATCTCCTATCTCACTCCTTCCCATTCTCACATTCCACAACTCAAACAACCAATTCCAATTCTTTTAGCTGTTTCTTGTGGTATTTATCTTGATATATCTAAATAGTAGACTTCCCTGGTGGCTTAGACGGTAAAGCGTCTGTCTACTGAAAGGTTGTTGTTGAATCACACGAATACACCGGGATTCTTGGCCCCCGGATTAGAAGAATCCCGGACGAGCCCCCAAGATGAAAGGTTGTTGTTGAATCACGCAAATATACCGGGATTCTTGGCCCCCGGAGGAGAAGAATTCAATCCGGGGCCAGAGACGAGGCTTGATCGCTCAGAGCTTTTGTGTAATAAAGTTTTATTAAAGTATAAAGGAGATAGAGAAAGCTTCTGACATAGGCATCAGAAGGGGGTAGAAAGAGTACCTGCTTGCTAGTGTTGACAATGAAGTTATATACTCTCTAATGAATCCAAAGAATGTCTGGAGGTTGTAAAGACCTCATCAGACCTACTCCCATAATTTACATTTTAAGATAACAGAATTAGCCAGAAGGTTTAATCCAAAGACTGTCCTTAATCCAGAGACTGTCCTCAGGCAGGATACATTATTGTTATATAATCCTAAGGAATGTGGAGAAAGAAAAAAAGTTTGTCCTTTCTTCCTCCTTGAGAATTCCAGACCCCTCTCTCCTTGGGGACCCCTAGATTTCCTATCAACCTGCCTAGGAAATGACTCTCTCACTACGATGCAGGAGACCTGGGTTCGATCCCTGGGTCAGGAAGATCCCCTGGAGAAAGAAATGGCAACCCACTCCAGTACTCTTGCCTGGAAAATCCCATGGATGGAAGAGCCTGGTAGGCTACAGTCTGTGGGGTCCCAAAGAGTTGGACACGACTGAGCAACTTCACCTTATACCTTATCTAAATAGTAACTTATATGCAGAGTACATCATGAGAAATGCTGGGCTGGATGAATCACAAGCTGGAATCAAGATTCTAGGAGGGAAAGATCAGTAACCTCAGATATGCAGATGACACCACCTTTATGGCAGAAAGTGAAGAAGAACTAAAGAGCCTCTTGATGAAAGTGAAAGAGGAGAGTAAAAAACTTGACTTAAAACTCAGCATTCAGAAAACTAAGATCATGGCATCTGGTCTCATCACTTCACGGCATCCCATCACTTCATGGCAAATAGGTGAGGAAAAAGTGGAAACAATGACAGACTTCATTTCTTGGGCTCCAAAATCACTGTGGACAGTGACTGCAGCCATGAAATTAAAAGACGCTTGCTCCTTGGAAGAAAAGCTATGACAAACCTAGACAGCATATTCAAAAAAGAAACATTATTTTGGAGACAAAGGTCCACCTAGTCAAAGCTATGGTTTTTCCAGTAGTCATGTATGGATGGGAGTGTGCGTGTGTGCTAAGCTGCTTCAGTCGTGTCTGACTCTTTTTGACCCTTTGGACTGTAGGCTCCTCTGTCCATGGGATTCTCCAGACAAGAGTACTGGAGTGGGTTGCCATTTCCTTGTCCTGGGGGTCTTCCCCACCCAAGGATCAAACCCGAGTCTCTCAGGTCTCCTGAACTGGCAGGTGGGTTGTTTACCACTAGCACCACCTGGGAAGAGAGCTGGACTATAAAGAAGGCTGAGCATTGAAGAATTGATGGTTTTGAACTGTGGTGTTGGAGAAGACTCTTGAGAGTCCCTTGGACTTCAAGGAGATCAAACCAATTAATCCTAAAAGAAATCAAACCAGAATATTCATTGGAAGGACTTGATGCTGAAGCTGAGGCTTCAATAACTTTGGCCACCTGATGTGAAGAGCCAACTCATTGGAAAGGATAGCAGGAGGAGAAGGGGACGACAGAGGATGAGATGGTTGGATGGCATCGCCGACTCAATGGACATGAGTTTGAGCAAACTCTGGGAGTTGGGGATGGACAGGGAAGCCTGGCGTGCTGCAGTCCATAGGGTCGCAAAGAGTCGGACAGGACTGAGCAACTGAAAAACAACAAGACATCTCAATAGTATGCTTATTCTGTTATTTCAGAATTTCTCAGTTTTGACATTATAAATGGTAGTGGGGGTTAGACTGCTTGCCACTCAAAAGCCATTAAAGAGGCCAGGTTGGAAAGGAAAGTTTTGGATGCTGGCAAGAGGGGAATGTGGGGGGGTTGATGCCAGCCTGAGTGGGGTGGCTACATGTAGAAATAGCACAGTCATCTCTGACAGTCATCTTGAAATTGATCATCGGTGAAGTGACCAGTTTCATCTTGATTGTTTTAAGTACAATTAGTCTTCAGTTCTATGGTTGTTTTGTTCCCATTTCCTTGAGGCCAATTCTCAGAACTGTGGCAGCTTATGTCATGGTTATAATCTGGTCATTATGTAGTTAACTTCTTCCACCTAGTGGGAGTTTCAGAATCTTTAAGACAGCTCACAGGATATGGCCTCAGAGTATTATCTATAGCCTTTGGGAAGGAACTAAAGGTACTTACTTCATGGCAAATAGATGGGGAAACAGTGTGAGACTTTATTTTTTGGGCTCCAAAATCACTGCAGATGGTGACTGCAGCCATGAAATTAAAAGACGCTTACTCCTTGGAAGGAAAGTTATGACCAACTGAGATAGCATATTCAAAAGCAGAGACATTCATTACTTTGCCAACAAAGGTCTGTCTAGTCAAGGCTATGGTTTTTCCTGTGGTCATGTATGGATGTGAGAGTTGGACTGTGAAGAAGGCTGAACACCGAAGACTTGATGCTTTTGAACTGTGGTGTTGGAGAAGACTCTTGAGAGTCCCTTGGACTGCAAGGAGATTCAACCAGTCCATTCTGAAGGAGATCAGCCCTGGGATTTCTTTGGAAGGAATGATGCTGAAGCTGAAACTCCAGTACTTTGGCCACCTCATGTGAAGAGCTGACTCATTGGAAAAGACTCTAATGCTGGGAGGGATTGGGGGCAGGAGAAGAAGGGGACGACAGAGGATGAGATGGCTGATGGCATCACTGACTCGATGGACGTGAGTCTGGGTGAACTCCGGGAGTTTGTGATGGACAGGGAGGCCTGGTGTGCTGCGATTCATGGGGTCGCAAAGAGTTGGACACGACTGAGCGACTGAACTGAACTGAAAGGTACTTGACTCTGCTTAATGACTACACTATTGTTATTTGGTCTCTTTTGACCATTTTCCTTTGTTTCTGCATTTACTCACTTCTCTGATTAAACTTGTTCTTTGGCTAAAGATTTTCCACAGACAAAAGGCAGGTAGAGGACAGGGAGGGTCTTACTCGGTTTCAACATTATATACTATCATTTTATGATGGATGATGGGAATTTAGCTTTGATACAGAACCTCATCCACCCCCATTCTGACTCTTCTATAACCTCTCTCACCCCCTCTCTCCTCCATAAACTTTCTCCTTTCTCCATTCTCTCAATATAATTCTATCCCTTTGGTTAAAATAATTTTCATTGTTCATGTTATTTTGGACATGTGTCGCTCATGGCTGAACCATGTGCTGTACTATGATTTTCTTTCTGGCAAAGCTTTAGTTTCCCTGAACTTAATTTTCCTGAAGTTGATTTTTTTCTATGTACTTAGTAAAAAAAAAAAAAAAAAAATCAACTTCTTTAACATACAATCAACATAAAATAAAATATACCTATTTTACATGTATAATTCAATGAGTTTTGACTCATGCATACACACTCCAGTCAAGATATAAACCATTTCCATCACTGCCAGCAAATTCTTTATGGCTCTTTTGAAGTCAAACCCCACCCTCATCCCAGGCAACCACTGATTAGATTCTATCACTAGAGGTCAGTTGGACTAGTTCTTGAACATCATGTAAGCAGAATCATTTTTTGAAAATTATACTTTGAAGACACAAACTTATAAGAAAAGCAATGATAACTCTGTGTCTTGATGGAAATAAGCTTGAAGAACACAAGGCCTGTTTCATTGTTAAGTCAGTGAAGTATTCCTGGAAGAATTAAAAGAACACACGACCTCCACCAAACAGCATATTAAAAAAGCAGAGACATTACTTTACCAATAAAGGTCCATATAGTCAAAGCTATGGTTTTTCCAGTAGTCATGTATGGATGTGAGAGTTGGACCATAAAGACAGTTGAGTGGTGAAGAACTGATGCTTTTAAACTGTGGTTTTGGAGAAGACTCGTGAGAGTCTCTTGGACTGCAAGGAGATCCAACCAGTCCATCCTAAAGAAAATCAGTCCTGAATATTCATTGGAAGGACTGATGCCAAAGCTCCAACTTTGGCCACCTGACGCGAAGAACTGACTCATTGGGAAAGATCTTGATGCTGGGAAAGATTGAAGGCAGGAAGAGAAGGGGACGACAGAGGATGGGATGGTTGGATGGCATCACCGAGCCAATGGACATGAGTTTGAGCAAGCTCCTGGAGTTGGTGATGGACAGGGAGGCCTGCAGTCCATGGGGTCACAGAGTCAGACACGACTGAGAGACTGAACTAACAATCTGGGCCGACATTAGAATTA
>NW_011495069.1:5657523-5658180 GCF_000754665.1 Bison bison bison
TCCACATAGAAGGAAGACTATGAGCAAAGTCCAGTAAGAAATGACAATTCCATTTGGACTCACTGTGGATTTCCTAACTTTTGTCCATTTTATTACCATGAAATTCATTTGCTCTCCAAGATTTTGCCAGTCCATCCAAGCAGGACAATTATGACTAGTAAATAAGTTGATCTACCAGCTACATTTCAGTGTCTTCCCCTCACTAGACTGTAAACTCTTTGAAAGCAAGAACTTCATAATTAAACTCTTGTCGCGTAGTAAGCATATTAATACTAGTTGAACTAATGAATGAGTAAATGAACGAATGAATTTATAAATACATGCAAGTCTCTGGAGGAAATGGTTGCCCTCGGATGTACGGTCTGGCCCAGAAGCCCTAGAACGAGAACCGTCCCGGGACAGATCCCCAAAGCTAAGGAGACGCTCTAGGAAAGCTTCGCGCAATTTGCCGTGGTGCCGCTCTAGCCTCTAGGACGGCACTCTATGGCAGCGGGGAGGGCGGGGCCGGGGGCGTCCGGGGCCTTATTGTCCGGGCGCGGCGGGAGCGCGCGCAGCGCGTGCGTACGGGGCGGCGGTTGGCAGCGCGCGGACTGTGTGAAGTGAGGCGAGGCGGCTTCGGACCCACGGACCGACAGACCGGGCGGCCCCTACGGCCGT
>NW_011495069.1:5658749-5666497 GCF_000754665.1 Bison bison bison
TGACCCCCACGCCCACCCCGACCTCCGGTCGCCGACCTCCACCCACCTCCCGGCTGGCTG
The DNA here is from genome assembly GCF_000754665.1 of Bison bison bison. Lineage (NCBI taxonomy): Eukaryota > Metazoa > Chordata > Mammalia > Artiodactyla > Bovidae > Bison > Bison bison. The sequence goes on from NW_011495069.1 coordinate 5,658,810, forward strand.
ACTGGGTGGGGTGAGCGAAGGGAAGGTGTTTGCCTGTGGTGAACGCGTCTTTGTGCAGGGACCCGGCCGTCCCAGGAAAAGGGGCATCTCGGAGGGGAGTCTTTTCACTCATATACTTTTCGTCTACCTTTTCGTTTTCTTGACTGGGGGGGAAAAATGGCTCCCTGACGTGGTGTTGTGGTTGGCCTTGTCGGGGACATTCATCCCTGTTTGTCCACAGATGTGTCTGGAAGCTGCTCGGCGATATTTATGTGTTTGAGCTGGGAGCACGTTGAGGCTGTAGGATGATGGTAAAGAAATTGTCTTAGCCGGAGAGATCGGGAGGGTGGGGGAAGGAACTTTTTTTTTTTTGAGCACTTTGCTTGGTGCTAGCGAGTTTCCCCCTTTTCATTCTATCAGTGATCTTTTGATGGGGATTTTTACAGATGAGGAAGCTGATTAATATCAATTAGTCAAGGCACTGTTACAAGGACAGTATATACAGACAATAGTTGCCTCACAATTCTGGATGCCAGATGCTGTGTTCAAAGCGTGACCAGCATTTTTATGTTTGTTAAAATAATAGTAACTGGCAGGTGTTGCTAGCCTCATTTCAGGAATGAGTAAGCTGAAACTCCCAGTTTAAGCAACTTGTCCAGAGTCAGAAAGCTAAGTAAGTGGTGGAACTGGAATATAAACCCTACACTTAGAACAGGGTAGGGTATCATCAACCTCTGAAACAAAGGACCACATGGGACACCAGTGAGCAGGGCACTGGGGCAGTGCGAGAGCGCAGACCTCAGGCGTGGGCCTTTTTTGGGATTTCACGGTACAGTTGAAAAAACTGGAAATATATAGTTCTAAGTAACTAGATATGTAAATCGTAGCTTATGCCTATGATATCTATAATTTAAATGGGTGAGCCAGTTCAGTGTGTTGGGTGAGCCAGTTTAGTGTGCACGAGGAGCTTCTTGAGTATTGCCTATACTGAGAGCCCTCAGAATAGATTGCCCAGTTTTGAGAGCTCTCTCACCAAGAATACCCTGCCCTAGGGATGTCTTGAGGGGAGAGGAAGTTTTAACCAAAGCACAGGTTGGCAACTTCCAGCTCTGAAAAGAAATAGAGGGCAGAAGCCCAATTGGGTTTTGATTTTACTATTTCAACAGATAATGTGGCCAGAAAACCAGAAGATGAGATTAAAAAAAAAATTATTGAGGGAATTCACAAACAATAAATTTACCATTTTTGAGTCTATTCAGTGATTTTTATCATATTCACAAAGTTGGCAACCAGCACAACAGTCAATTTTAGGATGTTTCATCATCCCCTAAAGACACTTGTAACATTAGCAGGCACTCCCCATTCCTCCTTAACCCCAGCCCCTGGCAATAACTAATTTCTGTCACTGTGGATTTGCTGTTTTCTGGACATTTTATGTAAATGGAGGCATATTTGGCCTTTTGTGTCTGGCTTTACCATGTTTTCAGAGTTCATCCGTGTTGTAGTACTTCCATTCAGAACTTAATAGTTCACAGGCCAAATAATATTCCAGTGTACGAGTATAGCACGTTTTGTTTATCCATTCATCATTTTATAGACATTTGGGGTGTTTCCACTTTTTGACTATTAAGAGTATTGCTGCTGTGAACATTTGTGAAGTTTTTTCTGTGAATTTTTTTTTAAATTAATTTATTTTTGACTCTGCTGGGTCTTCGTTGCCACACATGGGCTTTCTCTAGTTGGCAGTGCCTGGGCTTCTTATTGTGGCTTCTCTCTTGGAGCATGGTCTCTAGGTGTACGGCCTCAGTAGTGTGGTTCCAGGCTTAGTTGCTCCGAGGAATGTGGGATCTTCCTGGACCAGGGATTGAACCTGTGTGCTCTGCATTGGCAGATGGATTCTTTTTTTTTTTTTTTTTTGCAAATGTTTATAAGAATTTAATATACGGCAGCATTTTTTACCAAACTATATTTTCTTGAAAACAGAGAAGAAAATATGTGAGAAAGTACTTGATGGTAAGAAGGGTGGAAAAACTCTTCATATTCTACCCATGATTCACAGATCCCTAATTCACATTTAGTCTATTAAAGTCTCAGAGAATTCCTATAGTATACAGTAAAGAAATCTGTATAACTTTTTAAATTCAGCATTTTCAAGTGCATAAATTTCAAATCAAAATGAAATGGAGTTGGAGAAATGTCTAGAGGAGACCAGTGAGCAAAGCAGAAGGGACTTAGGACCTGCTCTCTTCTGTCAACTGGTCACTTGGAGAAATCTTACACTTGAACAGTACTAGTCTTTGTTAGCCCGTCTTAATGGGACTTATGTGGAGACGGAACAAAAAGGAAGAACTTTCTCCCATATCCCCATCAAATTAGAACTGAACAAGTAGTAGGGAAACTCTTTTGAGCAGGAACACCAATAGCCACTGTTATCCGTGTAATGTCTCAGAAAGAACACAAACATCCAATAAAAGGAGACAGGTAATAAAAAGAGCATTCACACAGTGGACATTTTTGCAGCCATTAAAAAGTATTTAGATACGTGTTATTAATATGAAATAAGAACACACAGTACACTGAGACTCCTTTCCCAAGAAGGGCATGATCAGGCAGTAAGACTAGTCTCTCCAGTGGGAAAACAGGATGGGCCTGAGAACCATTCTCTTGGAGTATACTGCATTTCACAAGGTCCACTAATGGTCTGCCATATCACTGTTGATCCAAAGTGAGTCAGGATTTTTTCTCCCTTGAATTGCAATAACAGAATTCCCAGCCATTTTCTGAAAATGTAAGTTTAGATCGTCCATGTTCACAAAGCTTCAGCAACTCTCACTCTTGACCAAGATTCAGAAACAGAACCTCTTCATGGGCTCCCATTTTGCTGTTTTTTCTTCATTACATCTCTGCTTTCATAAAAAAATCAGCTTTGTTTTTAATCTGAGTCATGGCTTCTAAAACAATCATCATAGCACCCTGTTATGCCAAGACTATACTATATAAATGTAGTTATTTACATAATGTAAGCCACTTTCAGATCCTCACCATTGTATTTAGGAACTTGGCATACATTTCAATTGTTGTTGTTTAGTTGCTAAGTTGTGTCTGACTCTTTTGCAACCTTGTGGACCTCTGGCTCAGGGATTTCCAGGCTCCATGGGATTTCTCAGGCAAGAATATTGGAGTTTTTCTCCAGGGGAGCTTCCCGACCCAGGGATCGAACCCATATCTCCTGCATTACAGGCAGATTCTTTAATTAATTTTATTTTAATTTTAAACTTTACATAATTGTATTAGTTTTGCCAAATATCAAAATGAATCCACCACAGGTATACATGTGTTCCCCATCCTGAACCCTCCTCCCTCCTCCCTCCCCATACCATCCCTCTGGGTCGTCCCAGTGCACCAGCCCCAAGCATCCAGTATCGTGCATTGAACCTGGACTGGCATCTCGTTTCATACATGATATTTTACATGTTTCAATGGCAGATGGATTCTTAACTTCTGGACCACCAGGGAAGCCCTGTGTGAATGTTTTTGGTTCTCTTGGATTTGATACCTAGGAGTGGAACTAATGGGTTGTATGGGATGCAACTTAGCAAGCATGGGTTGTTAACCTTTTGAGGAGCTGCCAAACAGTTTTCCATAGCAGCCTCATCATTTTACATTCCAGCTATCGATATTTGAGAGTCCTAATTTCTCCAATCCTGTTTACACTTGATATTGTCTTTTTATTTATAGCCATTCTAGTGGGTGTGAAGTGGTATCTCATTGTGGTTTTTTTAATATGTAAGCTAAAGATGTTGACTTGAGTATTTTCCCATATACTTATTGGCCATTTGTATATCTTTTTTGGTGAAAGTTGTCTTTCTATCATTGGCTCTTTTTCTGTTTGTTTCTTTATTTTTGGCTGTGTTGGGTATTCATTGCTGGAAGGGCTCTTCTCTAGTTGCAGCTAGCGGGGGCTACCTGATGCAAAGAACTGACTCATTTGAAAAGACCCTGATGCTGGGAAATATTGAAAGCAGGAGAAGAAGGGAACGACAGAGGATGAGATGGTTGGATGGCATCACCAACTTAATGGACATGAGTTTGAGTAAACTCCAGGAATTGGTGAGGGACAGGGAGGCCTGTCGTGCAGCCCATGGGGATGCAGAGTCGGACACGACTGAGCAGCTGAACTGAACTGAGCGGGGCTGCTCTCTAGTTGTGGTGCACACGCTTCTCATTGCAGCAGCATCTCTTGTTGCAGAGCATGGGCTCTAGGGCACACAGGCTTCATTAGCTTCGGCACATGGGCTCAGTAATTGTGGCCCCCAGGCTCTAGAGCACAGGTCAGTAGTTGTGGCCCAGGGCTTAGTTGCTCCAGGGCATGTGGAATCTTCCAGGATTAGATTAGGGATTGAACCCGTGCATTCTGTGTTGGCAGGTGGATTTTTTTTTTTTTTTGCTGAGAGCTTCCTGGTGGCTCAGACAATAAAGAATCTGTCTGCAGTGCAGGAGACCCAGGTTTGCTGGATCAGGAAGATCCCCTGGAGAAAGAAAAGACAACCTACTCCAGTTTTGTTGCCTGGAGAGTTCCATGGACAGAGGAGCCTGGACAGGACTGTAGTCCATGGGGTCACTAAGAGTTGGATGTGACTGAGTGACTAACACTTCTTTATCACTGAGCCACCAGGGAATCCCTCCTTGGCTCATCTTTAAATTGTGTTGTATTTTTATTGTTGAGTAGTTCGAGTTCTGTATATATGGTGATTACAAAAGTTTTAATTTTGGTTTCCAATTTATTAACATTTTTTCTTTTGTCCCTTTTGCTTCTAGTGTCCCATCTAAGGAAATGTTGCCTAATTCAGTGTCATAAAGATTTACTCCTGTGTTTTCTTCTAACAGTTTTATACTTTTAACTCTTTTAGGTCAATGATCATTTTGGAGTTAATTTTTGTAGATGGCTTTAGGTAGAAGTTCAACTTCATTCTTTTGCCTGTGTCTATCTATTTGTCCCAACACAATTTGTTGAAGCTATTCTGTCTCCCTGTGGATGGTTGACACCCTTGTTGATTGACTATAAGTGTGAGTTTATTTTTGGACTCTCACTTCTATCCCATTGTTCTATATTTCTATTCTTACACCAGCAACAGACTGACCTGATTACTGTAGGTTGACAATATGTTTTGAAATCAGGAAGTATGAGTTCTCCAACTTTATTCTTTTTCAAGATTGTTTTGGCCATTCTTTATCTCTTGCATTTCCATATAAATTTTAGGATCAATATGTCATTTCTGCAAAAAAGGCAGCTGAAATTCTGATTGGCATCACATTGAATCTGTAGATTAATTTGGGTCATGCTATAAGACTTCTGTCTTGTAATTCTCCTGTGTGTGTTTTAATTTTCCTTTGTGATTAGCTCTGAAGCTCCCAAAAGAAAAATGAGTTGTGTGTGTATTTGGAGAGCACCTAGAAAGTAAAGAACTGGGGAAGCTGACCTATGTATTCAGAGCTAGTCTTGGGAGCCAAAGAAAACAGACTTCAAGGGATAGAGTGTCCAAAAAGGGGTAAAATGTAAGCTGAGTCCAGTGTAAATAGGCCTTGCTTCAAGAGTTCTGAGGTTTATCCAGGGGATATATATCTGTATTTTTTGCTTGGGAGTTTATTCAGTTTTTCTGGGGAGATTTAAAAATTATATATATATAATATATAATTATATAAATAAGTAAATGTATATATAATTGTGTAATTGAAATTACACAATTGTATTGTATTGGAAGGAATCCAGGCAACTGAAGTTCCCTGATGCTCAGGTTTCATTAGTTTCAGAGTAAATTTACCTCTGAATGTGTGTGCTAACATTATGGCAAACTAAGGTTTGAAATTGTTGGGTTGGACTGAGGCTTTGGGAACAACACACAGCTTAAGGAATGGCCTCCTTGAGCTGAGCCTTGAGAAAGGACAAAATTTTTTATAGTAGTCTGGAAAAGGATGAACTTCTGGAATTAACTCATCCTCCTGTGATTGATTCCCTTTCCTCAGGAAAATAAATCTATCTATAACATTATTAGGTTTATGTATAATGTAAACAAAATGCTTATTTCAGTGTCTGGCACCCAGTGATTAAGTGCTACAAGCTGAGAGAAGGAGGTGAGAAATGCTTGGAATATAATAGGAAGTGGTCTGAAAAGCAGACAGGAAATCCAGAGTGGACAACTGAATGTTGGAAACAGTGGGCAAAAGAATTTAATTGCAAATGAGATTTTTCTAGGAGCAAGATAAGTTAGAGGGATTGTAGTCGGAGTGTTGTATAGAGTTGGGTCTAGGTTGTAGAGATCCGTACTGTGCAGTATGGTAGCCACTGGGCAATTGTGGCTATTGAGCGCTTAACATGTGGCTAGTAGATTGCTGCTGCTGCTAAGTCGCGTTAGTCGTGTCCAACTCTGTGTGACCCCATAGATGGCAGCCCACTAGGCTCCCCCGTCCCTGGGATTCTCCAGGCAAGAACACTGGAGTGGGTTGCCATTGCCTTCTCCGGCTAGTAGATTGAGGAAACTGAATTTTTAATTTTAATTTAATCCTAAGTAGCCACATGGTGAGGGACTTCCCTGGTGGCTTAGTGGTAAAGAACCTACCTGCCAATGTAGGAGGTGCAGGTTCGATCCCTGGGTCAGAAAGATCCCCTGGAGAAGAAATGTCGACCTACTCCAGTATTCTTGCCTGGGAAATCCCATGGACAGAGGAGCCTGGTCACTACACTCTATGGGGTCATGAAAGTCAGACACTACTAAGCAACTAAACAGCAATAACAAGTGCTCAGTAGCCACGGTTAGTGCTACCTCATTGGAAGCACAGATGCACAACTTTACCATTATCACAGAAAATTCTACCAGACAATATTGCTAGATTATGAAGGGTAAGTACTATGAAAATTTAGAGAAGGGAAAGATATATTTGTGAGTGTGGAAGACTTAGGGAGTGATTTGCAGAGGAGGTGTTCCTTGGTGAGGGTAGCTTTTAGGGAATTTAGGGATGATTTTGACTAGTATGTTAGAAAATGATTAGAGGTAAGTTTGACTAGCTAGAGCCAGAGAGTTCTTATGCTGCTATGACAGTTTGGGCATTCATCTGTTAAACTGTGTGAAATATAACATATTTGGAAAAATTAATCTGGCAGTTGTGTCCTTAGGTGAATTACAAGGAAAAACTGTTAAAACAAAAGATGAGCTTTAAGGTGATTGGGAAGTGAATGAATCACTGTTGCGAGGGTGTGGAGGAGAGAAGAGACTAGAGATGTAAATTTGAGAGTCATGGGTGTACAGGTAAAAACAAGTACCCTTCTGACTCATATCTGCCTCTTGGGGCATCTTTTGTCCTTGATTATAAGTAGTTGTAGAACCTCTGAGGTTCTGTTGTTGTTCAGTCTCTCAGTCGTGTCCAACTCTTTGTGATCCCATGGACTGCAGCACGCCAGGCTTCCCTGTCCTTCACCATTCCCAGAGCTTGTGCAAACTCATGTCCACTGAGTCAGATGTCATCCAACCATCTTGTCCTTTTCTGTCGGCCCCTTCTCCTCCTGCCTTCGATCTTTCCCAGCATCTGTATTTTCCAGTGAGTTGGCTACTTACCATCAAGTGGCTAAAGTATTGGAGCATCATCTTCGCCCCTCCAGTGAGTATACAGGACTGATTTCCTTTAGAATGGACTGGTTGGATCTCCTTGCAGTC
>NW_011495069.1:5666597-5668778 GCF_000754665.1 Bison bison bison
GTCGTCCCCTTCTCCTCCTGCCCCCAATCCCACCCAGCATCAAAGTCTTTTCCAATGAGTCAACTCTTCGCATGAGGCGGCCAAAGTACTGGAGTTTCAGCTTTAGCATCATTCCTTCTAAGGAAATCCCAGGCCTGATTTCCTTTAGAATGGACTGGTTGGATCTCCTTGCAGTCCAGGGGACTCTCAGGAGTCTTCTCCAACACCACAGTTCAAAAGCATCAATTCTTCGGTGCTCAGCATTCTTTATGGTCCAACTCTCACATCCGTACATGCCTGCTGGAAAAACCATAGCATTGACTAGATGGACCTTTGTCCCCAAAGTAATGTCTCTGCTTTTTAATATGCTGTTTAGGTTTTGTCACAGCTTTTCTTCCAGGGAGCAAGGATCTTTTAATTTCATGGCTGCAGTCACCATCTGCAGTGATTTTGAAGCCCAGAAAAATAAAGTCTGTTACTGTTGCCAGTGTTTCCCCATCTATTTGCCATGAAGTGATGGGATCAGATGCCATGATCTTAGTTTTTTGAATGTTGAGTTTTAAGCCAGTTTTTTCACTCTCCTCTTTCACCTTCATCAAGAAGCTCTTTAGTTCCTCTTTGCTTTCTGCTATAAGGGTGGTGTCATCTGCGTATCTGAGGTTATTGATATTTCTTCCAATAACCTTGTTTCCAGCTTGTTCTTCATCCAGCCCAGCATTTCACATAATGTACTCTACATACAAGTTAAATAAGCAGAGAATTTTACTTAAGGATAAAAGATTCCCAATCCTTTGTGTTCAGAGCATTCAGTCTTTTGAGTTGGTGCCGCTGGTAAAGAACCAAACTGCCAGTGCAGAAAACTTAAGAGATGCGGGTTTGATCCCTGGGTTGGGAAGATTCCCTGGAGGAGGGCATGGCAACCCACTCCAATAATCTTGCCTGGAGAATCCCGTGAACAGAGGAGCCTGGCAGGCTATACTCCATGGAGTCGCACAGAGTCAGAAACAACTGAAGCCACTTAGCACGCAAATGAGTCCCAATTGTTTGTGTTCACAGCATCCATTCTTTTTCTCAGGGTGACAGTTTTTATTTTTTAGAGTTTGTATGATTCTTTCAGATGGTTTTTAAACTTTTTTTAGCAAGTGGAAAAATCCTTTTTTACAAAATAGAATTTTATGTTGTTGACCAGTTGCTCAGTTGTGTCCGCTTCCCTGTCCTTCATTATCTCCCAGAGTTTTCTCAAACTCAAGTCCATTGAGTCAGTGATGCCATCCAACCACCTCATCCTCTGTCCCCTCTTTATCCTCCTGCCCTCAGTCTTTCCCAGCATCAGGCTCTTTTCCAGTGAGTTGGCTTTTCACATCAGGTGTCCAGAGTATCAGAACTTAACTTTAATCTTGTATTCTTTTTTCCTTCAAAGGGCTTGATGTCTTAGGCAAAAGCTGAACTACTGCACTAGAGAGGATCTTACTGTTGGTCTTTGTCTCAGAATTTGCATATTGCCCAGTTCCATAGTAGGCCCTTGTTAAGTGATTATTCATTGAATGTTTTGGACTGATACGCAGGGGGATTAAAGGGCTGAATTTTGGAGACAGAGGGGTCAAGCATTGTTGAGGGGTAAAAGGAGAAAGGAGGCTACATACTGTAAACATATATTACATTTTCTAACCCCTTCCCTCTCTGAAACTTTTTTCCCCTCCTTGCTGCTTTACCCATTACCCTGAGGTCTGTTCTGTAGTTTATCTCAGTCAAATAGGATAAAGTTTCAGTTCAGCTCAGTCAGTCAGTCGTGTCCAACTCTTTGCGACCCTATGGACCTCAGCACGCCAGGCCTCCCTATCCATCACCAACTCCCAGAGTCCACCCAAACCCATGTCCATCAAGTCAGTGATGCCATCCAACCATCTCATCATCTGTCATCCCCTTCTCCTCCAGCCCTCAATCTTTCCCAGCATCAGAGTCTTTTCATATGAGTCAGCTCTTCACATCAGGTGGCCAAAGTGTTGTCAGCTTCAACACTCAGGACTGATTTCCTTTAGGATGGACTGGTTGGACCTCCTTGCTGTCCAAGAGACTCTCAAGAATCCAACACCGCAGTTCAAAAACATCAATTCTTCAGCACTCAGCTTTCTTTATAGTCCAACTCTCACATCCATACATGACCACTGGAAAAACCATAGCCTTGACTAGATGGACCTTTGT
>NW_011495069.1:5668878-5679926 GCF_000754665.1 Bison bison bison
AAAACCATAGCCTTGACTAGATGGACCTTTGTTGGCAAAGTAATATCTCTGCTTTTTAATATGCAGTCTAGGTTGGTTATAACTTTCCTTCCAAGGAGTATGTGTCTTTTAATTTCATGGCTGCAGTCACCATCTGCAGTGATTTTGGAGCCCAGAAAAATAGTCAGCCGCTGTTTCCATTGTTTCCCCATCTATTTGCCATGAAGCGATGGAAGTGGATGCCATGATCTTAGTTTTCTGAATGTTGAGCTTTAAGCCAAGTATCTACATTTCTGGGAGATTTTATTGTAAAATCTCTATGAGATGTTTACCTGATCAAGTTTGTTTGCCACTAGAGTTTCAGCTTATTAAGGACAGAGAGACTCATTTACAATCATTTTCTCCATTGTGCCGTGTTCTCAATGTTTAGTGTTTGATAAATTCATGTGTTAAATAAGATTCTTAGAGCACATCAAAACTGTTCAATTTATCCATAATTGTTTCCATTTTCTAATCCAATCCATGTTTTCAGTAAAACTCTTATGTCTACTCCCTTAGCTACTGACTCCCCAAATCTGTGGTCATGTCATTTAAAAAAAAAAATAATAGCAGCCAGCCATCTGGAGCTATTTCAGAGATATTTAAAAATTAAAGTAGATTATACTCTCTCTGATCCACAAGATTTCGCATTTCAGAAGCCTAATAAGTTAGCTGTGTTTATGTGGAAGCCATGTTGTCCTTGCCCTGTCTCCACAGCCAGTAAGTTGTTTATTTTATTCATTTTGTCTTTTCATTGAATCCAGGATAGAGAGCTGTTGTTTCTGTGGCTTCTTGAAATCTTTATTGGGATGGGAGTCGAAATGATGATTTGACAGTGTTCCAAGGTGTTTTTCCTATTTCCTATGGAATAGTAATTGGAAGTACAGATTGGCATTAGACAGACTTGTTATTCTAGTTGACTATATTTTTGTCTGACCGAGGACTATTTTAGTCTTTTTTCAAAGCTATGGTTTTTCCAGTAGTCATGTATGGATGTGAGAGTTGGACTATAAAGAAAGCTGAGCGCCAAAGATTTGGTGCTTTTGAACTGTGGTGTTAGAGAAGAATCTTGAGAGTCCCTTGGACTGCAAGGAAATCAAACCAGTCCATCCTAAAGGAAATCAGTCCTGAATATTCATGGGAAGGACTGATGCTGAAGCTGAAACTCCAGTACTTTGGCCACCTTAAACTGACTCATCTGAAAAGACCCTGATGCTGGGAAAGATTGAAGGCAGAAGGAGAAGGGAACAACAGAGGATGAGATGGTTGGATGGCATCACCGACTTGATGGACATGAGTTTGAGCAAACTCCGGGAGTTGGTGATGGACAGGGAAGCCTGTTGTGCTGCAGTCCATGGGGTCACAAAGAGTTGGATGCGACTGAGCTGAACAAGGTTGATGATTGTTTGTAATATCACATTACACATTTTAGCAGAGAGATAGATCGATAATAATCTTCGCTATCCTAAATTGCTCTACCCCACAATAAAACATTCAGTAGGACTGCTTCCTCTTTCTACTTGTGACTGGATTTCCTCTTTATAACCAGTGTTAATTAGTAGTAAGGCTTGTAGTCTCCATTTCCCCATGACTTACTTCTTAGTTTGTGTTCATATGGATTCTTTGCTGTGATCATTCGACTCTCTTGAGTCACCAGTGTTTTGTTTCTTTAAGCATATGTACCTGTTTATTGTTTTTGACTGTTGCTATTTGCAGCTTTTATTCCCTGCCCACCATCCGCACCTCTGATTTGGTTTCTGAAATTCTTTTGCTGTTTTCCTATTTTTCCCTATTTCCTATGGAACAGTAGTTAGAAGTACACATTGGCATTGGACGGACTTGTTATTCTAGTTGACTGTATTTTTGTCTGACCGAGGACTATTTTAGTCTGTTGTTGAAACTTGCAGTATGTGAACATAACATATATGTACATACAAATGCACGCACAAACAGTTTGTAGTTGCAGAGAGCCTCAGAGTCGTTAATTTGAATTTCAGTACTATGATGTGAAAGTTAGTTTGGGCTAAATCTGAACTGACAAAAGATTGTTTCATGAGTGATTTTAACGGTTACCTGTTAGGAGCTCACCTGTTCTTTGTTATTTGCTTATTTCCTTTTAAAATTGAAGATAGAAAGCAATTCACATTTACTTACAGTTCCAAATTGAGTTTCTGACTTTAGACGTCCACTGTATTTAGCTTTCCCTGGTATAATCTCCATATAGGTAGAGTATAGAGAGATGGATGAAAGTTTGGCCAACCTCTCAGAAGACGAGTATTATTCAGAAGAAGAGAGAAATGCTAAAGCGGAGAAGGAAAAGAAGCTTCCTCCACCACCCCCTCAAGCCCCACCTGAGGAAGAAAATGAAAGTGAGCCCGAGGAACCATCTGGTGAGTTGTAGTAACTAACCACAGTTTTGTTTTATCTTAGAAATAAGAATAAATGAATTTACTCTTATTCTGCAATGTTATTGATGCCTTTGGTTTATACTCTGATATTGGCCATGTGTATTTTAGTATGTGTATATGTGCATATACATGTTTACACACATACATATACATACGTAATGGTACTGACATTCTTTTTGTGTGCATTTGTACATATAGGAGGAAAGTAAAGAAGGAGGGTAAAAGGATAATGGCTATGTAAGGCAGTTGGAAAGTTGGAGAAAATGAACAATTGGAGAAAACATACAAAAGTCAAACCCAAAGAACCAAACCTCTCACTGGTAACTCTGATTCAGAATTTAGAGGTAGAATGGTTCAGAAATTATTCTAGCTAAATTGTGCCACTTACTTTATGGTTAGATACTTTCTGATAAAACTGTCATGGTGTGTATCAGTTTTGAAGAGGGTCTTTCTGGTGAACGAATGTAAAATGTAGTCTAAAGTCAAAAAGAAAAGGCCTGAATGCCTGTCGTTTAGTTATTGAGCCCTGTACTCAAAAGAATGTGGTGAGAAAAGGCTATGAAGAGATTCTAAGGTCACAGTCTTCTGTGACCTGGAAAGATTGCTGGAGTCTATGGTACTGTTTTCAGAGCTATAAACATCTTTAAAAATTCTCACTAACATCCCTTCATGAGTCCTGCTGAAGATACCCAGACCAATCAGGAATGCCCTTTTGTTTTGCAAGACCAGCCAAAGTAGAATCTTAGTTAATATTTCATATCTTCTGCCTTTAAAGGCATTTCATTAACTCCTCTTGACTTTGGATTTTTACTAGTTCTTCTCTTTAAAATATTTTTTGTATTTCCAGTATCAGCTCCAGGCCCATTCACCTCACCAATTCTTTTAGTTCTGCACCTTTTAAAAATAAAGTACTTGTTTCAGATCCCATCTGTTGTATGTTGCATCACTTTCATAGGTACCCTGATTAAGACATACTATCTTTAAGAAATTTTATCATTTTTTTTAGTTTTTTTGTGGTTGTTGCTGTTTGTTTTTCTCCTTTATTATGTTATATAAATACCCAGAAGTTACTGTATTTTTTTTAAAGGGATTAATACTGATGTATCACTTAAGAGTGTAACAAATCAGATGTTAATTTAAACTTAGAACTTATCAAACAGGTTCTGAGGTTAAAATTCAAAAATAAAAATTTATAATTTATAATAATTGTAAGTAAGTGTAATGAAAGTATACAATTTGAGTGCATTTAGAAAAAGATTCTGGGTTTAATTCTTCTTAAGAATCAAATTTTCTAAGAATGGTTTTCCTAAAACTTTCTTAAAATGACTTATCAATTACTTCCTAGGAGTGGCATATGGGAGTAATGTCCCTGTGGCAAATGTACCTCAGCAACACTGCCTCTCTTTTTGTTGATTTATTTTTCCTCTTCTTTCTAGTCTTTTACATTTAGCTCTCTCCCCTTCTTTCTGTCCTTACTCCCAACTCTCCCCTTGACTCTGCCCCTTTCTTCTATAACTTTCTTTGATTCTTGCCTTTCTTTTCTTCTGCCTTTGCTGTAGATTTGCTTATGCAACACGTGGTAATAATCAGATAATCTGATATCTCTGATACTGCCTCCCTCTCTTTTTCGTGTGGTTGTCAGTGTCTCCAGGAAGAAGCTGATTTACTGGTTAAGTTGATACACACTTAGTCCTCTGAAAATTTTAAACCAAGTCTTAGGGTTTTCTTTCTTGTAAAAGAGGTTTTTTATTTTGCTTTCTTTTCCCATAAATGTCAGGTACTGTTTCTACAAAAAGTAAATATCTTAGCAAAGGGATTTAGGATCTGTGGAACTGTTGTTATGCCTTTATGTTCTAGTTCGTTTTAATCCAGTGGTTTAGTTTAAACAAGTTTTAAACTGTTTAATAATTTGGAGAAAGTTAAAGTTTATTTTCTCAAGTTTAGGGTATCTTCAGTGCTCAGAAGTTTGTTGATTACAGCCAAAACTTCTAACCATTTGTGCTTATGAAAGTAGTTATCTTTCCTCTAAAACAACTTAAATTTTTAAAAACATTGTAGGGTGAATTAGCAAAGTACTTTCCCTGGGAAAGTAGTGGTAACTTACTGGCCTGCAGAATTTAGAAATAGTTTGGGTCCTCATGGTGAATAATTAAGTATTATCAGGGGAGTTCAAATACGTAGAAACTGTCCAGGTTTTCCAGATCTCGTGTCCTATCTGAACTAGTTCTGTCACTTAAGTTTTCATTCAGGAATGAGTGGTGGCTTTGTCCTATGGGTATCTTAAAATCTTGAGAGACAATGTGGGTTTGATTCTTTATATGTGTGTGTATATATATATATCTATATATGAAGATTTGTTTACTTACCTTTAGCTGTGCTGGGTCTCTGTTGCTGAGTGCCATCTTTTCTAGTTGTGGTAAGCGGGACTGCCCTTCACTGTGATGCGTGGGCTTGTCATTGAGGTGGCTTCTCTGTTGCGGAGCACAGGCTTAGGGCATACTTCGGTAGTTGCGGCCCATGGGCTCTGTAGTTGTGGCTCCTGGGCTCTGGAGCGCTGGCTGAGTAGTTGTGGTGTGCCTGCTTAGTTGCCATGCAGCATGTGGGATCTTCCCAGAGCAGGGACCGAACTTGTGTCTCCTGCATTAGCAGGTGGATTCTTAACCACTGTGCCACCCAGAGAAGCCCTAGGTCTGGTTCTGTGCCAAATCTTTTCAGTCATTTTAGGTGATAACTAGATATTAACTTGGAGGAGGAAATGGCAGCCCACTCCGGTATTCTTGCCTGGGAAATCCCATGGACAGAAGAGCCCGGTGAGCTACAGTCCATGGGGTCTCAAGTGTCGGACACAGCTTAGCTACTGCACAACAACAACAAGACGTTAACTTAGTCTCTTAAAATATAGCAGGTTTGAATACATTTCATTCTTACTAATTTTTAAACATGTTTAGAAAATTTGCTTTGCTTTCCATAGTGTTAATCTTTAGAATAAGCTATTTTGTTAATTATGAAATCACAATGTGATATTCTAAAGTCAGTGGGTCAAATGATTTGATTGGAGAAGATTCCTCTAGGAGAGTTCTAAGAGGAGGCTAGAAAGGGAGGTTGGAGCCTTGGGTACCAGGCTAAGGAATTTGAACTTAATGTCCTTTGAACTCTGGGAGGATGTGGTCAGAGGTAGTAGCACTGAGGTCTTTTGAGTAAAGGATGTTTACCAAAATACATGTTTTGGAAAAATCAACCTATCTGCTATTTAAAGGGGAAGTAAAGGAGTAAAGAGACTGGGATTGGAGAGATGATTTTTAGACTTTTTAGTAATTTAATTTACTGGATCTTGATCAGAAGAAAAATGCTGTCAATATCAAAGTTGAATTTCTGTAGAAATAAGAGGTTTGGGTTTTGGGAATTTCCTGGCAATCCAGTGGTTAGGACCCCACACTTTCACTGCCAGGGCCTGTGTTCGATCCCTGGCCAGGGAACTAAGATTCCGCAAGCATGTGCCATGTGCCCCTTCCCCCCAACCAAAAAAATAAAAGTTTGGGTTTTTTTCTGTTTGAACTTACTTGGGAAAAAAGCTTTCTGTTCTGGGTTAAACATTGTTTGTAGATTTGTCAGTTTTTAATTATAACTTAATGTGGCATGTAGTTCCGTGTAGTTACTTGGGTAAATGTATTTTTTGTACTAAATATTGCTGCTTATATTTAAAATTCACCTAATTTATTTTCTTAAAAATTTCCCATCTATTTTTACATTTGCTGTACACTTCTGAATATATTTTAACAAATGATAGTTTTATTTGGTTTTCTAGAACCTTTTCTATCAAGATAAAAGTGGTTTGTTTTTTGGGGAGTCATGGCAACTCAGCCTGAACAGGTTGTCTTTGGCATTACATGTTTGGTTATTAGTGGTGTCACATAATAGTAGAGCTTTGATAAAATAGAGTGAAATCTCAGTTGGAGTTTACATACTGATTTAAAATAATTGCCCCTCTGTGAAAGTAGCTTTCTGTTGGAGAAAAGATTTCTTCCCCTTTTGAATCAGTTGTTACCCTCTGTACCTTAGATTATTCCTCAGTGAGGTTTTACTATGTTAACTAATTTGCTAGCACTTTGTTTTTTATTTTCATACAAAAACATAATTTTTTTCCCCTTCACTGCTTTTCAGCAATTGAAATTTTCCAGGAAAATCTCACTAGTAGTTCCTGGATTTAAATTTTGTATTGGATTACTATTTAGGGACTCTGGTTTGAGATTACTGTTTAGGAACTCTTAACTCTTGAGGTTAGAGGTAGCTTAGTTGTATATAGCTTAAGACTTTTATTCCCCAAACCCAAACCCTTTTATGGAAACGTATTCTAAAATAAAATGAAATTTAAAATATGTTATTAAGTTGCCTGTCTTAAGATTTCTTCACAGTAATGAATTTCTCAATAGAAACATCAGAAGTATGTTTAAAATATATGTATGTGTGTGCATGTGTCTTTTGGGTACCATTTTTCCAGACTCAGTGCTACGCTAATACTCTATAATGAAACTCGAAGGCTTCCTTCCATTAACCATTGTTTAACTCTTTAAATCAATTTTGTTAGATATTGTTTGCTGGTCAGTGACTACTCTAAATGACTGGGAAGAATCACTTTACCTCCTTGTTTAAGGATTCTGGTAAGAACAGGAAGGAAAGTATTTCTCTTTATTGTACCTGGTAATTTTGGAAGTGTGTGGTGTATGTGTTTGAAAGAGATGTAAGCTATTAAGCAAATTATAAAACATTGAGACACGAGAGACTGGTATGACAATTTTGTGTAGTTTTAATAATTTGAGGACCTTGATCTTGTAATAATCATGCTGTAGATTGAAAGTATATTTTAAAAATCACACAAAAGGAGATGTAACCTTAAGTAGTAAAAATACCCAAAAAACCCCACTAAATTTATAGAAAATATACCAAATGTATCTTTATGGGTTGACGAATTTAGCTTAAAACTGAGTGAAATTTGATCACAAGTAATAATATAATGAAAATATCCGTATGACAAAAGATTGATGACCAAATATTTGGTGAATTGCTTTATTTGGTTCAGCAAAAATCCAAAAGACAGAATCTTTTGGATCATGCTTTAGACCTTGATACAATTAAATTTGACCAGAGAAGAGCTGAAGATGGACCTTCCTTCAAAAGGAAAAATCATTGGTCAGTCCCAATGTTTGTAAATGGTCCTTAGGTTTTTGTTCTTCTTTGTTTACAACATGCCCTGGCATCTTCTCTGTGAGGCAGTCACACTGATTGCAATCAGTAAAAGTGCTGGATTCAGCAGCATGGATAGTTACGGTCAGAGTTCAGGTGAATATTTTTGTTTTTCGTGCTATAAGTGCTCTACTGGCTTATCCCAGGCTTCTCTCTGTCCATGCCTACAAGTGCACAGCCCCCATACCCAGCAACAGACCCTCCTTTATAGATTTAATAGAAGTTGCTAGGAAATTCATTCCTGAAGAGTTGTATATGTTGCCATTTTGGCCTGTAGTGTCAACTAAGTGCCTGAAATCATTTGATTTTTCTTATCATATGATGTGTGATGCATACATTTAGAAAACAGACCTAGGATTAATTTTCTTGCCTTTTTTTTTTTTTTTGTATAGCATCATTTCAGTGTTCTGATTTGGAACTATGCTCCAGAATAACTTACTAGAGATCTGGGGGAAAATGTCACAGCCTGAAAAGGTAATCTAGATCAATTCAACGAAATTTTTATATTTTGAGAGATGACTAAAAATGGACCAACGTGTATATTACTATCCAATACATGGTCCCCACTCTTAGATAATTTGTAGCTTGATATGAGATACAGCTGTATTATTGTCAATGGCAAAATACCCTTAAGTGTTACATTTAGAATAAGAATTTGGAGAGAGAGGCAGAAAGGGTGGAAAGGAAGGAAGTCTTCAGATTCTTCTTTACTTACTGGAAGAATTAAAAAACAAACAAAGAAACCCAACAAGGAAGGGGATTGGTAGTATAAAGGAGAAAAATGTATTACAGAGACATTTTCTACACAAAATAAGATTCCCTCAAATGTGCAACTGCTCATTCTCTGTATTTTACATACATTAATTGTAAAACTATAATGTTTTATTCCAGGCATGGTGCTAGATTCTGAGGGTTCAAGGCTGAAGACTAAGTCCTACAAAAAATTCACAGTCCAGTTTAGGTTTATAGATATATTAATCGACAGTAATGAAGAAACAATACAGTAAAAGTGTATTCAAAGTTTGATGAGATCTCAGAAGTTGTTTTCAGATGTTTTTCCCAAAATTGGATTTTGGAAGTTGTACTTTAAACATAAAAGAATGAAATTAGGCTTTTATGAAGCAGTTTGAGAGCCTTGATTTTTAACTGTTTACTGCTTTTGGCTGATAAGAACCTTTGAATGAGATGCTACCAAGTTACATTTGGTCTTTTAGAGATTGTGCTGCTTTTCTTAATGACTGATTTTATTTTATTATTTTGCTTTATTTTCTATTAATGCAAAACAGTAATTTGTTTAGTTGAACAACTTTATTTTTATAATCTCCTTGTATTCTTTTTGCTGCCATGGTTTATTTGGTGTGATCATGGATAATAGAAGAGCAGGATAGTTTGTGAGGATTTTGTCATCTGCAAAATGGGTCTTGATATGAGGATCAGATGAGAACATATGCACTCCACTTTTGTGTACAAACATCTTGAATTTATTAAACACAGAGTTGAACCAGGAATAAAGTGGATTGGTGGAGGTATTTTTATTGAAGTATAGGTGATTTACAATGTATTAATTACTGCTGTGCAGCAAAGTGATTGAGTTATACGTACAAATATATATATGTTTAGTTATATGTATATTCTTTATTTAGTATTCTTTTCCATTATGGTTTATCACAGGATATTGAATATAGTTCTCTATGCTATACGGTAGGACCTTATTGTTTATCCATTCTGTATATAACAGCTTACATCTGCTAACCCCAAGCTCTGAGTCCATCCCGCCCTGAAACCCCATTCCCTTGGCAACCACTAAGGCTGCCACAAAAACCACACTGTTCTCATTGTCTGCGATTCTGTTCCATAGGTAGGTTCATTTGTGTTATAGTTTAGATTACACATATAAGTGATGTCATATGGTATTTGTCTTTCTGACTTGCTTCACTTAGTATGATAATCTCTAGTTGCATTGGATTGGCATTTTAATCAGGAAAAAATCAGGTGAGGTTATGGATTAGGTTGACATATATATTCTGTCACTTTTGGAAACTGGAAAGTGTTTAAGCCCATTTTCAGTAATGTGAATAGATCTTTCTTTGCAAGATAGATCATTCTTTAAGCTTTCATATGTTAAATCATCAGAAGAATGGCAAATCTTGACAATGTAAACCTATGTATCAACTATTGAGATATAACATGTTAAATTTTGCCATATTTGCTGATCACAGAGGTTTTAAACATTTGAAAGTAGGATTGTTTTTACTTTTGCTATTTTTTTAGCATTTTCTGATATTTGAAGATAGAAGAGTACATATGATTAATTTATTTCTAAGAAGTTGTATGTTTTTCATAGTATCGTAGACTCAAATTATACTTCAGATGGAAGTATAATTTAATCTAATCATAACCCAGGAAGGTGCAGATAGCCAGAATTCTGAAAAACCTACCTGAGCAGGAAAAGGGAATTCTCCTATTGGGAAATACATTCATGGTTATCAGTTGTGTAAAGGTATAATGGTTCTTTTAATAGCAGGTCCAGAATAAAGTTCCGTATTGGCCTTTTTAAAAGCAGGTAAATATAAAAATAAGCTTTGTTTTTAACTACTCAGACATAGATTAAGCTTGGTAGTTGAGGAACATAGCATCCAAATTGTAGATTTTCCTTGCAACATTTTGAAAAGTAAACTACAAACCAAGATTTTGCAACAAAATAAGGAAAATCTGCTGTATGCAATGTGGAGGGAAATAACATGTGAAGAACTCAGTTCTTGCAATTGGTTTCTAAAAGCTTTGCTTTCATCCCTAGCTTGTAGGGCTTTTACTTTCTTCTATGTAGGATCCCTGCTGCTGAGCTTCTCAGTTGGTCCCACGTTTAAGTTCTGGAGCAAATCTGTGCTACACCTTTCCCAGTAGTACAGTGAAAAAATCCCAGGCAGGCTCCTACCTCAGGCAGCAGTTTTCTTGCTTTTCAGACTTTAAGGTTATCTATTCTTAGTTCATTAATTTAAATAACAGTGTAACCCTAGAATTGCTGCTCTAATTGGAGATTTCGTTTTGGTTAATTTTGTTGGAGAGTATTGATCAGTGTTTTGTGTGTGTGTTAGTCGCTCAGTCATGTCCAACCCCACGGACTGTAGCCTACCAGGCTTCTCTGTCCATGGAATTCTCCAGGCAGGAATACTGGAGTGGATTGCCATTCCTTTCTCCATCGGTCAGTGTTCAGTTCAGTTCAGTTCAGTCGTTCAGTCGTGTCCAGCTCTTAGCGACCCCATGAATTGCAGCACGGCAGGCCTCCCTGTCCATCACCAACTCCCGGAGTTCACTTAAACTCATGTCCATCGAGTCAGTGATGCCATCCAGCCATCTCATCCTCTGTTGTCCCCTTTTCCT
>NW_011495069.1:5680026-5684785 GCF_000754665.1 Bison bison bison
GGTTGGATCTCCTTGCAGTCCAAGGGACTCTCAAGAGTCTTCTCCAACACCACAGTTCAAAAGCATCAATTCTTCGGCACTCAGCTTTCTTCACAGTCCAACTCTCACATCCATACATGACCACTGGAAAAAGGTGTTTTTAAATACCTTTGATGTACTTCAAAGGAACCCCTGAGGCTCCTTTAGGCTAATTTAGATCTACCTTTCTGAGCCCTTACATTTCTTTCAGCTGCTATAGATCATTTATTCTTCTGCTGAAAATCATAGTAGAAAAGTTAGCAGAAAATAGTATATACCATTTTTAAGCCACCTCTCACTAAAGCAAGGACAGAAAGGCAGCATGAAGTGGTTGGTGCTGGTCACCAATAACTCAATTTTTCTCATTTTTTTTTTTTTTTTTTTTTGTCATTTACATGGACCAGTTCCTCTTTGTGTCTTTCCTTATGAGATTAACATATAGCTGCTTCAGACTCTTTTACCTCCATGGTAATTTAAAATTTCTTAGTCCCATTCTCACTTGTGAGCTCCAGTCTTTAATTTCCCACCATCTTTAGAGTGAAGCGAAGTCGTTCAGTCGTATCCGACTCTTTGCGACCCCATGGACTGTAGCCTACCAGGCTCCTCCATCCATGGGATTTTCCAGGCAAGAGTACTGGAGTGGGTTGCCATTTCCTTCTCCAGAAGATCTTCCCCATCCAGGGATTGAGCCTGGGTCTTCTGCATTGTAGACAGACGCTTTACTGTCTGAGCCCATTTAATTTTACTAATTTTACTAATCTGTCTCCCAGATTTACTGTTTATACATTTTATTATTACTGAAGTCCATTCTCCTGAACTTTGGAAGCTTGCAGTCATCTTGAAATTCCCTTATCTCTTTCATCAAATCTCTTGAAAAGTCGTGTCTTCCTGTGCACAGTTCTTCAACTTGTTATATGCCTCATCCATTTTTACTGTCTCCTTTTTAATTTTAGTGGATTTTGCTTCATATCCAAATTATTTCAGTAGTCTTTCTATTGAATCTCCTTCATCTAGATCACCTTTCCCCTCTGATCTATCTGGTACAAAGTGACCAGATTAGTTTAATTAAAATGTCACTTGTTTTATTGCTTTCTTGGTAAAAATCATACTGTTCTCCTGCATTACTAATAAGACCAAGTTTAAGTTTTGGCCCTGAAGTGGGTGCATTTTTGCCTATCCTGTGTGTTTCCCACTGCTCTTTGAGATCATCTCCTTCATTAAGCAGCATGCTGTGTGCAGTTCTTTGCACATACCGTATCTCTGCTTTTCTCCTTGCTTTTGTAAATGTTTCGGCCCATGCCAGTGGTTTCACTGCTCCCCCCACCCCCAGTCTCTCCAGATCTCTCTGGGTTTGTTCAGAAAAGCTTCAATGATTCCTCCAAGTCTGTACTTGTTTCCTCTTAAAAAATAAAAGTTTCTGGGTATTTTTTCATCTTTCCCCAAGTAGATCGTAAACCGTTTGAAAGTAGGCACTCAGGTCTTCCCGGGTAGTGTAGTTGTAAAGGATTTGCCTGCCAATGCAGGAGGCAGGAGAGACTCAGGTTAGATCCCTGGGTCAGGGATATCCCCTGGAGTAGGCTGGGAGGCTACAGTTCATGGGGTCACAAACAGTTGGATACAACTGAGTGTGCCTGTGCCCGCGTGGGTGCGCGCACACACACACACACACACACACACACACACTGTTCTACCTTTGATTTTGTGCATGGCAGTTTTTGTTTGGGTTTTCAGTAAACATTAAATTTGTGAGGTTATTAAGAAATTCGAGTGTTAATATAGTAGACACTTGTGTATTCAAAGATGGTTTATTGAGATTTTTTTTTCCTTTGCTAATTTGATTGAAGTCAATCCTTGGCAGTCATTTTTATTCTGTAAATTTTGTAAAATTTTGATTAATTGATTTTCTGTTTAAAAACGATTGCTTCCTCTAAGATTTAGAAGTTTGTCAAAATGTTTATAAAAATTATCAATGTGTTTCCAAGAAACTAGTCAAAATATGATGAATATGTTGTTTAATATGTTAATGGGAACAATAATCCAGTAATTCTCACTTCCATGCCTGGCTAAATGAAAATATTTGGAAGCAACAGACTTCCTCTGAAGATGTTGTAAGAGTATGAATTTTAAATTAACAGTTTTGAATTAAGATGAGAGTTTGAATTAAGATGAAAAAATACTCAGTAGTGTGACTATAACTAAAATACTTCACTGTTTTTCAAGAATAACTTAACATATTTGCAGATTTACTAGAGGATGACTGAAAGACTGCTATGTAAAATAAACCGAAAAGATTTTCAACTTGGAGAAAATATGCACAAATAAACTGTGTTAAGAGTCTGTGCTTCAGACTTGAGAATTGTGTGTGTGTGTGGTGGAGGGAAGTGGGGTAAAAACAACAGGAAGTATTCTCATGCAGGAATGCCAAATTAAGTTAATATTAAAAAGTTGCTTTGTGTAATTTTGTCTTCTGTTTTGGATTTGAGCTCATGGAAAACAAAAACCATATTTGCCTGATGTTCCATGTCTTTGTACCACTGTAAGAAGAAAAGTTCTAGGCCCGAAAGACCCAAAGAACAAATGAATACAGCATTTTACGTGTTCTAGTCAGAGACACTACTTGGATGGAAAGTTAGCTGCAAACATTTTTCTGTGTGAAAGTGAAAGTGTTAGTCACTTAGTCATGTCCAACTCTTTGAGACCCCCTGGATTATAGACCACCAGGCTTCTCTGTCCATGGAATTCTCCAGGCAAGAATACTGGAGTGGGTTGCCATTTTCTTCTCTAGGGGAGCTTCCTGACCCAGGGATTGAACCTGGGTCCTCCTACTTTGCAGGCAGATTTTTTTTTTTTTACCATCTGAGCCACCAGGGAAGCCCCATTTTTGTGTGTATTTTCTTAATGAAATGATTAATACTCTGTTAAAAAATAAAGGAAATTAACATGTAATTATAAAACTGTTTCTTATGCCAATTGTATTGCATGAGTCTGTGCTTTAAATATTATAGCATTCTGGCAAAATGAATCTGAGAGCTAGTAAAGTGCAAAAAAAAAAAAAAGATGGGGGACAGTGGGGACTGTGGGCAGCCCTCCTTTGGGAGCAGCTGGCTGGGTCAGCACAAACCCTGGTGGTCCTGGCTGACTTGGGTTTATTAATTTAGAGATGGGAATTAAGAATCAGTTGTTTTGGCAACCAGCTCAAAGTTACACCCTGTTTCTTATTCTTAGTTAATCTTTAAACTGCAAACTATGCCCATGGGTCTGCCCTTCCTTATTAACAATGTGTGACTGGCTTTGAATCTGGAACAAGATGAGAGATTCAGTCAGAATCAAGATTCAGAGAACCAGAGGACCTGAGAAAAGGCGTGGGAGGCAAAGCCAACCCTTTCTGTCTGCCATTGGCTCAGAAACTAGGTTGAGGCCTTTCCAGGCAGGAGTCACAGGGGCCCTCAAGTCCATGCACAAGCCACGCTCAGAGGAGGCAGCTTGGAGCTCAAGAGCTCATGGTGGCTGCTGGTGTGTCCATGGGAATAAGACTCTCATGTGCTGTTGGTGTGTCCACGGGCATACGATTAACCCTGCTCCTGTCAGTTTCCTGGTCTGTAAAATGGGGATGCTCATAGCTCCTGGCTTTGGGGTTCTAGTGAGGATTCAATGACATAATGTCACTAGAGGCCTCAGTGCTGGGACTGGCATTATGGCTCAGTCCGCGTTAGCCGCTGTTCTGTAGAAAAGCACTCAAAGAGACCCTCTGAGAGGTCAAGAATTCTCCCCCAGGGGAGCCACAGAGAAGCTAAGTGAGTCTTTTGGTGGGAGTAAGAGTCTGTTTGATGAGCAGAGGTGGGCTGTTTGCTGCCAGCAAAAGAAGAGAGGCTCAAAAGCACTTGGTGAGTGGGGAAGAGCGAGCCCTCTGGCCTGACCGAAGCGCAAGGGTGAGCACTGTGCTGGAGGCGAGGTTGGGGTGAGGTGGTGGTGCGGATGGGGCGGGCGGCCGGGGGCAGCTGGCTCTGGGAAGGACCTTGTCCACTGGACAGAGGCGTGGGCGTTGATTTTCCCTCGAAGATCGATGCAGGGGCCATGGAGCTGGAGAAATTTTGCTTTGTTTTTGAGGTGTCTAAGCCAAGCACCACAGGATCAGATACCATTTTTGGAAAGCAGGTTCAGGAAGGGGCGTCCATTCAGAAGAGTGGCCAGGAGCCTCTCGCTGTTCTCCCCGGACTGGTCACTAGAGGGAGGCCTGGGCTCAGAAGTGCCACCTCACTGCTTCTTGATGCTCTGCTGGTCCCTGGCTGCAAAGGGATGCTTCCAAGGGAGCAAAAGTCCGACCCACATCGGCCCTTGGCTGAGACAGGCCTGCTAGATGATAGACAAGGGCACTGGCAAGCTAGGAAGAAAAGGAACACCCCTGGTGTGCTGTGGGCACCTTGGCCTGCGTGCGTCTAACAATTGACCTCTTGTCTGGCCGCCGCCCCCCACCCCCCCGGCCCATCCTCCTTCTCTTCTTGTCCCTTCCTCACCTCCACGCCATGTGTAAAGCACACCCCAGTCTGCATGACCAAGCTTCGTCCACACCCCAGCAAGTAGCCCGTGGGCCGGGGGTGCATACCTGGGTGGGAAAATGACCCTGACGATGAGGACTGCAAGGCGCAGTTAGGAGGCTTGGGCCATTTGGGAAGCGCATTTGGGGGTCTTGGCTGCTCAGAGCACAGTCTAGAAGGGGGTGCAGTACTCTGGCTAGGCCCCT
>NW_011495069.1:5684885-5688710 GCF_000754665.1 Bison bison bison
TATACTTTTTAGGTAGAAAGGTAAAGTTTAAGAGACATTGAGCGAATGCTGAATTGTTGCAACTCCAGATCCTAGAGCCCATACCACACCCACTCTCAGTCTAGCAATAAGTAGTAAGACATTTGGAAGCCCTTTTTCCCCATCCAGTCTTGACTGTTAAGACTGACATCAAGGATTTAGCAATGAGAAATACTATGTACTTTGTTCTGCTACCTTTCAACAAGAATCAGTATGCAAAGTTGACATTTCCTGACCAGAATTTGGAAGACTATAATGTGATTCCCTGGGCCTTGATTCCAGAAGAAAGAGCTCTCTGAATATGGGTTTACTAGTTGGTGGTGAAGTCATGAGTCACCAACTGTTAGGCCAGATATTATCCCAACAATATGTCCAGATATTATCTCAATTTATGGAGTAAGGTCCCTGAGTTCTCCTCTTTCCTTCCACAGGGCAAGCAGGAGGACTTCAAGACGACAGTTCTGGAGGGTATGGAGACGGCCAAGCATCAGGTGAGGGTGGCATTAGATGCTTGCCACTTAGCAAGAGCCGCCAAGTCAGGGATTGATGCTTGCTAGTGTCTTTGGCTGTGGTACCCACATTTTAGCCAGAAGCGCAAGGGAAGAACTATAAGCCACAGGATAGAGTAGTATAATAGAAAGTGTAGCCAGAACAAAGGCAAGCAAAATCTTTTGAAGTCCTCAGGCCGATCTCAGCCCTCCACTCTTCTTCATGTTTTTGAGGAGATGGCGGGTACTTTTCTCCCCAGCAGACTTTATAGTAACAGCAAACATGATATAAAACACAGCTTAGGAATCATGGGACCTTTACATGGAACTATAACTTAATAATACACAGAGAGGGGAAACCATAGACTGAAAAATAAGATGGAAAGGCATTCTAAGATTAGTCAAAGGAATTATGTGGGCAAGTGACTCTTTAGAAATGATTGTTAAGTGGTATTGGATACAGTTTTTTCAACTAACATTATTACATAGTTAATTTTTCAGTTTTAAACATTTTGTTTCTCACATGAAAATTAATTTTTTAAAAAAAGTCTGCTCAAAGTGCTCTTTATTTTCAGACCAAACTATGAGATTTTTAACTTCTAGGAAAAAGTAAAGGGTTAAATGATTTATAGGGGCCCATTTGGAACAGTTAAAGTTTGTTCCAGGAATCCAAAGTAGAGTTGTCTGGATTTCATCCTTTACCTCTTAAAGGATGTTATTGTATATGCCAGTGCTCAAAACTATTTTGCATGTACATTTTAATAGACTTGGAATAGGTATCATTTTTGGAGTTTGTCACTTTTCAACTCTTAAATCTACTTCAAAATTATTACAATTTGTGTACAGCAGGTCCAGGGAATATTTGTATTTTACTCTCTTGGATCAAAGATACTTCAGTGGTAGTATCTAGGGGATCCAGAATGTTAGAAGTAGACTTCTTTAAATGCTGTCCAAAGAATTGAAGTTTGATAATCAGTACATGGTTGTCTTAGAGGAGTTAAAATTCTCATTTATCTGGCAGATGAATCTTCAACAATGCTTTTCATCAAATGATGCATGATTGGATCTTCCATGGAACTGCCGAGGAGCAGGGATAGCTTTTAGAACTTTTAATCTTGAAGAAATAGAGTTTTCTTGTTGCTTTTTGTTTTACGTGAATAATTAATAAATTTACTCTTTCGCTTAAGAAAACAGTGTGTTGTATTGCTGAAAGTAAAAGCAGACTTCCATACAAAACTGGTGCTACTAATTTAATACTAGTAGAACATGAGCTTTAGGTGTTTCCAGGAATGGTGGTGACTATTCTGAACCCGTCAAGGTCTCTTTAGATCTTTATCTTGTACAGCTTGTTCAGAAGCATGCATTTGTGATATGATCAGTCTGAGTTAGAAAAGTATGCTTATAAGTAATCAGTGTTCTTCTCTTAACAAAACCATGTGACCTTCATGAGTATCTTGGGACCAGTATCATATCTTGACCTTAAAAAATCACATCAAGTTGGTATTTACATCCTAAACCTTAAAAGTTAGTGGGGAACTTGAGGTCATCTTACCTAGTTTTCTGCCTTCAAACATATGGTATTTGTATCACCCCTGTTTTATCATTTAGGTCCTGAAACACAAAGTTAAATGACTCGGCTGGGAATATACCAGCAGTGGAGGAGTGAGAACCCAGGGGTCTTGTTTCTTATGCATATACTGTTCCTTACACTCTGCCTCATAGAATCATTTAAAGTGTGCATTTACCCTAAAAATTAAAAATCTAAAGCATAAAAAATGCTCTCCTTTTTCTTCCTTTTTCTGTCTTTTTATTCTTTTATTTTTAAGCTATTATTAGACTGGATATAGTGCATCAGGGCTTCCCTGATGGCTCAGACAGTAAAGAATATGCCTGCAGTGCAGGAGACCCAGGTTTGATCCCTGGGTCGGGAAAATCCCCTGGAGAAGGGCATGGCTACCCACTCCAGTATTCTTGCCTGGAAAATCCCATGGTCACAGGAGCCTGGCGGGCTACGGTCCATGGGGTTGAAGAGTCAGACCTGACTGACTAACACTAACATGTGGTGCCTCTGTAGTTACTAATTTTAGGAAGTTCATATGTACTTCTTAGCAGGCTCTTGTTTCCATCCTTTAGCTAGAAATCTAGTTATAGGTAAATTTTATTTACTTTAATGAAGGTGGGAAAGCCAAGAAACTCTCTTGGAGTTCTTCTTTTCTTTTCTGTTGTCATATCTCTGTTACTTTATTCAAGATGCTGCCTGTGTTCTAACAGAATTGGGGGGAAATGGTTTCGTGGAATGGAGGTCCTAGAGCCTCACTTTCCCCCTCCCTTTTTCTGTCTAATTAATAGATCCACAAAGGTCTAAGTCATTCCCTTAAATATGTAACTACTTTTACTTTGTTTTCAGAGAAAGTATGAGCCAGTCAGACCCTTAGACAGGGCAGTTAAGCTTTAGCATGACTGCATTTTGAAAGGTGATGCTGGAAATATCCTGTGTTGAAGTGGTAAGACAAACAGAGGGCAAGACTGGTATGTAGGCAACCTTGGGGCTTTTAAAAATGTCTTTGAAACATTCTGAATTTCCAGAATACCAGGCTCTGTTAAGTACACACAGACACCAAAGTATAAAACTATTCCAGAGCCAAGTGTAAATTACTTGTGTATTGTGTGTACTACTGATACTTTTAATAATGATATTGTTAAAGACAATTGTATTCTGTAAGATTCTCCCCGTTAAAGGAGATAGCAGTCTGTTCATTTTGCAGTATTTGTAAAAGAAAGAATGTTTTGATTTAGCTTCTGAGCAGTTTAATTTCCAAATTTTTTGTTTCTTTGGGGAAAAGTTAGATTTTTAAATCTTGTACTTTTCATCTTGATTTTGATAATGGTTTCCTTCTCTGAAATACTAGTCTCATCCTTAAAAGCTAGAAGGAAGGCAGTAATTACTGAGATTTTTAGTAATTTAGTAATTACTAAAGTAATTTTTAGTAATTTAGTCCGTTTTTCATGTTTTAAAACTTTAAGAATAATTGGTTTTTTTTTTTTTTTTTAGCTATTATGCAGAAGTTAGGGATGGAGAATATTGTTATTCCACATGTACATTAATGTTACAACTTTGGGCTTCTTTAATTCCTTTTGTTAAACTTTTGATGTTTGATCAAAAGATAATTTAAAACTCGTGACTGATATAAAATTTCTTGTTACATTTTCTCCAGATTTCTCAAATTAGACAACTATATTAAAGTGATTTCTGTTGATAACACTTGGAATGAGAAACCATATATAATGTAAAATTTAGTGGGTCTCCCCCCGCCCATCC
>NW_011495069.1:5688810-5690799 GCF_000754665.1 Bison bison bison
AAAAAAAGAAGATGAAGAATTGGCCTAGAATACCACTAATAAAGATGATGCTGTTTTCCACTGTCTTGGAGAAGTATTCACCATCACAATACTCATGAGTATATTGTGATTAGAGAGAAAACAGCAACCTTATCTTTACTTTCAAACAGGTTATCAGTGTTTGTCAAGAGATGTATTGTTCATTTACCTAATTTAAAGCACTTTTTGTTTTTCATCATTTCTTACATGTTTATATCACCTTCTGCTTGGTTTTCTCCTGTTTTTCTGCTTAAGTAATACCCCAGAGTTTCACTTCTTTTTTTTTTTTTTGACTGCTGCTATAAGAGATACCTTTTAAAAATCTTTCTAGGATATTGAATATTTTCCTTGTTTCTCCTACAATTTTTTTTTTTAATCAAAGAACAGTCTCAAAAAAAAAAAAAGAAAACAGTGTCTTTATAAGAATTTTGTTAGTTACTCTTCAAAACCAGAAGACCAAAAAGATTGCCTTACCTTGTTGACCTTCTGAGTACGTAAGTCAGGGGTAAGAACTCCATATTTCTATGAAGTACCATTGATAGAAAAAATTGGTCAATAAAGTACATAGCATGTTGTATGACATGTAGTGGGAGAAGAAGGAAAATCATAGAAATAGGAAGGATTAAAATAATACTTAATGGCAGGCTTGAAGGTGTTTTTTGTTTTTACTTATTAAGAAGTGATCAGATGCCATCATGACAAGAGATGGTTATTTTCATTCTTTGTTAAGCCAGGAACATAATTTGCGAAAGAGCTATATTATTATTTCTAATACCTAAATGTTCTTCTTGGAAATGATTTCATTGTTTTGAGCCCCTTTCCTCTCTTTTCTAAAATATAGTTTAATTTTCTGATCTAGTTTGGTTCTATTTTGGAACCAAACAAAATTATGACAATAACTTTTACTCAGAAACTTTTCAACTCTGAAAGTTTTTTAAATTAATTAATCTGTGTTTATTAAGAATGAGCATTTTTTAACTTAAACTTTAAAATATTAAATGTGGAGCTTGCATTTTCAAGATAGGTTTACAGATTGGATTTCATAATTGGAGTTATCTCTTCATACGTATAAGCCCTTTTTCAAAGGCTGTAAACAATAGATCACACACCTTGTAACTTGTCTGAGAAGCATAATCCTCTGGAACCTAAAGGACACTCTTCATGCAAGAGCAATGTGAAATAATTTTAGAATGAGATTCTATTCTCCTTTGAAAGCAGATCATCTAGCAGCATATTATAACATTGTAAAAAATCTTTTATGTCTGAATACCTTCATACACTTAAGATGAAAGTGTTACCACAGTCATAGGATCGTTCTTACAGTAAGGGGGTAATGTTAGTTGTATTTTCCTGCTCTCTCAACTCAAATGATGGAATACTCAGTCTGCTTTCTAGTTGAGATTCTTTTAAACTGTTGAATGAAGCTTGTCAAGTTTTAGATTTTTGGGGGATGGTGTCTCATATCTTCCAAAGATCACACTGTGGTTTTCCCATAGTGTATCAGGTGGCTGGAAGCTTAGGATGACCATTACATCTGTCTTGGTGATTGACTTTGGAAGAGTCTTGAAGATGATCTAACTTTCTCAGATTGAACTTTCAAGCTGTGATACTTTTCTTGAAGCTATTTGTACATTAATTAATACAGAAAATTTCTTAGCAGGCTTATTGTGTAGCTTGAGGTAGATGCTCCCCCACAATCTTCCCTGCTTCAGCCTTTCCCCTTGTGTCTCTCTACAGTACTTGGCATATAACTGCAAGCTGTCTTATGTTGTGTTTTAAAGTTTTCTAAGGAAGCTCTGGCATGTTCCCATCTGGCACTGTGTAGTATGTATAGCGAATGAAACTTCTTGTGGAACTGAATCTTGTAGTTATTATCCTTTCTTTGAAGTCAAGGGGAGAATTTCTCATTAAAATTACATCTTTTGCTTATTTTCTTACATATATATGTGTGTGTATATATATATATATATA
>NW_011495069.1:5690899-5691985 GCF_000754665.1 Bison bison bison
ATTTCTTTAATTTATTTCTTGACCGTGCTGGCTCTTTGGCGTGCACAGGCTTTCTCTAGTTGCACTGCTCGGGCTTCCCATGGCAGCGGTTTCTCTTGTTGCAGAGCAAGGGCTCTGGGCGCATGGGCTTAGTAGTTGTGGCCTATGGGCTTGGCTGCTCCTCAGCCTGTGGAATCCTAGCTCCTGACCAGGGATCGAACCTGTGTCCCCTGCATTAAAAGGCAGGTTCTTTAACCACTGGGCCACCAGGGAAGTCCTGTATCCTACCTTTGATTCTGATGAGGAAAGTGTCCCAGCATCTCTGGCCACTGCTGACCAGACCGGGGACCACGAGGGATCAGAAGAATATTGAGCAGATTTTCTTCCAGCAGTATGGATCCGGGTTAATTACCTATTTGTATCCAACCTGGAAGGCTGAAGGGGCAACTTCAGGGGCAGCTCTGTGTAAGGAAAATCAGAAAAAGGTCTGCCATCCCAGGAAGCAGACACAGGCAGAGACTAGGGAGGGAGAGGAAGGGAGGAAGTATGGGAACTGCTGTGGTCCGGGGGCTTTTCGGCCTCTAGTTCTCAGGGAAGGCAATGGCAATCCGCTCCAGTACTCTTGCCTGGAAAATCCCATGGACGGAGGAGCCTGGTAAGTTGCAGTCCGTGGGGTCGCTAAGAGCCCGACACGACTGCAGCGACTTCGCAGCAGCAGCAGCAGTTCTCAGGGAGGCTCTGCATTTCCTGCCCCTGGGTACTTTTCGTAATTTGATAGGCTTGTGTCTTACAGCAGAATGGTTCCTCATTAAAGCAGGAGGAGCACTTGGATAGGGTTAGGCTGATGACACTGGAAGTACCTTTGCTAGCCACATCCCTGCTCAGGATAAATGGTAAATCCCTCACAAAAGGCTGCCTGGGAAATTTTTCTTCCATCATTCAACAGTATTTTATTGAGCAGCTATGTACAAGCAATGGGCTTCTCAGTTCAGTTCAGTCACTCAGTCATGTCCGACTCTGAGACCCCATGGACTGCAACACGCCAGGCCTCCCTGTCCATCACCAATTCCTGGAGTTTACTCAAACTCATGTCCATTGAGTCGGTGA
>NW_011495069.1:5692085-5693785 GCF_000754665.1 Bison bison bison
TATTAAACATATGTATAGAAGATATATAACTAAGAAAGAAAACTACCCTGTTTTGGGGAAGGAGAAGTAAAGTTTATCGAGTTCATTGGTTTTCTTGTTAATAGTATACACTCGTGAAATATACCAAGATATAACCTATATTTGGTTCAAATACTCAGGGTAATTGAGTAGATAATATTTCTTATAAATGTAACATGTTTTTAGACTTGGCTTTATTTTTCGTTTAGTTTATTTATTATGATTTCGGAATACAGGACTGGGGACTTGGAAGCTGTAAAGTATTGGAAACTTTCAGTTTACAGAAACTGTCAGTTTACTTCTAATAGTCAGCATTTCTTCTTTTCATGCCTTGATTTCCTGCTCTACCCTCCACAGTATGGCCGTTATTCTTTGTTTTTTTCTTAGAGAATAATTTCCCTGAGAGTCTTTAATTTTAGGTTGTGATTCATTGACTATGAGGATTATTAATTTGATCTAGTGTTGTGAATACATTATTTGTGCCCTCATTACTTACTGTGGATGAATGGGTTTTAATGTTTGTCTCCAAGAACAGCATTCCCTAATGTACAGTAGCATTGGGCATTTTTGCTTATCCTCTTGTTAATCATTGTTTTTTCTAAATCATGTTTAGACGTCTTTACGGAAACAGTGCCTCAGTAGCTTAACTGTGGTTCTCTGAGCCCCACCTTGCCTGCTTTCTTCTCTTTATTCTCCTGATCTCACCAATGCCTTTTCTTTAGTGTTGCTTCCATCATCAGTGCTTTCAACTTCTTGGTTTTTTGTGCTTTTAAATGATTAAATATGGATATCTGGTACCTATTTTATTACTTACATAATTACTTCAATGGTACTGAATTTTTAAACTCTTTAAATTGTGTCTTGATATGTGCAGAAGCTGATGGTTAAGTGTATATTTATAAGATCACCCTAGATAGAGAGCACCAAATCCTAACCCCTGGACTAGCAGGGGAAGATCATCTTAGAAATAAAAGTAAAATATATGAAATGTATTTCTTAGGACATCTTATAAAGATGTACTTAACCCCCAGCTTATAAAAATTTCAATTTAATACCCAATTTAAGACTTACACTTGTTAAATAAATTATATATATGTATATGTAGTACTATCACTGACTTAGAGCCAGACATCCTGGAATGTGAAGTCAAGTGGGCCTTAGAAAGCATCACTATGAACAAAGCTAGTGGAGGTGATGGAATTCCACTTGAGCTATTCCAAATCCTGAAAGGTGATGCAGTGAAAGTGCTGTGCTCAATATGCCAGCAAATTTGGAAAACTCAGCAGTGGCCACAGGACTGGAAAAGGTCAGTTTTCATTCCAATCCCAAAGAAAGGCAATGCCAAAGAATGCTTAAACTACCGCACAATTGCACTCATCTCACACGCTAGTAAAGTAATGCTCAAAATTCTCCAAGCCAGGCTTCAGCAATATGTGAACCGTGAACTTCCAGATGTTCAAGCTGGTTTTAGAAAAGGCAGAGAACCGGAGATCAAATTGCCAACATCCGCTGGATCGTCGAAAAAGCAGGAGAGTTCCATAAAAACATCTATTTCTGCTTTATTGACTATGCCAAAGCCTTTGACTGTGTGGATCACAATAAAATGTGGAAAATTCTGAAAGAGATGGGAATACCAGACCACCTGACCTGCCTCTTGAGAAACCTATATGCAGGTCAGGAAG
>NW_011495069.1:5693885-5694241 GCF_000754665.1 Bison bison bison
ATCATGAGAAACGCTGGGCTGGAAGAAGCACCAGCTGGAATCAAGATTGCTGGAAGAAATATCAATAACCTCAGATATGCAGATGACACCACCCTTATGGCAGAAGGTGAAGAGGAACTAAAAAGCCTCTTGATGAAAGTGAAAGAGGAGAGTGAAAAAGTTGGCTTAAAGCTCAACATTCAGAAAAGTAAGATCATGGCATCTGGTCCCATCACTTCATGGGAAACAGATGGGGAAACAGTGGAAACAGTGTCAGACTTTATTTTTTGAGGCTCCAAAATCACTGCAGATGAATGACTGCAGCCATGAAATTAAAAGACGCTTACTCCTTGGAAGGAAAGTTATGACCAACCTAG
>NW_011495069.1:5694400-5703400 GCF_000754665.1 Bison bison bison
ACAGAGGATGAGATGGCTGGATGGCATCACCAACTCGATGGACATGAGTCTGAGTGAACTCCAGGAGTTGGTGATAGACAGGGAGGCCTGGCGTTCTGGGATTCATGGGGTCACAAAGAGTCGGACACAACTGAGCGACTGAACTGAACTGACTAATATAGTATATGCAGTAACATATTTTACTTGCAGTTAGTAGTAAGGCATTTATAGTGTTTCTACCAGAAAAGATGGATTTCTTGCTTGCTTTTGTCTCTTCATTGTAGTCGCCTTCGTTTCTCTCACTGCTTGCCAGCAGTTGAATTATGAGAACTAGTGGATGGTGCTGTTGATGAGACCGTATGTTCTTTATTAAATGTTAGATCCTCTTCATGTTCCCTGTTGTTGTCCTAAAAAAAGTATGTGATTGTGTTTTTCATTCCATAGCCTCTTTTGCTTTCTTGTTAGTCTTTTCTCCTTTACTCTTGTTCTTTAGTTTTAAAATTTATTATATATTGTTAATAGTGCTAATTTTAGTTAAGAGTGTCCTCAAGTATTTTAAAGCTTTTTGTGGATGAAGAAAAGATTCTAAATGCCTTGTTACGTTTTTTAATGTATATTGTTTCTCTCATTAGTAAACTGATTTTAGGAATGTTAAGCTCAAAAGAATGACTACTTTTTAAGGGTGTTTCAGCTTTTGAGCAAATTGAAAGTTGTTTTTTTTTTTAAAAAAAGGAAGTGAGATCAGTCTGTGAACAAGCCATAGCGCTACAGAAGTTCTTCAGGCAGAAAAGGAGTTTGAGGCATAATTATCCCTAGTTCTATATTCACTTGCACGTTTCCCAGAAACCCGTTGCTTTTTTTTGCTAGGTGTGGAGGGTGCAGCTTTCCAGAGTAGACTTCCTCATGACCGGATGACTTCTCAAGAAGCAGCCTGTTTTCCGGATATCATCAGTGGACCACAGCAGACCCAGAAGGTTTTTCTGTTCATTAGAAATCGCACAGTAAGTTTCCTTGTTAGTTTTTTCCCACCTGAATTCTAAAAGGTACATATTATTTTATATAGAATACAGGGGGGAAAGTAGAGAGGAAAGAATTTTTAAGTTACCTATAATACTATTATCCAGAGATAAACACTGTTAAAAATTAGTTTTTTTCCTCTAGGTATTTTTTTAAATGTATATAATTTTTCTTACAAAATTGAGATCCTCCTTCCATGCATTCTTTGGATTCTTTTCATTCTTCAGTAACCTTATAAACACACAATAAGAATCTTTATAAGCTTTTTAAAAATATACTTTAAAAATAATCACTTTGTCTTTCCTTCTCAGCATAAGAGAAGCCCTTATTCTGTTCTGCTCATCTGGGTCATCATCTTCCTCTGGCTAAATGATTGTTTTTAATATCTGTGTAATATTTATTTGATAGGTGGGTCCTATTTTTAACTGTTGGGCAGTTAAATGTCCATTTTACTTATTAAAGTGAAGCTCTGAACAGCTTTATACATTGTTGACTCTCATCTCTGATTATTTCCTTATGATAGAATTCTAGATAGAGTTCTAGAAGGAAAACTACTTTCTCAAAAAGTATGAACACTTTTTAAGATTTGATACATGTTGTCAGATTACTTCCCCGAGAACCTGACCCAGTTAATGCCCTCATTGAGTGAAAGTGAAAGTGTTAATTGTTCAGTCATGTCCAACGCTTTGCGACCCCATGGACCGTAACCCACCAGGCTCCTCTGTCCATGGGATTTTCCAGGCAAGAATACTGGAGTGGGTAGCCATTGCCTTCTTCAGGGGATCTTTTCAACACAGGGATCTGAACTCAGGTCTCCTTCATTGCAGGCAGATTTTATGGTCTGATTGATGATAATCTTTGCTGCTGTAGTAGGCCAAGATCATTTCATTTATCTTCCATTTCTTTGATTACTTAGACTGATTGCTTTTTCATATTTGTTAGTCATTCGTATTTCTTCTGTGAATTTTTCTTTTACATTCTTTATTCATCTGAAGTTTTTTCTTTTTTTTTGGCTGCCCTGGGGTCTTAGTTGGCCTGTGGGATCTAGTTCCCTGACTAGGAATCAAACCCAGGTACCCTGCTTTGGGAACACAGTCTTAGCCACTGGACCACCAGGGAAGTCCCATCAGAAATTCTTTAACTGTATACTGTCAGAACATATTTGTTAAACTCTGAAAGTGAAAATGTTAGTCACTTCAGTCGTGTCCAGCTCTTTGCGACCCCATGGACGTAGCCTGCCAGGCTCCTCTGTCCATGGAATTCTCAAGGCAAGAATACTGGAATTCTCAAGGCAAGAGCCATTCTTTTCTCCAGGGAATCTTCCCGACTCAGGGATTGAACCAGGGTCTGCTGCAATGCAGGCAGATTCTTTACCTGCTTGGCCGAGCCACCAGGGAAGCTCCATTAGTTATACTCTGGTGAAACAGAGTAGAAGAAATTCATGTTGAATTTCAGCTATTTTGGATATAGCTGAATAAATACTCAGAGATGTCTTTTTATTCACCACTAACATCTTTATTTTGACCATTAGATTGTAGAACTACTGCTAAATTTGGATTGTTAGATGCCATTTAGCTAGAGTGATTGGTAGGTTTGTGTAGTAGTGAATAAAGGTTCTTTTTGTGAAGAAAAAATTGGGTGTTTTTTTTAAAAAGTGAATGGAAAAGTCCTAATGTGCATTTTTGAGGCTGATTTGTCTTATAATTGAATCAGCTTCTGTGTATAGCTTGTTAACATTTGTTCTAAGTAGATTTCAGACAAAATTGTCATTTTGTTGTTTCACCTGAGGGAAGTTTTCACTTTTTACTTGAATTTCAGTGGTAGATTTATAGCGATCTCTGTTTCCTCTGATTCATTCCCTGTGACAGAAGTCCAGATTTGGGGAAGGACTAAGCGCAGATTTAAAGTTGTGGTCTCTGGCTATAAAACAGAATTTAAGTTATTCTTTCCTATAAGAACTATGTCACTTGTCTCATGTTAAATTGCATCCTTTGCTTCCAGATTTTAAAACCACAATTTTAGAATTATTCAACTAGAACCTGTGATGTGAGCTTTGTATTATAAGATGGAAGGAGGAAAAAGGCTTATGTTGAAGTTTGATGGGCTTGGGCCCACGGCATGATTGAGGAATTCCATTTTCCTTTTGACAGTAGCCACAGAGAAAAGCAGAGGGTCCATATGAATTTGGTCATATCTCTTTGTAACTGAATTTATTTACACATTAACTCCTTTGAAATTTGATGGAGCAGTATTTATTAACTTTTAGCTAAGATTTAAATATGATAGTATTCCGCTGGTCTTGCCTTTTGTAGGTATGTATTCAATTTGAAGAGAATTCATGTTAGAGGCCATTGATTGTACCTTAATATTTGTCATTCCTCAGTTTACTGCTTTTTCAGCAGTATTAGAAATAATTGACTCCTTTCTTAAATACACAGCTTCCTTAGCTTAACACAGTATTCTAGTTTTTCTGTTGCTTCCCTGCTTGTTGTCTTCTCTGAATGATTTGTAGGGTTGTCCTTAACAACAGGCCAACTGTGTGAACTGGTTGGAAGTCCCTTAAGGTCCTCTCCTCTCTCCCCTGTTCTTTCCTGCTAGGAACCCTTCTTCTGCACACTTGACTTCAGTTATACCCATAAGCAAGAGGCTCTAAACCTCAACTCTCTGAACCCCAGCTGCGTATCTAGATGCCAGTCTTTCAGCTCCTCTTATTGTCTTTAAACTCAACTCATGATCTCTTATTTCAGTGTCCCTCATTCAGTAAATGGTATACCAATTCATTTAGTTGTGCAGGCTAATAACTGAGGAGTTATCTTTTGCACACACACGTCACCACATATCTAAATGATCATTTAATTTTGTATCAACTCAGTATCTCTGGAGATATCTAATCCAGGTTTAAATCCTTGTTGCTCCCAAGCTGAATGATTTTGACAAGTTACTTGGTAGGCCAAATATTTCCCAGCTTTAATTATTCCCTCATTTGCCATGGTTTTGTGTTTCATTAGTTTCTTTGTCAGAAATAAAACCCTTACTGTTTCATTGAAAGGAAAACCCATATTTGAGGCAGTCAAATAGTGTATGTCTATTTGTATGTAATACAATTTTCTGTGATTCGATTACAGTTGCAGTTGTGGTTGGATAATCCAAAGATTCAGCTGACATTTGAGGCTACTCTCCAACAATTAGAAGCGCCTTACAACAGTAAGTAGTATGTTCCATAGGACTGATCTTGAACTGGATTGTGAAAATTGATATTTTTTTGCAGAAGCTCATGGCTCCTTGATATTGAATTTGTTAATTAATTTTCATACATATATTCATTTTATTTCACGCCTGTGCTGTGCAAAAGTGATCCTTTTAGCAAAACTGTTTTGTGTGTTTGTAATTGTTCTTCTGAATTTTTATTTGTGATGACAGGTGAATGAGTTCAAGAAATTGCTAATAATCTCTCTAGACCTGTGTTCCAGCTTTAATCCACAGAGCACTTCGGTGGCATTCAATTGGCTGTATATTTGGCTTTTTCATTTGCCACTTGCCACCAATGGTGTTGTAAAGATTTTCCCAAAGTAAATGAGCATACTACTGCTATTTAAAGGGTTGGTTTTGTCCTTCATTTCATCTGTATTGGAATGTCATTCTTAAAAATTGAAGATTGTGTGATAGGCTTTTTGGACTACCACACAGACTTACCAGTTCTCAAAATCACTTTCCTAAAGGAGTCATATGACTTGAAGCTTATGGAAAAGATGAATAGAATGACTTCATGATGGAGAAATAAAGAAGAATCAGAGTTTTCCATTTAAAGTGCTAAAAAGATAAACATGTATTTAAATTCATTTTTCTGTAGGTGATACTGTGCTTGTCCACCGAGTTCACAGTTATTTAGAGCGTCATGGTCTTATCAACTTCGGCATCTATAAGAGGATAAAGCCCCTCCCAAGTAAGGACTGGCCAATGAATTTCATTGTTTTAGATTAGATTCCAGGAGGCTTTATTTTGATTTCTGATCCATATTTAGAGCCAGAATATTCCCAAGCTTATCTTCTTATAAGTCAAATTTAAAGTAAAATCTCCTTATAAATATGAATTTCCTATAATTTCTGGTTTGATAAATACTTGGTAAAAGAGATGAATTTCCAATTTAAGAAAAAACAAAAATAGTTTATTAAAAAATGAAAAATCAGTTATGAAAGTGGGAGGTTTGTTTTCTCTCATTGAGCAGTTCTTTAATGCAGTGATAGGGTTGCATTTTTATTTTTTTTTAATGCTGTTTACCCCTTTAATGGTGTCTGGATAATGTCTGCCAGGAGTCAGAAGATAGGGATAATCTGAGAATTAATACATCTATCTGTTTATTTGCACTTCCCTGGTGACTCAGATGGTAAAGAATCTGCCTGCAATGTGGGACACCTGGGTTCGATCCCTGGGTTGGGACAATCCTGTGGAGGAGGGCCTGGCAACCGACTCCAGTATTCTTGCCTGGTCCCTATAGGCAGAGGAACCTGGCAGCTACAGTCCATGGGGTTTCAAAGAGTCGGACACAACTGAGCAACTAAGCACACACATCTGTTTATAATACATTTATTTTTTTGCTTTAATAATTTTTTACAATGTATATATTTATCTGGCTGTGCCTAGTCTTGGTTGTGGCCTATGGGATCTTCAGTTGCAGCATTCGAACTCTTAGTTGTGGCACGTGGGGTCTAGTTCCCTGACCAGGCATCGAACTCTGCATTGAGAACACAGAGTTCCAACCACTGGACCACCAGAGAAGTCCCCTCTGCTTTAATAATTTTTAAGAAAAGGAAAGACTGCAGAAGTACAGCTTATAGAAAATAGCTTTAAGAATCAGTTGGTTGACTGCTCAAATTGTCCTAGTATAATTGTGAGGTAAATGTGGGAGATTATGCATAATAAGTTTACCAAGGATCACAGACACTGAAGCAAGCATGTGACTGAAGTAATGAGAAAGTAAATTTTAAGGTAAAGAATTCCATTTATAAATTTTAAACATTGAGTTAAAGTATAAGTCTCAGATATTTGTTAATTTGTATTCATATAGTTTTCCTATTTTGAAAATAACTAAATTATTTGTGAGACATCATAACGTAAAGAATTTAGAAATTTTCTTGATAAAAAAATGATAAAAATATTAAAACTGTAACAGTGTTTTAATTTTTGTTCATTTTTTATTTTCAGCTAAGAAGACAGGAAAGGTAATCATCATAGGCTCTGGGGTCTCAGGCTTGGCAGCAGCTCGTCAGTTACAGAGTTTTGGAATGGATGTCACACTTCTGGAAGCCAGGGTAAGAATTTTAGTTTGGGTTTAGAAGCCCAACCTGATGAAAATATGGTAAGGAAATTATCTGTGGTAAATTAAGGAATCATACAAGTTGAACTAAACCAAATTGATTTAAATAATACTCAAAAGTATTTTGATGGTGTTAATAACTACATCAAATAAAGCATTTTTGACAATAAGACTTTGAAAAGGGCTCAGTGAGTATTTAGAGTTTATATAATCTATATAGCCCTCTAGTGTATATTTTCAGGTCATTGTTTCCTACAATTAGCAACTTTCAATTTGTGGGCTTTGTTGAAATACCCTTTATAGAATGCAGTTACTTTTAGTGGTGGCTGTATTCTGTTCGATAGTAGAGGGAGAGGAGTTGCTTCTCAGGCAGCAGCTGTCTTTTACAGCCTTGGTAAATCCAAGATTCTGGCTCTTTACCATTAGTCCAGAGAGAGGAATGGAAGCTGAAGGAGGACGAGGATGATGGCACAGAGTAGAAAAAAAGAGTATCCCAATAGGACATCAGTATTCAAATCATTTTCATGAGTAATGTTTGAGATTTAATTATCTTTCAGTGGCTTAAAGACCTCTGTGGGCTCCTGCCACTTAAAATAGCAACAACAAAACACTTCTCACATAACCTAAATCATCTAAAATTTTATAAAAGCTTTCAAAATGTTTTGTGCAGTACAATCTAAATTTAATTTTTTTTAATGTTCTTTTCAGATAGTATGGGGAAATCAAAATAAACAATTTGTGATAGTCTTACTAAAAATAATATTTTATTCCTTAATTGGAAAATATCTGTGTGCCTGTGTATCCTATGTACTGAGAATACAGTAAAGAATAATGGAGGATCATTATGATTCCTACCCATGTGTATAGGTTTTTGTCTTGTTTTGCTTTTTTTCATTTGTTGGTCTGGAGTTTACAGAGTACTCACGTAACTCATGACTGAGGTTTCGCTGCAGCTCAGTAAGATTTCCCTATATTTGAAAATCTCCAGTCAGCAAAGATAACACTTGGGCCTTTTTAGAAATGAGAGGTATTGTCAACGGTTCATGTTCAGTAGACACTGCCCTTGGGCATGAGGCTACATTGAAGAGGCATTTCTCAGAGAAGTTGTCTATCAAATCAGTCACACCTGACTTTGACACTGGGGGACAAGAGTCAGAACACAGTGGTAGAAAAATGACCTTAAGTGTTGAAATTTGTGTGCAGGTATTTCTTTGTGGGTGGCCCTTGCTCAGCCTGTACAATAAGTGGTATTAGAGACATTGGGGTTGAGAGCTAAATAGTACCTATAACTGATATCTTCTGGCTATTAAAATTTTTCCTATCTCATAGCACTTAATTCTGTTCCTTTTATGTGTCATTATCTCCCATTCCCTCAAATAGTTAAACTTCATTTCCTCTTTGAGCTAACATCATACTCCCATGTAAACTCTACACCTTTTTCTTTTTAAGTTATCAAAGAGGCCTGAGATGGTACTTTGCCAGGTTATTATGATTAAACTAGAATTAATTTTAGCCATTTAATTTTTAAAAAACAGGATCGTGTGGGTGGACGAGTTGCTACGTTTCGCAAAGGAAACTATGTAGCTGACCTTGGAGCCATGGTAGTAACAGGTCTTGGTAAGTGGTTTAGTTTTGCGCTACGATTTCAGGGTCTGAGACTCATAAAATGGTTTAATCTTATAAAGTCATAGATTCAGTTTTTAAATACATTGGTTTGGATTCTGTTCTTAGTCTTACGTGTATGTGCTCAGTCGCTCAGTCATGTCCAACTGTTTGTGACAACCTGGAAGGTTCTTCTGTCTATGGAGTTTTCCAGGCAAGAATAGTGGCCTGGGTTGCCATTTCCTTCTCTAGGGGATCTTCCCCACCCAGAGATCAAACTTGTGTCTCTTGTGTCTCCTGCACTGGAAGGTGGATTCTTTACCACTACACAAGCTGGGAAGCCTGTTCTCAGTGTTAGTGAAAGGTAAATTGGCAAACAGTTCTTTGAAAAGATATATCAGTATGTGCATAATTTAAAATGTGTGTAGATTTTGCCCTGGCAGATCTAGTTCTAGGAAATTAACCTAAAGAAAATAGACAAGTGAACCATATTGTGTTCAAAACATTTTCAGTATGGGGTAACAATGTTAGAAACTGCAGATTAGAAGATTAAATTGTTATTCAGTGAGAACTCTCCAGCTGCTAAAAATTTGTAGCTCCATATTAACATGAAATTATGTCCACAATTTATTGCTAAGTTGAAAAATGATTATAAAACAGTGCATGTGTTATGATCCTTTTGTGTGTAATGTCTAATCTTACGCACATAAAGTCTAGAAGGATCTGTCAGTTCATTCGCTCAGTCGTTGTCCGACTCTGCGACCCCATGAATCGCTGCACGCCAGGCCTCTCTGTCCGTCACCAACTCCCGGAGTTCACTCAGACTCACGTCCATCAAGTCAGTGATGCCATCCAGCCATCTCATCCTCTGTCGTCCCCTTCTCCTCCTGCCCCCAATCCCTCCCAGCATCAGAGTCTTTTCCAATGAGTCAACTCTTTGCATCAGGTGGCCAAAGTATTAGAGTTTCACCTTTAGCATCAGTCCTTCCAAAGGACACCCAGGACTGATTTCCTTTAGAATGTACTGGTTGGATCTCCTTGCAGTCCAAGGGACTCTCAAGAGTCTTCTCCAGCACCACAGTTCAAAA
>NW_011495069.1:5704267-5735103 GCF_000754665.1 Bison bison bison
TGAGCATTACATTACTAGCGTGTGAGATGAGTGCAACTGTGCGGTAGTTTGAGCATTCTTTGGCATTGCCTTTCTTTGGGATTGGAATGAAAACTGACCTTTTCCAGTCCTGTGGCCACTGCTGAGTTTTCCAGATTTGCTGGCATATTGAGTGCAGCACTTTCACAGCATCATCTTTCAGGATTTGGAATAGCTCAACTGGAATTCCATCACCTCCACTAGCTTTGTTCATAGTGATGCTTTCTAAGGCCCACTTGACTTCACATTCCAGGATGTCTGGCTCTAGGTGAGGAATCCCACCATGGTGATTATCTGGGTCGTGAAGATCTTTTTTTGTACAGTTCTTCTGTGTATTCTTGCCACCTCTTCTTAATATCTTCTGCTTCTGTTAGGTCCATACCATTTCTGTCCTTTATCGAGCTCATCTTTGTATGAAATGTTCCCTTGGTATCTCTGATTTTCTTGAAGAGATCTCTAGTCTTTCCCATTCTGTTGTTTTCCTCTATTTATTTGCATTGATTGCTGAGAAAGGCTTTCTTATCTCTCCTTGCTATTCTTTGGAACTCTGCATTCAGATGGGAATATCTTTCCTTTTTTCCTTTGCTTTTCACTTCCCTTCTTTTCACAGCTATTTGTAAGGCCTCCCTAGACAGCCATTTTGCTTTTTTGCATTTCTTTTCCATGGGGATGGTCTTGATCCCTGTCTCCTGTACAATGTCACGAACCTCCGTCCATAGTTCATCAGGCACTCTATCAGATCTGGTCCCTTAAATCTGTTTCTCACTTCCACTGTATAGTCATAAGGGATTTGATTTAGGTCATACCTGAATGGTCTAGTGGTTTTCCCTAGTTTCTTCAATTTAAGTCTGAATTTGGCAATAAGGAGTTCATGGTCTGTAATGTTA
Organism: Bison bison bison; assembly: GCF_000754665.1. Taxonomy (NCBI): domain Eukaryota; kingdom Metazoa; phylum Chordata; class Mammalia; order Artiodactyla; family Bovidae; genus Bison; species Bison bison. Next base: position 5,705,173 of record NW_011495069.1, read on the forward strand.
ACTAATTTTTGGTAATAGGTTCAGTGACTGAGCACACACGCACACACTGTTTTGCTTTCTTCTTTATGCTTATATGTTTGTTTTACTTTGGGCATTTTTTTGGTATTAATTCATATACCCTAAGCTTTAATATTTTAAAATCTGAGTAAAAATATTTTTTCTCTGAAGTTTTGTTGCCTTTTCGTAAGGTATGTGAATTTAATTGTTGAAGTTTTTTCTAGGAGGGAATCCCATGGCTGTGGTCAGCAAACAAGTAAATATGGAACTGGCCAAGATCAAGCAAAAATGCCCACTTTACGAAGCGAATGGACAAGCTGTAAGTTGACAGCAAACAACTTTATGCAATTTCTTTGGTTCAGTTGAAAGCAATTTTGGGAAAATATGTGGATGAACATGCACACATACAAATAAGAACTGAGGGTAGAAATAATGTGGCTTTATTCAGATTCTTAACTCTGAGCTATATAGGATGGAGTTATAATAGCTGCTTAGGTATTTAAATACTTAATGAAAGTTAGGCTAGCCAAGTGATTAATTTTTTTATTTGGCTGTGGCCACCTATACCCTAAGAGACCTGTAGAATGACCACCTGATTCTTCATTTCTTTGTGTTGTGCCTCCCATCATGTGCTTTAGCTTTGTGTGCTCTTCATGATTTCAGTTTTATGTTCATAGGATCAGGTTTCTGATGGGCTAATAGTGAATGGCAGTACTAAATTGATGCTTAGGTAGGTTAAAGTATTTGTTTATCAGAGGCATTTGTTGTTGTTGTTTAGTCACTAAGTCACATCCAACTTTTTGCAACCCAGTAGACTGTAGCCCACCAGTCCATGAAATTTCCCAGGCAGGAATACTGGAGTGGGTTGCCATTTCCTTCTCCAAGAGATTTTCCCAATTCAGGGATCGAATACACTGGGCACCAGGGAAGCCCAGATAGGAGCTTCCTATAGTTAGCATGGCAGTAACATGAAAGTGATGTTTAATATGGGAGAGTGGGAGTGTTTTAACAACTGCCTGATAGGTTATGTGTCAGTTCTAATTTTTTAGGGGTCTGTGAAACTCAAAAGTTTGTTTTCAGTGGAAGTTTGCCAGCTCCCCTGTTAGGAGTAAAAGAGACTGTAGTTCTCAGAATATAAACACATTATCACCTTTATATTTCAAGGAAGAAAAGGTTTGCTATGTATATGGCAGTGTAGCTACTGTTATTGAAAGTGGTAATATTCCAACTCTAGAATTTTTTGTCATAGGTCCTGTGGGACATCCTCACCTTTTACTATCTACCTTTAGGAAAAGACTTTTTTATAGGGTTCATATCAGAGAAGTACAGACTTTCAGGGAATGCTTTGGTTCCCATCCCCACCATTCTGGATCCAAATTTACTTCTAGGGCTTTTCTGGGGGTGAGGGAAAAGGGCAAGCAGCCTTCTAACAATAAAATAGAAAAAGATGAAGTAGACGTTAATTCAGCAATTCTATAAACTTCTATTACTTGCAAAGATCTGTTAAAAAAAAAAAAAATGCAGAGATGAATAAGACAGTCCCTGCCATATAAGACCCTACAGTCTGGTGGGACTTGTACACAAATTTTCAAACTTATATAAATGTAGAAAGAGTACTATAAAAGGCTCCCATTTTTCCAGTCTAGTTTCATCTATCCAGTCTTGTTGAGAGCGGGGGAAGTGACATGACCAGATAGATGTTTTAGGTGGATAGACAATAATTTAGAGAATTGAATTGCGGAAGCAAGGTCTTTGAAGTTGATATTATATCCTCAAGAAGTAATGGAATCCAAGCCAAAGATTATCACTAGTCTTTGAGACACTGTCTTTTTCTTTTGATTTTCCTGAATGTAGAACAGGTTCATTTAGTCTTTCTAACAGTAAAATGTGAGGTTTTTTCCCCTAGTAGAGATATCCAGAGGAATGGTCTGCTTTTGTGGTATTAGATAAGCTGTAAAACATTCTAGAAAACGTTTGTTTCCAAATAAATGCCCTTCTCCAGGGGAATCGTCCCAACCCAGGGATCAAGCACAGGTCTCCTGCGTTACAGGCAGATTCTTTACCATCTGAGCCACCAGGGAAGCCCATAGTATAGCAACATTCACTCAAATATGGCCTACAACCAGCTGCCAATTCATGAACTGTTGGTTACTGATATGGGATGAGAGAAATATCTTGTACCAGAATGTAAATAAACTGCATCCTTTTAACCACAGTGTTAGTTCAGATGGCTTTGGTAGCAGGACTTTTCTCAGTGAAAGAAATGTTGCTTTAGTTTATGTTCTGGCATAAGCTCCTTATCTCACCAGGACCAGCTCTTTGAGTAGCATTCTAGTAAACAGTTGTTAAGCTGGTGTGTGGTTTTCAGCATTTTGTTGTTATTCAGCTCTGATCTTTCCAGGATTTTTCTTGGTTGGTTTGTATTTGGTAATGCAGCTAAATGGTAAGGAGGATTCTTCAGGCATTACTAAATTTGGGGAAAGAATTTCTTTGCAGCTTTGAGTTCTGCTTGCCCTGTTAATGTTTCTGTATCTTGCTGTTCCCAGTAATCTAGTTCAGTGGAGGAATGGATACCTATTGACTAGCAGACTGGCTTTTGGCTTATAGCCAGATTAATTTATACTCATAGTCAGATATGTTTCATGGCTTTAGAAATCTAAGGAATCTCACTCGGTTGCTTCCTTTCCTCATTTTGCAGGGGAAGAATCTAAAGCACACACATGTGTTTGCCTGACGTCACCATAGTCAATAAATTGTAGAGTCAGGTCTCTTGTCTGGTGTTTTAGCTTTTTTTTTTTTTAACTTAAAAAAAAAAAGGTTTTATTGGTATATAGTTGCTTTACAGTGTGGTGTTAGTTTCTGCTGTACAGCAGGGTGAATCGGCCACATGTGTGCATGTATCTCCTCTTTTGGATTTCCTTCCCAATTCGGTCACCACAGAGCACTGAGTAGAGTTCTCTTTGGTATATAGTTGGTTCTAACTAGTTATCTACTTTATACATAGTTGTGTCTATATGTCAATTCCAGAGTCCCAATCCATCCCACTTCCCCTGGTGTCTAATGCCGTTCTGCCTGGCTGAGAGCCCAGGGAAGGTTGGGGCAGGAGAGGTGTGCAGTTCTGTCAGTGTGACTGCATCAGCTGAGTCTCCTTCTTTTATTAAAAGAACTTTTTTTAATTGTTACTCTAAGGAGGCCCACCTAGAATACTCACTCAGCCATTGCTTTTTCTTTAGTAAACTGTTGTACAAAACGGGATGTGTTGCTCTATTCTCTCTGTATAGCATCAGTAGAAAAGAGGGTAATTAGATGGTTCTTTTGTTAGTACACAAAAATTAAGTACTTCACCCTATACAAGAGCAGCAGCAAACTCAGTTATAAATACCACTTGTAATATTGTCTTAAGGGCTTCCCTGGTGACTCAGTGGTAAAGAACCCACCTGACAATGCAGGAGTTGTAAGCTCAATCTCTGAGTTGTGAAGATCCCCTGGAGAAGGAAATGGGAACCTACTCCAGTATTCTTGGCTGAGAAGTCCCATGGACAGAAGGACCCTGCAGGCTATAGTCCATGGGATTGCAAAGACTCAGACATGACTTAGTGAGTAAACAACAGTGTTGTCTTAGGAACATATTACCATATCCAGGCATTTTGCTGCTATAGGAAAAACATCATGTAGTAAGTAGTTTTTGTTACATTACCTTGTTATTGTTTTAATCACAGTCACAAGAATCCCTGAAAGAGCTTGCCTCTCCCTTCTCTCTGGTCTTACACTGGCAGCTAGGATGTTGAACTAATAGAAGTATCTTCCAAGCCTATAAAAACAGTCAGAGTTAATGAAGCAGCTGCCTTGCTCATTGTCATTATTAATTGATGATGGAGTCATACTCTGAATTATGCTGTAATTAGTTTTGAATGGATAAGGTTGGAAAATAGGGTAATTCATGTTTTCAGTAGCATTTTGGGAGTCACCAGTGGGAAGTCTGAAAACCTGGATTGTGGGGGAGCCTAGAGAAATGGCTGAGTGTTTTCTGCATCTCCTATACACCAGCTAGTAACTCAGGGGCTTTAGATTCTTGTTTTGTTTTCAGCTGTTTTTGAGTCATGAGTGTGAGAGAGGGGTATGTGTGTGTTGTTATTATCAAGTGAGATCCAAAGGCTCAGTAACTACTTGGAGAAACAGATCCTGATTTTCTACTTGGGAATGGCTCAGAGGAAGAAAGATAACTCTTGAAAGGTAATGCATACCAGGCTTCTTATAAATACCACTGATTGGGTACACTCAGTACCTATCGTAACTTACCAGGTATCCAGTTGTGTTCATATAGAGTGGTGTCTAGGTTATTATAGTTTTGACACAGGTGTCTTGGCCTTTTCAGTTTTCATCCTTTTTGGAAACATCTTTGGTATCTTTAAGGCAGTCTTTCTCTACCCTTGAAAATCATGACTGCCAGTCTCCGCTTTTTATGTAAAAATCTCATGCCCTTCTTTAATGTTTTTGAAGTTGCAAAATAGTTATTTTCCCCTCAAATACAGTTACAATACTGACTTTACTTTTCCAAACTATATTAATTTATTCATTTAACAAGAATTTACTGAGCACATATGTGCTAGGAATTGCTAGAGTGTACTCCTTAGACATGCCATGTGTTCCGTCTCCATATGGCTTAGTCCCTGCTCTAGGAAGGTCAGTTATTTACATCCCCTATTCTTAAGAGAGAACGGGAGGGAGGCAGCAGTCTCCATTTATAGAATCACATTGAATTTTATTGAGTTGGCCAAAAAGTTCATTTGGGTTTTTGTATGGTGTTACAGAAAAACCTGAATGAACTTTCTGGCCTACCCAATATTTAGATTACAGATATACCCCTTGCCTTATTCTCCCTTTAGGGTCAACAACTATCTTTCATTTCCCTTAGCTATTTCAGAATCTGAGTTGGAAACCCCTCAGCTGTAAATTTGTTCTTCCACGATTTACCGAAGGAACCAGTGTTTCGTTTTGTAGTTACAGAAGTGCATGGAGATGGGAGAGGTGGAGACTGACTGTAACCTCTGTTGGCCGGATTTGGCCATTACAACTTTTTTCAGGGTGTTACTTTTTCCTGAGAATTTCTCTTGCTAAATGTCAGAACTTTTAAGTACCTGGAACCTAGGTGTACCTTAACCCCATTTTTGCTCTGCTGCTAGAGAACTTATGCAGACTGGAAGTGTGACAGATCGGCAGTGTTTTTGAAGACCTACCGAGCTTGTAATGATAGAATGCAACCAGAGATAGAACTAAGAGCTATCTTTTCTTTGCGATGACTTCTTGCAGAATCAGGGACCCTGTCCAAAAAGTTGCTTGGCTTTCCCAAAATTTATTCTGCATGGGCCAGTCACATGGTCTCCCCAACCCATGACCATGTTCAGGGATGCTCCGTATAATCTACAGGACCAAAACAGTCAGGATTATAATCCATTTACAGGAGTGAGACTCACCAAATTTTTCATCTGGAACCATTTATTTGGAGACTTGTAGAGAAATAAATGGTTTTGAAGAATCACAAAATCTGTTTCAAGTGATAGCATTTTTGTTTGATTCTTTGCTAGAAAACTGTATCAGTGATTCTTTCCCAAAAGAATACACGGTTTGTTGTTTTGTGTTCTCACTGTGGTGTAATAGAGAAATCCAGCTGCCAGCAGACATTTTGCTAATAACTCTGGTAGTCATTTGCTGAGTTCCTTTCTCAGAATGCAACTAAGAGTCTAGAATAGAATGCTCAAATTAAACTAAAATTATTGAGACTTGTATTTAAAGACTGCCAATATTTCAACATCCTTTCATAATTATTTGTGAAACTAACAGAGTTCAAGGGTTCTCACCAAAAGGAAAGAAATGACGTGAAACAGTATTTAAGGACTGCTTAAGGTAGTCAGTTGCTAAAATTCTTTCATTGTCTGAGTCAACTGGAACATAGGTAATTAGCTTAATTTTAGAAACAGATTCAAGGTTTAAATACATCAAACATTTTGGTTTTCTCCCAGTCAGTATTAATTTCCTAATGGACAAATATTTTATTTACTCTTTTCCAAATAATTTATTTAATTTCAAAGTGGAATTTTTAAATTAATGGGAAGACAGTCCAGGTATCAAAGGTATCCCTGGTCTCACTGCCAACATTCCAATAACTGCTTAACTAGCAGATAACGGATGGGGCCTTACTGCTGACTGGAACCCTGAGTCAGAGAGATGCACTAGGGCTGCAGTCGTGTCATTCTGGTGTCGGTCAGATGTGGCAGTGAGCTTTTGGTTTGCTGTTTGTTTGTTTGATTCTGTTGTTCTTGTTACTGTTCAGTGTTTATTTTTTTCTCTTTTATTGAATTTTACTTTATTCTCTGCTTTCTGGCACCATCTCCCTTGACCTCCCTACCCTCCACCACCACCAAAAGTGCCTTTCTTCTGCCCATTTCTCTGCCTTGACTCTCCCGTTTTAGTCTCTGTACAGTCTGTTCCTTATTTCTCTGGTGGTTGCAGCTTCTGAGCTAACAATGCTTCTGTCATGCTATGTGTTTAAAGCCTTGATTTTACAGCTGTCTCACAAAACTAAACTTGACGTGGCTGTTGGGCTGTTATTTACAGTTTATTTCTCTCTCTGCTGCACTGGTTAAAAGGACACTGTCAAGGTATTTTTTTTTTCATAATTTTTCAAGTCATTTTCCTCACTGTTTACAATAACCCATTAAAAGCTTGAAACTTAAATCTTTCGCTTCCAGAGATCCTCTCCATCATACATTCACACTGGTTTGTTGTTGTAGAGTTGCGCCTATATGTTGGACTGGTGCCATTTGAGTTTTTGTCATTAAAAGCGCATGTAAAAAGTCAAGTTTTTTGTGGTGGCATGGGTGGGCTAAAGGGGAAAGTGTAATGAATCAAGTGGGCTGCTCAGCAAACAGAGGGAAGAAAAAAGGTCAAATTTGGTCCCTCTAACCTTGACAGTGTTCCTTTAAATATTTCTCTACCACACACCCTGGAACCCAGTTACTGAGCCTTGAAGTGCTGTGTACTTTTTCAGTATGAACTTCCCTATGTGACTGTCACTCTAGCTGTAAAGATTAAAGCTTGTCTAAAGCAAGCCACACAGTTGGCACTGGAAGAGCTTTAATCAGTACCATTTGCACACATATGTATTGGCACATTCTGCCCTATTGTAGTGGCATATGTGATCTGGCCCCCCTTGCTGCTATAGCATCCTCTTGCTAGGCATTTTAGAAGCCATGTATAGAAATATCACCATTTGTACTCCAGGAAAAGCAGTCCTTCACATTGCATCTGTGATCAGTTAGGATTTCATAAATATGGAGGTTTCATATTGAAAATGTAATTGATTCCTTTTTAAAGGAGCACCAGATTTAGAGTTTTTAGAATCATCTTTTGTAACATCATTGAGGGAATTAACACCAAGCAAAATTTCAGCTTTGTTTTAAGCTTCTCTGTATATGACCTGTATACACCCTTATGCCAGAAAGTGAAGAGGAACTAAAAAGCCTCTTAATGAAAGTGAAAGAGGAGAGTGAAAAATTGGCTTAAAGCTCAACATTCAGAAAACTAAGATCATGGCATCTGGTCCCATCACTTCATGGGAAATAGGTGGGGAAACAGTGGCAGACTTTATTTTTTGGGGCTCCAAAATCACTCCAGATGGTGATTGCAGCCATGAAATTAAAAGATGCTTACTCCTTAGAAGGAAAGTTATGACCAACCTAGACAGCATATTCAAAAGCAGAGACATTACTTTGCTAACAAAGGTCCATCTAGTCAAGGCTGTGATTTTTCCAGTGGTCATGTATGGATGTGAGAGTTGGACTGTGAAGAAAGCTGAGCGCCAAAGAATTGATGCTTTTGAACTGAGAAGACTTGAGAGTCCCTTGGACTGCAAGGAGATCCAACCAGTCCATCCTAAAGGAGATCAGTCCTGGGTGTTCTTTGCAAGGACTGATGCTGAAGCTGAAACTCCAATACTTTGGCCACCTCATGTGAAGAATTGATTCATTGGAAAAGACTCTGATGCTGGAAGGGATTGGGGGCAGGAGGAGAAGGGGACGACAGAGGATGAGATGGCTGGATGGCATCACCGACTCGGTGGACATGAGTTTAGGTGAACTCCAGGAGTTGGTGATGGGCAGAGAGGCCTGGCGTGCTGCAATTCATGGGGTCACAGAGTCGGACACGACTGAGTAACTGAACTGAACTGACCTTCACTGTATCATGTTGGTGAGGAAAAGTAACTGATGGGACAGTAAATGAAAATCCTAAAAAGATCACTTCCATCAGCTCTGGTAGCTGTGAAAACAGAGCAAGTAGGGATGTCACCAAGAGCCCCCCTCTGGCTGTGGGATTGAAGGGGTAGGTCAGGTGTGTTTGATCCACCAAGTCCCAGGTACCACCCTGATACATAAATGGTACCAAGCTCCAGAGCCTGATTCACAGCCTTGTTTCTCAACATAAACCAGAAGATTCTCCCAGGTATCTATTTCTTAGGCTCAGGGGGATTCTCTAATTCATAAAGATTTCCTGATGTTTTCCATGTGTAATCTTTTAGAACTTGATGCTTTAAAATATTATTTTGATTGAGTCAGTTATAGTGTCTTTCATATTTACAGTTTGGAAGGAGAATTGCCATCCTTTCCCCTTTGTTTTGGTGCAGATTATACTTCTCACCATATTCTTTTTGCCACACCACGGCTCATCTGATAGAGTTACTTGTGTTGGCTCATCATTGAGAGGGCAGAGGCTAGTGCTTTGAAACCATCTGTTTAATTGTGAAGGGCACAAGTGAAGGTGTTTCAGATGAGAAGCGAGAGTTTTACTGTGATGGTCTGATCCACAATAATTACCTCTGTTCTTCCTCACCTTAGTAATTATTAGGACTTTCGTATTTTGTTCCTTATTACCAATTTTAGGTTGATTGTAAAGTCAAATTCCAAATTTGGAAACCCATTTCCCATGCCTAACTTATTATGGCAAGAGATGCTTTCTTTAGACATACTTTATTCTTCTCACTGTCCCCATGAATTCAGCAGTGGAACTGCAGATACAGTTTACTTTGGGGCTGAATTGAGTATTAGCAGAGGGATTTGTGTCAGCTAACTGATGGCATCACTATGCAGGGGCACAGCAGGGATTTAGGAGCATGTTCTTGCAGCTTAATGATCTGCTTTGCAATCTGTTCTCTTCCCCCACAATAGTGAGCCAGACTTGGTACCTCAGTTACTTGTAGTCTTAAGAGCTTTGGACATTCAACCTTGAACTTAATTGGTGCCATAAAACACTAGTACTCTGAGAATTAAGATGCTATTGTGTTCTTATGAATAGCCATGAATTTCACTTCTGTCTTCACTACCCCTATCTGAAATTGTTATCTTAGAGGGGAAGCAGATACCATGTTGTTCTTATTTTTTTCATCCTGCCCTTATTTACAAGGTGCTTGGGTGTGTTGACAGTCTTTGTTCTCCAGAACTTTTCCAGTGTGTTGTCTGCATGTCAGCCCGGCTTATCTCAGTGCATGTCAGCTCCAGGGCACCTTGTGCTCCACATGACTTCACTCACCACCAGTGTGAATCCTGTGGCTGTTCATAGAGGTGGAGTTCCAGCTCTGAGGGCCAAATCATGAGAATAGGGAATATCTGGGCTGAAACATTTCATATCTCATTTAATGGAATTGACCACTTCATAGAAAAGATAGTTTGAATCATTGTCCTCAAAGGCCTCTCCTTTGAGATACATATTTTGACCTTTTAAACTGTAGAGCATTTGTGTTTTCATGGATGGCTATGTTTAGTCTTGTAAGGACCAACTCTGCCCTACTTCGAATTTTCAGGTTCCTAAAGAGAAAGATGAAATGGTAGAGCAAGAGTTTAACCGGTTGCTAGAAGCTACATCTTACCTTAGTCATCAACTGGACTTCAACGTCCTCAATAATAAGCCTGTGTCCCTTGGCCAGGCATTGGAAGTTGTCATTCAGTAAGTACTTTGATACTGCTTATTGTATTGTGGATTTTGTTTATAGATTGCTGGGTAGTGTTTTAAGTTTCCATCAAGTCTTATTTGAGCTAGTTTTCACTTATTTTCATATGATAGTTAAATCTAAAAATAAAGCTTTTTAAAATAAGTCCATACATGATCCTTAAGGCTCTCTCAATTGTAAAATTCATATCTTTTATGGTATTGAATTGATTGTACTTAAATAACCTACAAAATAATTTGCCACCAGCCAACTTTCTTATTCCAAAGTCTTAGAAATTTTAGTGGGCCTTGATACCATCAAATGTTGTGGATGGGCACCTGTCTTACACAGCACGGGTAGCTGTGTGAGCAAAGCACATATATTGTCTCTTCAGGTTACAAGAAAAGCATGTCAAAGATGAACAGATTGAACATTGGAAGAAGATAGTGAAAACTCAGGAGGAACTGAAGGAACTTCTTAATAAGGTAAAATTCTGTATTTTTATCTGTCAGTCTTTCAGTATGACATTATTGATAATTGTTGCTGGGAGAAATAGATCTTTGCTGTAACAGATTGCCTTTGACTGTTGCAAAGCTGGTCTAGTGCCCTCTGCTGGAGTCTAGGATGAAAAGGGAGATCAGCTGTGCTGGGGTCAAGTTCCCACTGATGAAGACAACATGTCAGTAGCCAGGATCATAATTCATTGGCCTAAGGATTTCACTTGAGGTGCCAATATGAGGATATTCCTCAGTGGTACGAATAAGGGGGCCCTTGTGTATTTCACCTTCCAGAGCCCCAGCTCCAGACTGGGAAACTGTTTCTCCGCATCCTGCCAGCTGCAAACTTGGGGGCTTTATAATTGCAAAATCTGGGTGCATCTTTTGGCTGGGCTCTTGGCCTCCCTCTTCGACTGTGCTTCATGTCTTTATCTTGTCAAATGAAGAGGTCTCTGGCACACCTCCTTCACGAACTGTGGTGTGGAGGACGCGAGAAGAGTGGCAGAGAACCAACGGCGAGAGCTGGTGTGGCGCTCCTAGTCTCAGGCTTTAACCTTCCCCTCAGAAACCTGGAAGAACTGACATTGGGAATGGTTCCTTAAGGTTCTTGATGTGATGATTTGACCTTTTACGTTTTTAAAAGACAAATCATGATAATTTGTTTCCCAAAACTGTTTTATTGGTGACAGTTTCTTTTACCTGGTAGTTAAATTTTGAATTAATTTTTATTTGGGGGACATTATTTTTATTAATGGGATACTCCTGGTTCTTCCATTTGTTTTGGAAGACAGAGTCAATCCTGCCTGTTTGATAGTGATTTGATGCCTCTGTGTTGAGCCATGTAGGATTTTTTCCTGTTTTAAATATCATCATTTGGAAGAGGTACTTAATTCCATACATGTTGCAGTGTAACCCTGTTTTGGTATAACAGCAGTTTAGGGGAGGAGCCAAAGTACATGCTTTGGTGATGAATTATGTCACTGTCTGCAATGGCAAATTTGTGTTTTTCTCTCTTAGATGGTAAATTTAAAAGAGAAAATTAAAGAACTCCATCAGCAATACAAAGAAGCATCTGAAGTCAAACCACCCAGAGATATCACTGCTGAGTTCTTAGTGAAAAGCAAACACAGGGATCTAACTGCCCTGTGTAAGGTATGATGTACATACATGCCTCCTGATTTTATTTGGAATCCTAAGTGATCATATAGATCTGGGAAATTTTGGCCATTAGCCAGTGACAGGCGCCTAGAATAGTAAGAAGAGGGTTTGGTACACAGGAGCCCTGGGGACTTAATGGGTTAGTTTTGTCTGCTTTTTCTGCAGAATTCCTACCTTGTTTTCACAGTATCATCCTTTAGCTTACCTGCATCTCAGGTTAGCCCTCCGTGATAGTTTATCCATGACAGTTTAGAGTAATGTTAATGAAGGTGGACTTCAGAGTTATTGGAGTCAGACCGTCTGGTTGAAATCTCTTAACTTAGTATCTCCTAGCCATGTGACTTTCGACGCCTTAGTCACCTCATCTGTGACATGGTCTTAAGTACTACCTTACTTGTAGAGGGATCTGAAGGGCTTATTCATACTAGAGACACAGTAAATGCATGAGAAGTGACAGTCACTATTCTTTTTTATCCTTCCTGTGTAGCATACTAGTGTGTTTCTTCTTCATCCTCTTCCCCCACCACACCCCCCTGTTACGTTGCATCGTGACCCAGCCTTGGGCGAAGGCACTCTTGTAATTGACCTGAACAGGGGCATGGTGCAGGCCTAACCCTCTGTGTTGCAAATAACTAGGTGCATCTCTGACTCATCCTGACCAACCTGGTTCTCTTAATTCCATCAGGAATATGATGAATTAGCTGAGACACAAGGAAAACTAGAAGAAAAACTTCAAGAGTTGGAAGCCAATCCCCCAAGGTAAATAAATGCTCCAACAGATAGCTTTTACTCTTCTCTCCATTAAATTTAGAAGGAAGATTACAAAGACCCTGGCCTCCTATGTATGCTCAGTGAATGCATTGTAGACTATTTCATGAATGGAAGGTGTCTGTGCATGCAGAACAGGGTCCTTAATACTCTGTTCTTATATGGTAATATGTAAGAGTGTCCTAGATGCTTAAATCAAGGTATCTTTCTTAAAACGATAGCTTTTTCCCATAAGATTTGATATTTGAATGCAAATTGTCTTTGAGTGAGGTAGAAAGTGGTATTGCTTTAAATTTCAAAATTCTGAGGATCAGAAAAGTGTTACACTTAATTTCTGACAGTGCACCCTTACATGGTGACAAGTGCTCCATGTGGCATCCGGCATCCACATACATCTGCTCTTTTCTCCAGTCAGGGATGCCACCCGTCTTGCTTTTTTAAAAAATGCTTTATTCAAAATATAAAACACAAAAAAAGGATACAAGTAAGCTTTTATAATACAAGGTAAATAGTATAAAGAAGACTTTTTTCCAGACTAATTTTTTTATCCGAATTACAGTTAGGCCTTTGCTTTATGTAGGAAGCTTGGCACTGCTCCTAGGCACTAGCAATAAAGGGTTTAATAAGACAGATGAGATCCTGTTTTTGACTTAGAATTTCTTCACATAAGGCATAGTCCCACTGATATCATCAACATCAGCCCATTGAGAATGGTAGTAATGCCCTTTAGTAACCTTGAGCTCCTTCGTTGTCATTTTGCAGTGATGTATATCTCTCATCAAGAGACAGACAGATACTTGATTGGCATTTTGCAAATCTGGAGTTTGCTAATGCCACGCCTCTCTCCACACTCTCCCTCAAGCACTGGGATCAGGTAAAAACTCCTTTGCCATGTATTTTGTTGCACATGTCTCTGAGAGGCTCCTAAGAGAGACTGTTAATTTATCTGATGTGTGTTTTTAAACAGCTTTAGTTAGTTATAATGTATATACAATAAAACCTATATTAAGTGAGCAGTTTGATATTTTGCCAAACTTAAATGATTATGAACCACCACATTTTAAGATATAGAACGTGTCTGTCATCCTGAAAAGTTCTCTCTCACCCCTTTGCATTCAGTCCCCAGCCCTTCAGCTCCTGGCCCTGCACAACCACCAATTTGCTTTCTGTCGTTACAGTTTTGCTTTTCCTAGAATTACATGTAAATTGAACCATACAGCACATAATTGCACTGTCCGTAGCCTTTTGTGTGTGACTTTTCATTTGGAGATTCGTTGTTGTATGTTTCCGTAGTTTGCTCCTTTTGTTGTTTAGTAATATCATATCCATTGAATGGATATGCCACAATGTATCCATTCACTGGTACATATTTAGACATTTAGGTTGTTTTGTTTTTGGCTATAAATACTTGAAGCTACTATGAACATTCATGTCTTTCTCTTGGGTAAATATCTAGAAGTAAAATTTTTACTGTGGGAAGTAGATTTTTAAAGTGTTTTCGAAACTACATTCTCAACAGTAGTGTACATAAGTTCTGTTGTTCCACACCCTCACCAGCACTTGATACTCTGTCAGCTTTAAATTTTTTAACTGTTTTAATGGTTGGTTAGTAATTTTTCATTGTGGTTTTAATTTGCACTTCTGTGATGACCAATAAAGAGAAGCATCTTTTCATGTGCTTACTGCTGCTAAGTCGCTTCAGTCATGTCCGACTCTGCTCGACCCCATAGACAGCAGCCCACCAGGCTCCCCCGTCCCTGGGATTCTCCAGGCAAGAACACTGGAGTGGGTTGCCATTTCCTTCTCCAATGCATGAAAGTGAAAAGTGAAAGTGAAGTCGTTCAGTCGTGTCCAACCCTCAGCGACCCCATGGACTGCAGCCTACCAGGCTCCTCCATCCGTGGGAGTTTCCAGGCAAGAGTACTGGAGTGGATTGCCATTGCCTTCTCTGTTTTATGTGCTTATTGGCCATTCATATGTCAGTTATTTGGTGAAAAGGCTGTTAGATCTCTTGCCTACTTTTAAAAAATCTAGTTGTTTGTTCTCTTGTAAGAGTTCATTATGTTCTTCAAATCCTGGATATAATTCTTTTGTCAGATTTATGGTTTGAAAATTCTTTCTTCCAGTCTGCAGCTTGCATTTTCCTTTTCTAAGTGATATCTTTCAAAGAGAAATATTTTTAATTTTATAAAGTCCTATTTGTCGACTCTTTCTTTTAGGCTTTGTCCTTTTTGTATCCTGAAAAATATTTGTCTAAACCAGGACTGCAAAGATTCTCTATTTTCTTCCTAAAGTTTTATGAATTTAGCTCTTATGTTAGGTCTATGACTCATTTTCAGTTAATTTTTGTATATAGTGAGAGGTGAGCGTAGTTCATAGTTTTCTATATGGTTATCTTATTAATCTAGCACCATCTTTTTCCTTCATTTGTCACATTTGTTGAAAATCAGTTCTTCCATTCAACAACTGTCTCTCTCCGTGCCACTGTCACACTGTCCTGATCATGGTTGCTTTATAGGACAATTTGAAATCAAGTAGAACTTCACCTTTGTTCTCTTTTGAAAGTGTTTTTGACTAGTTCAGATCTCTCAACTACAAATCAGCACTTGCCATCTGCCTCTACAAGGATTAAATCTTGTGCTGCTGCAGCTAATTTTCAACACCCTCTGAAAGGAGTTTAGGGCAGACAGCAGAAATGAGGCACTCTGTGCTCTGGGAAAAGCTGGCAGAACAGGTCTTCAGATAGTTAATATTTTCCAGAGCTGATTAGCCTACCTGTTGTATCTCTGGGATTCCCAGATGGCTCAGAGCTAAAGAGTCTGCCTGCCAGTGCAGGTGACACAGTAGATGTGGGTTCAATCCCTGGGTCAGGAAGGTCCCCTGGAGGAGGAAACGGCAACCCACTCCAGTATTCTTGCCAGGAAAATCCCTGGCAGGACAGAGGATCTTGGCGGGCTACAGTCTGTGGGGTCCTAGAGAGTCAGACACAACTGAGCAAGTACGTACACTCGCATCTTCTCGTATCTGAAGAGCACTGAATGCTTCATGGTGATGTCTGCTTCTTGGGACTCGCAGTAACGAGACCAGCAGTAACCTTCTGTAAAAAATACGTGCTTTGATTGCATGTGCTCCCCCATTACCAGAATCAGTGTGTGCCGGCTTTCCTCCCTGCCTCTCTGAAGCGGTTTCTCAGAGCTGTCTGAGATGCTGCCTCCCTGACTATAATCCTCATTTTGCCTCAGATAAAACTTGCAGCTTGTACATTTTTTAAGTTGACACCTCTATAAAATTTTAGAACCAGCATATCAGTTTCTATAAAAATTACCTTCTACGATTGTCATCTCAACAATAGTGAGTCTTGAAATGTTTGAACATGGTCTGTCTCTCCATTTATTTAGGTATAGTTCTCAGTGTACCAGTCCTACACATCTTTTGTTAAGTTATTTTTAGGTGTTTTCAGTGTGATTTAGTCTTGAACTTGTGACAAATCACAGCATTTCTTAGATGTTAATGAACCAGTCTCTAAATCTGAGACTTTGGCCAGACTTAAGGAGATCCAACCAGTCCATTCTGAAGGAGATCAGCCCTGGGACTTCTTTGGAAGGAATGATGCTAATGCTGAAACTCCAGTACTTTGGCCACCTCATATGAAGAGTTGACTCATTGGAAAAGACTGATGCTGGGAGGGATTGGGGGCAGGAGGAGAAGGGGACGACAGAGGATGAGATGGCTGGATGGCATCACTGAATCGATGGACGTGAGTCTGAGTGAACTCTGGGAGTTGGTGATGGACAGGGAGGCCTGGTGTGCTGCAATTCATGGGGTCGCAAAGAGTTGGACACGACTGAGCGACTGAACTGAACTGAAATGAAGATTGTATAGGAGTAAATATTATATTTTACCTACATATTTTCATTTTCATTATGCATTTTCCTAGTAAAATTGTTTTGACTTCCTCATCTTTAGAGCATGTCCTCGTAGTCTTTAGAATTTGAGTTATGGTAAGGATTGGACTTGTTAGTGGTACATATCTTGCAGAATTTCCAGTTTCCTTATGGTTTTTCATGTAAATACTGAATTACTCCTATCCTAGTCACTGATCTATCATTTGAAGTTTTGATATATATTCATTTCAAGTTGAATGTAGGTGATGATCCATATGGAGAACAGATGAGTCAGTCACTTAAGTAGTGAGTGTTCTGCTGCCAACCCAATATATTTTTTTATCTAATTCCTAAGAACTGTGGTATGTTTTTCCCAGAAGTTTAATGAAATTAGAAATATCAAATAACCTTCAAAAGTTTTTCTGTTTGGAAGATTTTTCAGTAAATTCAGAGACATGAAATCATTTTGGGAATTCTTCCAGGTGAAATCTTGACTTCTTCACTCTATGGATTATCTTGAGCGAGTCTTTATAATCCTGTATTGCCTTCATCTAGTTTGACCAACTTTAGTTTTGGAAGTTTTCCTCGACTTTAAAACTTGTACGTTTAGGGCATGAAAACTGATTTCGCTGTTAATGTAGCAGAAAATGTAATTAGGATGGTGATCCTAATGTCCTGCCAAATCTGTAGTGCAGGTGAAAATGATAACTGTTGTGGTAGCTAATCATCTGAACTTACTGAATCAGCTTTCTTCCCTCTCCTGCCCTCTAGGGACAGTCTGAGCTTGGTGGTGTAGGGCTTTGATGTTAGAAAGTCTGTCTCAGGAAAAAAGAAAATGCCCTAATTCCACTGCCCACAGTTAGCCGTAAGCGACATTTTGGCTTTTTTTCCCTTTTCCCTTCAGTTTCCTGGGGCAGCCGTAGTTGAAGACTGAGGGATTGTCCTTTAGTTTCTGTCTTAGAATACTAACTTTTCACAAGCTTGTGTTTTTCCAGTGTTGTTTTATAGGACTCAGTACAAATGACATCAGTTAGACTAAGAAAGTGTGAAAGAATGCCCTTTTCTGTCCTCCTTAGGATGATGACTTTGAGTTTACTGGCAGCCACCTGACGGTGAGGAATGGCTACTCGTGTGTGCCTGTGGCTTTAGCAGAAGGCCTGGACATTAAACTGAATACTGCAGTTCGGCAGGTTCGCTACACAGCTTCAGGTAAGTCTCTACTAGTAAGATAAATCTCTTACTCTGAAATGCAGTACTGGTCTTCTGTTGAGTTTGACCTACTGAAAAAACATTAGTTACTTTTCCTGATAGAATGTTTTATAAGCTATGATTCCTGAATTAAAATTTTTTCATTTACAAAAGTATTGAGCCATTAGAGCCTTTAGAGGTTCTGACCCCATCATAGTACAAAGCAGAAAATGGGGCAGTTTTCAGAGTCTCTGGTTTGAATGGATTAGCAGTTAGCGTGAATGTGTTGGTTACCGTTGTTCAGTTGCTAAGTCATGTCTGTTGCGACCCCATGGACTATAGCATTCCAGGCTTCTCTGTCCACCGTCTCCTGGATCTGCTCGAGGTCTTGGCCATTGAATCAGTGATGCTACCTAACCGTCTCATCCTCTGCCACCCTCTTCTCCTTTTGCCCTCAGTCTTTCCCATCATCAGGGTCTCTTCCAGTGCGTCAGCTCTTTGCATCAGTTGGCTAAAGTATTAGAGCTTCAGAACCTTTAGCATCAGTCCTTCTAATAAATATTTAGGGTTGATTTCCTTTAAGATTTGCTGAATTAGTTTGGTATTTAGATCCAGTGAGTTTGGGTCTAATTTTGCTAAGTAGATTCTTAAATACCAGGAATTGGGCCCCGAGGCTCCACTGAGAGCCACCCGTTGCATTTTACCATCTGCATCTTCGTCTTTGGCTTTTCCTGTTCAGGTGGGCTAACTGCTTAGGCTGGTTTCTCGTTTTGGGAGCAGTTTTGCTGATAGGTTGACCTCGGAGCCTGAACTGCCCTTTGATTCCTATGGCAGTGGTCTCTGTGCTCATTTTTGCTGCTTTCAGGATACATTTCATTTGGAGTGCAGAGAACCCGTCATTCCAACCACTTTTGGAATTTACTTGAACACCTTAGAAAAGCTTGTTGATCCCCCTCTGTACGGACTCTCATGACAAGTGGAGATGTGGCCACCAATCTTGCCCTCCATGGCCCCTTTTCTAGAGTTGCTAAGATCACCACAGATTTTTTTTTTTTTTAACAACAAAGGAAACAATTTTCCATTTAATTTTCTCTTCAGAGGCAGCTTCTAGCTGATGGTGTTAAGATCTGCGGCCTTTAAATAGCCATTTTCAGGCAGGTGGGGAATAGTGAGACTAGTTTCTTGTGTCATTTCCCTTAATTCTGCAGCCACAGAAGATGGGCGCGTATGGAGCACTCATTCTTATTTTGAGCTGTTTGTGTATTTTTTGGAAATTATGTGAAGAGGCATTCATTGAGGAAAAAATGGAACACAATTGAGAGAAAACTACACTACCCGACTTACAGCACCTTTTCTGTGGTCAGCCTTGAGCTCGCTCACGTCCTGGCAGGCTCAGCACCACACCCTGGTGCGTCTCGAGCACAGCAGCTCTGGTGCAGGCTGCGCCCCAGGCCGGCACAGCGGTCTTCTGTCTGCGGGCGCCACTGGCCTCCTGGTCCTCAGGAGCTCCCTAACCGCAGTGGAGAGGCATTGCTTCTGCTGGAATAGGCATTTTACTCTTATTTAATTTTGGTCTAAATTTATAAAACTTGGTAAATGATAAGGTCTTGTTAGTACAGAAGAGCACTAGGGTCAGTCAAGAAGGTGTGGGGGTGGTATGGTGGTGAAGTTCGAGGACTCTGAAGTTGACTGTTGGGTCTGAATCCTGGCACTTGTTACCTATATGGCTTCAGACAAGTTACTTCACTTCTGCCTCAGTTCTCTTTTGTAAAAAATGAGTAGAACTGATGTCATAGACAGGTAGAAAGAGCCGCCTGAGGCAGCATGTGGAGTCTGCTGTGCACGAAATGTTCAGTGCCCTTGTCAGTCTCATCCTATCATCAAGAAAGCCTTTTCCCTCCAACCTCTCTAGGGTGTGAAGTGATAGCTGTGAATACCCGATCCACAAGCCAGACCTTCATTTATAAGTGTGACGCGGTCCTCTGTACCCTTCCCTTGGGCGTCTTGAAGCAGCAGCCACCAGCTGTTCAGTTTGTGCCGCCTCTTCCTGAGTGGAAAACATCTGCAGTCCAAAGGATGGGGTTTGGCAACCTCAACAAGGTAACTGGGCACCTCTCTACATTCCCAGTGCGCAGGCACCACTCTGATGTCAGGGTGAGGCCTGTCCGTTCATGCCCTTTACGTCCTAATTATATATCCAAGCATCCACGAGGCCTGCCTTCTGAGGTCACTTCTCAAACCCAGGCCTAGAGAAGCGAGTGCTAAAGGTCCTCCTGAGTGGTTATTTATAATAGGGACTTCTAAACTTACATTGAGAGTAGAGTAGAGGAAACTTTCTGAGGAAGAAGTACTTCCCTCTTGGGACACAGCTGTGCTTACAGCCCTGTTCTCTGGGTTCCGTCACCAGCTCATGTGCTCCTCTCCCCACAGGTCGTGTTGTGTTTTGACCGGGTGTTCTGGGACCCAAGCGTCAATTTGTTTGGCCATGTTGGCAGCACAACTGCAAGCAGAGGTGAACTCTTCCTCTTCTGGAACCTCTATAAAGGTAACTGCTTTCTAGTTTTCATCTTTTTCACATCATTATAGGAACAGAGAATCAGTAATATTATACTCGCCTTCAAGGAGTGCACAGCTTAGTGGGAAGTATGCATAGTAAGGAGGTAGGCAGCCTCAGGAAGGGGCAGTAAGGAGAGGAGTGAGGGTGCGAGCCCCGGCGCCGCAGGAGGAAACGTAGGAAGGAGGACTCTGTTCAGCCAGGGGCCAGCCCCGGGAGAGCTTCTGGGGAAGGAAAATGTGAACTCCTCATGCTCAGGTGCTTGTGTCTGACCTGCCCGAGTCTTTGATCACTTCTTGTTTTATATTCTTATGTAATTGGGTTGCTCTTAGCTTTATTTAGAACTTTTTTTAGAAAAAGAAAGAAAAGTATATTTAGATACTACCTCATTCTAAGAAAAAGGTGTAAGACATGCTGTGCAGCAGTTTCAGGAGGCCTGGCCTTGACGGTGCAGACACACGGATTACCCAGTTTGACTGCCACCCTGGTTCTTGCCATCACTCCTTACTGCCTGATACCGAAACATCCTGCACGTGGCCATCCTTCATCCTTCATTTGCTCCCTGGGCACGGCGCTTCCAACGACCGCTGAACGCTCTCTCTTTCAACTGCCCACCTCCCAGTCCAAGCCACTCTTACCTGTGCATACCTGTCCAATCACCAGTAACCACTGACTGCTATGCCTGCTTCTTTCTTTTGATGGTTTTCATTTTCATGGCCAGCATGAAGGGTAATTAATCTAACCCTTATTTTCTATCAGCTTCCTCATTGTCCATCCCTTCCCCAGCCTCCAGGCACACTTGTCTGCTCCCCCGGAACCCTGAAATGCAGCATCCTGTCTGCTACTTCTGCATTGTACTGGTGCCTGGGCCTGGGCTGCTTTTCTTTTTCTCCTTTTCTTTCTTGCCAGCCTGGCATACTCAACCCAGCCTTCAGTCTTGACCTAAATGACTCTTTCAAAGAGACCTTCCAGGATACATCTGTCCCCACAGCCTCAAATGTAAATGATGTCCTGTGTTCTTTTCTCTCTAGTCTGTGTTTTCGTAGCTTTTATCATAGTTCGTAATTACATATCTGATTTTTTGGTTGCTCTTTGGGGTCTGTAGTTTTTATATCCCCAGCATCTAATACTGTGCCTATCGCATAGCCTGTTGCACACTGGGCCATGAAATGGGTGAGGAAGGGTAATGGTGAGTATGGAAGGCCTCGGACGACAGCTAAGAGGCTGCAGCCCTGGTCATGGAGATGTCTTGAAGGATTCTGTGCCTAAATAAAGGGCCACTTGTTAGCAGGGTCTGAAGTGTATCTTCAGGACTTCGGTATTCTGCCAGGTTACATGCAGTGAAGTACATGAGTCACATTTCACTTACAGCTCCCTTCAGGGGGCAGGATTCAAGTTGCTAGTTCAGAAACATGCGTGGTGCATATCTAGTCTGTTGGCCGTCACATTTCAAACAGCCATGAGTAATGTGGGACCTGACAAGGAAGTACTTGGAAAAAGTCTGTAGGACTCTAGAATCGTCCTTTGTTTCTTCAGCTCCAATACTGTTGGCACTCGTGGCGGGAGAAGCTGCTGGCATCATGGAAAACATAAGTGATGATGTGATTGTTGGCCGATGCCTGGCCATTCTCAAGGGGATTTTTGGCAGCAGCGCGGTGCCCCAGGTGAGTCAGCGGGGCGGGGCAGTCAGGGATCTGGGGCCGTAAGACTACAGCAGGGTTGATGGATCTCCAGTTGCAGCATAGATTCTTGGTCAGGGCAGCTTCAGCCAGAATCAAGTGTGTGCTGGGTTACTGTGTAGAGTTCATGCCCCAAGTAGTTTTGAGAAAAGCCCCCCAGTGCATGGGCCCGGGGATTGAGAAGGCTGTGTGCTGCCTTTGCTCACTTGTGTTGTCTGTTGTCTCTATGTGTGAAATCACACTCCTCACCTGCCCCCCAACTTCCCCAACCACCTTTTAAAGTGGCCAAACTCCCTTAAGGAAGTTTTAAGAGATTATCTTGATACTTCTTTCCTATTATCAAGTCCATTGAAACACTCTTATGATTCCTTTGAGATGAGGCATATTAATGCTTCATGTGAATTTTAGAATCAAAGGGGAATACAGGTCAAGCCCTAGGTGGATCTCTGGATTCATAGCAAAGGCAGCCTGGAACCTCCTCTCAGCCTAAGAAGGCATTTGTGTTTTGTTTCCGAGCAGCAGCGTTCATCACTTGGCCAGCGCTCATGTCTCACTGTATCCCAGCCCATCACAGCTTTTCCACCTTTCAGAAATGCATGATTTGTCCTTGGTGTCCAGTAATAACTTCCACTCTTTATCTTTTTCTTTAGCCCAAGGAAACTGTGGTATCTCGCTGGCGTGCTGATCCCTGGGCCCGAGGCTCCTATTCTTACGTAGCCGCAGGATCATCTGGAAATGACTATGACTTAATGGCTCAGCCAATCACTCCTGGCCCCTCAATTCCAGGTGCCCCACAGGTGAGAAACTGGCAAACTCTACCTGAGCTTATTTGGAAATAGGCCAGTACCCCAGGATTTCAGGGTAAAAATAGTGCTACTGGTTTGATTGTTTTGTTTTTTCGTGTGTGTTTTTTTGTTTGTTTGTTTTTTTAAGATTTTAATTTTTTAAAAAAAGATTTTCTTCAGATTTTTAATCTGTTCTCGAACCTTTCAAGAGCAGAGGGGAAGGGAGGAGAAATATTTTGTGTGTCTGATGTGTTACTTATTGGCTTTGTCTAGTCTTTGTTCAGAACGGAAGAGTCAAAGTATAGACCAGTTACTTTTTCCTCATTCAGATTGTGTGTTTTAATCTTTAATTGTGCCCCATTTTGTACTGGCTCATAGGATTGTTGCAGCATCCCAGTTACTTAGGGGGCTCCAGGAGATGCCCCTGAGAAATAACCTGAGGTCTTTATGAACAGTCATGTTTTCCCAGAACCCTGTGGCGAGTGAGGTCTGCTCTAGACTGAGGCAGGTGTCCCAGAATAAGAACAAGTACTGTGTTCTCTGTGGTACAGAGTAGTCAGGACACCATGCCCCCAGTACACGCTACCTCAGGCAAAGGAAGCTCCAGAACTGGGTGTTCCCCAGATTAAACTGATAAATAAGTCCAGCTGCATCACCCTAGAATAAGGCTGCACTGAGTTTTAGTGCCCCATCTCTACCTCTCTGTGCTTTGGGGAGTTGCCTGCTAAGAAGGGAGAGACCCTTTTTGGTGGGATGATTGACCAGTAATGGAACGGAGGTAGTGAACCTTCAAAGGCCAACAGGAGTTTGGCAGTTCAAATACAGTCATAAGGCATACTTGCAGCCTGCTGATTTTCTCTAACTTTTTTTCCTGAAATAGCCTATTCCACGACTCTTCTTTGCTGGAGAACATACAATCCGTAACTACCCAGCCACAGTCCATGGTGCTCTGCTGAGTGGGCTGCGAGAAGCAGGAAGAATTGCAGACCAGTTCTTGGGGGCCATGTACACCCTGCCTCGCCAGGCCACACCCGGCGTCCCTGCACAGCAGTCCCCGAGCATGTGAGACAGACGTGTTAAGGGAAGAAGCCCGTGCGCGTGTCTTTGGCTGCATAAGCAAAGCTCTTCTAGCAATATAGATTCCACTGAGAAACTCACCCCACATCTGGGCTCCAGCTCAGCTGCTAAAGCAAAGCCCATGATGGTCAGGTGGCCGAGGAGGTTGCCTCCTCTAAGTGACTTTAGAGCCAGGGAGGCACTTGTTGCATTAGTATGAGAATCTGTGTTCTTCATTAGGACTGAGGGAAGCAAGTACTGGGAGAGAACGTCTTAGTCTCTTTGTCTGTGGTGTTTTTTTATATTTTGAGAATAAAACTTCATAGAAAATCAGGACTGATTTTTGTTTCCCCTTGGGGTTAGAGTTCTATCTAAAGCTGTTACTCCTTTGAAAATGCCAAGTTTATCCATGTTAAAATGAGATAAAGGAGAAAGTGGTTTGGTGTGATCAGAAGACAGGACCTAGGGTTTCACATGGGAGCAAAATGCTTATCTGTGGGGCTAGACTCACCCCCACTGGGACTGTGGGGTGACCCTGTGCCAGGGGTACGAACCTGCAGGTCATGCATATGGGTGTTAGGAAGCTGAATGAATTTTCAAGATAAAACACAGGCCTTGACACAAAGTTTGGCTAGGCCTCTGGCAGACCATTCAGGCTTTATTCCCCTAGATTCCCTCCCATGGGTATATGCTAACTTTCCATGTCTCTCCAAGGTACTGATAAAGTTTAAGATCAAGGGTTTAGATAACAGCTACGCAGACTGTTGGGATATTCCATTTCCTTGCTCCTTCAGCTTCTACTGACTGTATTCCTTGGCTTGTGGCCCCTTCCCCATTTTAAAAACACATTATCCCAATCTCTGCTTCCATCATCACGCTATCTTGTTCTGGTCTCCCTCTTATAAGGATACTTCTGATTTAAGGTCCACCCAGATCACCTCTCCTGTGTCAGAATGCTTAGTCACATTTGCAAAGTCATCTTCGCCATGTAAGGTTAAAATGTTTTTACAAAGAAGGAACTGCACCTGTTTCTTCCAAAGGGCTCCAAACAAACTATGTTACCGTAAGTGTAGGTACATAATCTGCTTCAGTAAGTTGGATTTTACTCCTGTTAGTCAATTCTTTCCTAAAAATAGTTTAAATGAGGTTTTATCCTTAGTAAGATTTAAGGACATTATAGTCTGACTAGAAGGTGGAGATGGAGAGGGCATTTTCCCTAGTTGGAATGAATGACAACCATGGGAGAATTTGCACACCAGGATTAGGACAAGTGATGTAACCATGACGTAAAGCTGAGAACATGGAGGAGAAAGTATACTGACTTTGGAATACAACCTATATTTGAACCCTAGCTTTGCCATCAACATCTGTGTTCATGAACCTCAGGGGCTTAGGTGTCTGATGTAGTGATACATGCTTTTTAAAGAGTTTGTGTTATTTAATGACACAGGCAGCCTGGGAGATACAGATGGTGGTTTTGTATGTATCTGATGACAGATAAGCCTAAAAGTAAAATGCAGCAATGAAATAACTGCTTTATGATTCTAACTCCACTTACATGAGTCTGAGGAAACATCCATAGCCTCAGCTATGTTTCCAGTCCTTAATGACATCTGTAATTGGCTGAATATTTTCAGTAAAACACAGTGAAATATACTAGCTGCACCAATGCATAGCAACAGTTGTACACAGAGATGACATCAAGGAGACTAGCATCACTGACGCACACTCACACAGAGCATGTGGAAACTAGGGAGCTTTATTGGTTACATATTGTGCTGCAGAGCCAACAGACCGCATTAGAGCCAGAGGATACATGCAGACAGGCAGCTTCAACTATACACATGCACCCCAGGAGCCCTGAGTCATTGCTCATGGCTTTGCCCTGGTTTCCAGTGACAGGGTCTGGCCTCCTCGGTCCCGTGCTTGGAGCAGGAATGTAAGAGAAGCTGCTGCACCAGCCTCCAAGGGGCAAGGGAGTGGCCAGAAGACCTGTCTGAGCGAGTAGGTGTAGACCGCCACACTGGTGTGTCCCCAGCGAGGGGGCCTATAAGGTAATAACAGTTTATTTGAGGGCTACTTCTCTAGCCCTCCCATCTTTAAAATACAAAAAAAAAAAAAAAAATAGACTTTATTCTCTTAAAAATACATTCCATTCAGTACATGTTCTGAGCTGTGAAGCAGCAGGAAAATAGGGCCCCTTTCCTATGCTCTTGGCTGTGAGAACCCTGTTCCCAACCTGGGGTACTTAAAAGGGAATCCCTAAAAGCAGCTCTTCCAAAGCAGTCCTGTCAGAGTAACAATAAGCCCACACCAACAAAGGCAGCTGGGGACCCGGACAGGGGGTCCCCAGTCCTTTCCTGGGGAGTGGGAGCACTTGGCACTAACCCACTGAATGTAAATAAGTAAAACTACCCCGAGATGACAAGTCTAAGATCAGTACAGACGCCCCCACCCCCGTGAGAGGATGATGTTATGTGCAAGCTCGCCTGTGGCTGAGGTTGGAGTCCTTGGCCCCACTGCAGAGCCCTTCAACCCACCCTGTAACTGTTTGCTTGCCACACAAAAGCAGAACAGCCACGGCTTCCTTGTCCACCATCCCCACCCTTTCTTTCTCTGGTTGTTCCGCATGTCGCGAGTGGTGAGACAGGTGGCAGCAGGTGGCGGAGACCAGCTCCTTGCATGTAGCCAGCTCTGCCTCCAGCGCCCCTTCCTCCAGCCGAGCAGCTCTTGGAGTGCCAGGTTCCCCGACCCTCCTAGGAGCCTCCCGCAACCACACATCTGCCAGGAAAAGTCCGAGTCAGAGCCAGGCTGTGGAAGAGACTGGTTGTACAAAGTGGGTGTGTTGGCTGGGACAGTGGGAATATTTGGCTTGATAAGACAATTACTCAACTCCTAGGTCTCCCACTTGGAAGTTTCCTCCAGGACCTCTGATGGTGAGGTCTGGGGCCAGACAGTCACGCCTAGATTGCTTTTCGGAAATGGGCCTTCTAACTTTGGAATCTGAGAGCCAGCCTTGCCAGCCATTTGAAGCGCAGAGGAACTGCGCCTCTAGCCTTCACTTGCTATTACAAGTAGTATTTTCTGCAATGTTGAGGACATTTAAAAATAAAATATATTTTACAGCGGGCTCTAGAAAGTGTGCAGAATAAGGAAACTATTTATCCTGAAATAATTGTACAATCAAACCCTATTGCACTCAGAGTTTAAGTCAGCAGCCCCAGCAAGAGGGCACCACGGCTGTCCCTCTCCCACAGAGCATTCTGGGCGGTGGCAGATGCTGGTGCTGCTGAACTGTGGAAAGATCCAGACTTTGGCACCAGGAGCTACAGCACCAGAATCCAGGGCTCCAGACGCCCAAAGAGACAAGAATTATTGCCGAGACCTTTGCCGGCATGGTCTGGTGCCTGTTTCCACCCGTAAAGAGCCACAGACCTAACATCTGTAGTCTCAGTTGACTACCACAGAGGTCTGTTTCCTCTGGACTCTCAGGGTTGCTGACCAGTGAAGAGTGGCAGCGAGGCTACAAGTGAGGGGTTGCAGCCTTGACCCAGGAAAAGCAGCAGGAAGAGATTCTGAAAACAGCATCTTGAGCATCTGAGGCAGCGATGAGGAGAAAAGGCAAACCACATTACAACCCTTGGATTGACAAACCTCCGGGAAATGAAGTATGAGCAAAACACTCCTGTCCGTGAAAGTCAGGTAGGTGCTCCCCAAGCCTCCTCCAGGATCACCAAACCTGATGCAGACAAGGGAGGGGTGAATGCTGGTTCCCACCCTGAGTGGAGGCAGAGAAGATTCAAGAAGCACTGGAACCGGAGATAGACCAACTCACGTCATGGAAAGCACATGGCCTGCTGTGCAGCACTGGGCAAGGTTGGTGTTGAGAAGGGCCACAGAGACCATCTAATCTAACCCTTCCATTTTACAGACTGGAAAAACAGGGCCAAGGTAACTTCTCTGAGTTCATCCTCTCGACATTAAAACACAGGAAACTGGAAAGAATAAGGCCCAGAAAAACATAGGCAGTGGGAAGGACACATGTAAACCCATTTGGACAATACCTTCCAACAGTGAGAATTAACCCCCTACAGGGTGGAAACAAAACTTACAATGCCACGTTTAGGACCCTTAGAGACCATCCATTTTAAAGAACTAATTTTATAGATAGGGAAACTGAGGCTCCAAGAGGACAATGATTTGCCCAAGGTCACACAGGAGGAAGTATAAAGCCATGAAGAAAATAGCTTTCTCAACTTCTACTCCAATGCAATTTTTCATTACGAAGGAAGTGTCGGCTTCATAAAGGTAGCCTTTGAAAAGGGATCGCTTTGAACTGATAGAATGCTATAGAAAAAGCAGTGTGAAGAATACATGGTTCTTCCCCAGGGGACTGGTACAAGGATGTACCAGGTTTTTTTTCCGTTTTTCTTTCCATGGCTTCCTGAAAGGCTTGCTGCTTTCTGAACCGTGTAAGCCTGGGGCTCTCGATGGGCATGTTTACCTTTCCTCCAAAGTCGTCACGACAATCGCTGGTTTGCAGTGCTCAGGGGCCCGCTTCTGGTAGGATGCATCAGCCTGGTAAAGTGCGATACCTCCTCCTTGGGGGACCAGGAGAAGGAACAAAGGTCACGCCTTTTTCATGGAGCTATTGCTTTGTAGAGTGACTGAAGGGAAATCGCTTCTTCCTGTCCACTCTCCCCCACGCTGGCACTTCCTAGGAGGCCTCTAGAGGATGCTGGGTCTGGCCCAGTGGAGTCTGGGAATACTCCAGAGGAGATGACGCAGTCAGCCTGAGGTCTCCAGCCGCAGGAGAAGAGCAGGCTGGGCCAGCAGCACGGTGGTGCCCAGGGAAGGAGACACATGAGGCTCGTGCGCTCCCGGGTGCCTTAGAAGGTGAGCAGAGAGCCGGGGTTGGTGACGAGGGACGATGCCATTCCAGTAGGCAGGTAGGGTACCCGTGTGCTCTGCCCCTGGAAAACGATGGTCAGCCAGGGGGACAAGGGGGACAAGTCAGGGAAACATCAACCTAAAGGGTAGTTCCGTAAACCCTTAGAGGCGACACAGATCTCTCTTGCTGTAAAAGTCTGAGGAATGCCACAGGGGAAGAAACGGAGGCCCCCCAGATGGAGCTGATGGCTGGTGGGTGCACAGGCCCCTTGGGCAAACGAGTGAGCTTGGATGTGGTGAGGATACTAAGGAATCAGAATGTTAACCACACAGAAGGGGTTGCCCTACGACACAGACCCCATGAGGAGCTGGGAAGAGATTTGGCTGCTGTTGTGTGGTGGGGATCCAAGGGGTTTTCTAGGTCTTTCCTCATTTGGGGGCCAGACTGGCCCATCCTACCTGGGGGACAGGGACAAGGAGAGAAAACTCATGCATCAGGGAAGGCTGGGCCCAGGTGGCCACGCAGCTTGTAGTTTCTGATCCCCTCTGGCCAACTGGCAAGCAAGGGGCCACACCCAGGCTCTCCGCAGTCTCCCAGCCAAGGCCTGGGGTCTGGCCTGGCTCCTCCTCAGGGCGGGAAGGTGGATGAGCTGAGAAGCAGGGGCAGAGGAGACGGCAGGCGTCGCCCGGCCGGCTCAGTTGTCCTCCGCACAGGGCCTGGTGGGCCGCAGCCGCTGCTCAGCCCGCGTGCGCCCAGGCTCTGGTGGCCCCTGCGTCACGGACAGTTCAGACCTCTCAAGGGAGTTGTGCAGTCGTCTGTAGACGCTGAGGGTGCAGTCATCCCCTTCCTCCTGTGCCAACAGGACAAAAGTCAGCCGCACAGGACAACCCAAGTGAGGATCAAGACGCCCGCACGCCCAGCCCCATGGTCCTTCCCTGTGGGGGGAGATGGGGTACAGAAAGCCCGCAGCAGAGCTGGCAAGGGGAGGCCGGCAGACAAGCTCCTGCGCCAGTTCCGAGCTGCTCAGGGCTCCCGAAGTAGACTGGAGGCCCACAGCTGAAGGGAACCCCAAGATGGACAGCGCCGGAAGCAGGGGCACTGAGGCGGTGCCCCCAACAGGGGCCAGCAGTCCTGGAGGGCTGCACGTGCAGGCTGCCTACCTCTCAGGGTCAGTGCCAAGTGCTCAGTGGACAGGCAGGGAGGTGTGAGAAGGAAGATGGCCAGCTCTTATCCGACTTGCCGCCCACAAACTACCAAAGGCTCACGTGCCTTCCCTGCCGTATCCCGTACGTGCCCTTCACCCACGCTTTTCAGACAACCAAAGCTTAGCTTCATCCAACTTTCTCCACTCCTCACAGAATTCTGCCTTTGGAATGTTCTTGTTGGTCCTCCCACCCAAGTGAATGCAGATCAGAGAATGCAAGTGTGAGTGAGAAGGTCCAGCTGGCAAGGTGAACAAGCGCTGGGTTTAGAGGTCAGAACCGTGGATTCAGAT
>NW_011495069.1:5735203-5738270 GCF_000754665.1 Bison bison bison
TCAGCTCTTCCAGTAATCCACCTGGGTGGCCTCGGGTGAGGCACCTCGTGTCTCTGACCCTCAGCTTCTGTGTCTAAAACAGAGGAATAATATCGCCCTCCACACACCCCAGGGCTGTTGGAGAGAATGAACGAGACGCTGGGTGGAGAAGTGCTTTGTCCGGTACTGTAAAGACTGCCTGGGCTCTTAAACTCAATACAGTCACCCCCTACCTTTTAAAAGAACAGAACAATATCTTGGGTTGAAGATGTCTTTCTTCATCATAGGACTCACATCTGAAAGACTCCCGGGGGGTTCCCACCACACGCTGATCTGGCGCTCTGACCCTCAGGTAAGGGGAGATTCTGGATCTGTGTTGAGTAACAGGCCACATGGAGCCGACCAACCCTGCTCTCAGACTGGTGGTGTAATGGGCTAGACAGATGCGGGGGACAGTGATGCTCGGGCATAAAGCTTATCACCGTAGGCCCAGTGGAAGCCCTAGCTCTCCTCAGCCCCTACATGCCAGCGGCTGGCAAAACTCTGTGGTCTGAACTGAAGAGGCAGCCAAAGAGCTCCCTGCCTCGGCCTGCCTCTGCCTACAGAGAGGGCGCGGGGCTTTCCCCATTTCACCAGCGCCTCCCTGTAGCCCACGTGCTCCTCTGCGGGGCCAGGAGCCCGGCGCCTCTGGCTGCTCCAGCAAACTGCGTGAACAGGCCACATCTCTCCTTTCCTGTACCCTTCATGTATGGAGGCAAACGGAAAAGACAAATTGGGGAAGAGGATTTTGGAAATTCATGCTGCTCTCTGCCAAATACCTTCTTCAAGGTACTTCCCTCTTCTCTCCGGCCCAATCCGCCCTATGTTCAGCAGTTCTCTGGACCACTCAGGTCTTGCTCAGTGTTTCCTAACCCCAAAGTCTCCAGCATCCCGAGTCACACAGGCTGGGGCAGAGGAGAACCAAGAAGAAAGCACAGAAGGAAAGGGGGAAGGTGGGAGGAGAAGGGGGCAAGGGGGAGAAGCAGGACCTACCGTGCCTGCCAAGTGGTTCCAGGCCTCAGCCGGAACGGCGTCCCCTGCCCGACTCCGCCGCGTGAACACCTCCGACACAGCAAGGCTGCTCTGGGTCCTTCTGGAGGCGAGCTCGGGCACTTCCCCCGAGGTTCCGCCCCTTCGAGTGCCCTGCTCAGAAAGGTACGAGCCGGGCTGTTCAGGGTCTGAACAGTCTGAGGACGATCTCTGGCTGTGGGGGTTGGGAGACTCCACGTGTCTACCTACTCGAGCTGGGGAGTCTTCTGAAGAGTTCAAGTCTCGCCTGCTCTTCCAGGCGTTGCGCACAGTGATGTGCCTGGCATCCGGAGAGCCTGCTTCCAAAGGGGCACTATGGCTTTTCCACCTGATTGTCTCCACTGTGGGTGCATGGCTGTTCCTCTCCACCGGATCCGATGGCTTGATTATAATGCTGCTCCGAGAGACGACAGTTTCCGGCCTGTTCTTCAGGGACCCATCTCCCGTTCTCTCCGCTTCGCTGAGCTGCAGGGTGATGTCATGTTTGTGAATGGAGAGCTCAAAGGGGGAGCTGACGTGGTTGCTCACCGAGGCGAGCTCCGGCAGCCCGACCTGGATGTTGCTTGTGGACGTGTGCCTCTCCCGCGCGGCCTCGCCCGGAGCGGCTCGCGGGCTGCCGCTGTCCGAGGGGTAGATAGTTATGCTGCTGGTCACTTTGTTTGGCCCTGGTTTGGAAGCAGATTTCTGTTTTTCCAGTGCGGCCTCGGTTCCAGATCCTCCCATGATTTTTTTCACATCCTTATCAATGATGACAGGTTTGATGATGGCTCTAGACCGCAAGGCCTCTCTGGGGCTGAAGGGCCGCTGGCTTTTTGCCCCGGAGCCATTGGCCTCTGGGAGCTCCATGGCATTGGCGGAGGCTCTGACAGCTTTCCCAGATTCATTTTCTGTTCCAATATCCTTATCGTTCTCAAACAGGGAGGCTCTAACCGCTCCTCGGGATTTGGCCTTTTCTCTCGACTGGGGCTCATGCGGGGGCTCTGGCTCTGGAGTGATGGTCGTGTTCACCAACTTGGCAGTAACAAGAGACACCATGTCCATGTCGTCGTCCGAGTCTGGCTTCTCCCTGCCACTGGACCTGGTGACTCGACACCTCAGGGCCTCGTGCTGACTACTGTCTTCCATCACAACTGCCACAGGTTGTTCAACTCCTTCTTTACTTGGGGTTGAAAAGCCCTGAAGGATGTTCTCTTGGCTTCTGGAGCTATAAGGATACTTTGATAGAGGTGGGGTCTTGGAGCTGGGGAAACTGGTGTCAGCCTCCAGGCCACTGGTGGCCTTTTTCCCCTTAGAGAGCCCTTCTGAGGAAGATCGTCGAGATGTGGCCAGGGCTCCAACGGCTTTAGAACTGCCAGCATCTGCAGCCTGAGTTATTTGACTTCCACTGCCAGGCACCTGCCCCCTCTTGCCAAAGGGGGCCTCAGTGGAGGTGTCAGAAGCCTTGTCGCCTCTCCCCGACACGTCATTGGAAACAGATCCATGGGTGTTATCACTAAACGTTCGCGTTGCCTTCTCTACTTTTCCCTTCAACCCACTCTCAGTACCTGGCTTGGGAGTGCCCTTCCAGACCTTACTGTGCTCCTGAGCGGCGGGCGGGTAGCGGCTGAGCACCGGCGGCTGCTCCCTGGACTTCTTCCCTTCACTCTGCGAGGAGCCAGCCGTGAACCGGTCTTCGGTTCTCCTCGTCTCCTGAGCCCCACTGTCGGCACCTGCCCCTGCGTGGGAAGCTTTGGCCGTCCTCCTGTTGGTAAAGCTGGGAGAGGAGACCTGCCTGTTGTTCAGAGGGTTTTCATTGCTGAGGGTCAGTTCCCTGTTGCGGTGCCTTTCCCGCTTATGCTGGGGGGAC
Organism: Bison bison bison; assembly: GCF_000754665.1. Lineage (NCBI taxonomy): Eukaryota > Metazoa > Chordata > Mammalia > Artiodactyla > Bovidae > Bison > Bison bison. The sequence goes on from NW_011495069.1 coordinate 5,738,097, forward strand.
AGTTCCCGGGCCATGTGCTTCGCTGATGCCTCATTCCCGTGGCCTCTCAGCTTAGTCCTCTCGTGCCTGCCTCTGCCGGACAGGAAAGCGTCTTCCCCTTCCACCTCCCCGTTCTCTAATTCTTTTTGTTTCTTGATTTGTAGCTTTATCTCCTCCAGCTGGCTGGCTAAGAGT
>NW_011495069.1:5738370-5741718 GCF_000754665.1 Bison bison bison
TTTTATTTTGTTCACTTAGGTAATTATCCTGCAGATCATTATTTTTGGCCCTCATTTTCTTAAGCTCTTCCTCTAAGGATTCAAAATGTTTGATTTGTGTCTTAAGTTTCTCAATCTCTTGGGTAAGGTCTTTTACTTTGTTGTCTTCCTGATTGCGGTTCTTTTCGTTTTCTGACTTGTTTCTTGTTTCATTCTCTGCCAGCTTTAGATAGTCCAGAGCGCCCTTCCTTCTTGATTCTTTGGACGGCAGTGGGGAAGAGATACCATCCTCAATTCGCAGGTCGTTCCTTTCCAGAAGATTCGAAGCATTCCTGGTGTAATCTCGGTTCATTTTTTTGTTCTGCTCCAATTTTTGAGTAAGTTCTTTTATCAGTTTCTCGTTTTCTTTCTCCTTTTCATTCAAGTACTTTCTCTCACTTACAAAGCTCAGAGTTAGTGATTTCAGCTTTTCTAACTCCGACACTAAACTCTGCTCAGTTTTATCCAGCCGGTCCTCGGAAGATTCCAGTTCTTTCACTTTGATCCGGAGCATTTCCAGCTCAGAGGAGATTTTCTTCGTCAGGTTTCTCTCCTCGTTCAGGCTCAGACAGAGCTGGGTACAGTCATTCTTACTCCTGCTAAAGGCCTCCTCTAGCTTCTCCAGTTCTGCCATCCGTTTCTGAAGCCGCTCAATCTCAGATTTCAGCTCCCGGGTGAGGTTTTCCTCCTCTTCAAGCTTCTCCTTCATCAGCTGACAGAGGTCCTCTGCTTTCTTAATTTCCTCGTCTTTGCCTTCAATTCTCAGCACTCGCTGGCGCAGCACTTCAACCTCAGCTAACATGCTGGAGTTGCTGCCTTCCGCCTGAATCACCTTGTCCTGGAGGTCCAGGAGCTCATCCTCTGCTTTCTGGAGGTTTTTTGTGGCTTCCTCCAACTCATCAAGGCGGCGGCTTAGACTCTGTAACTTGAACCGCAGGTGGCGGCTGGAAGCAGTGTCTTTGTAGCTTGTAAACTCAGCCATGTCTACTGCCAGCCAATGTGGGCTCCCAGAGGCAACCAATTCCACTCGAGGGGATGAGAAACGGTTACCTTTCTCTTGGCATCCACAATCTTCTTTGGCAGCTGGAGACCATTCTCAGTCTACAGAAGAAAAGCAGAAAGCATGTTAGGTGGCAAATCTAAAGTCTCCACCTCAGCTCCCAGTTGCAAGAGTTCCCATATGTAAGTCTTGAGCCTAGAACATGGTAAGTATTCAAATTTACTGAATGACTAAATCTGACTAAACCTGCGGGAAAGCACTGGTTCTTGATGGCTGATGCCTAGTTTCACCCTAATGAAGAATGCCACCAATGGCAGCACAGCAAAAAGACACAGAAAAATGCCTCGTTCACATGACCAATTGTTCCATATTCAGGAAGCAAACTCCCAACCCAAGAAGGATAAAAATACAATCTGCACTTATACATCATAAGGATATGGCAGAATACCACCAGATCTTTTTAAAAGCAGTAAGTTGGGGGGAGAAAAGGGAAAATATTCTATGAAGAAAGAAATAACAACTGAACTGGATTCTCAGCAGAAACTTTTAAGTCGGTGTCAAGTAGAAGATAATAAGACACGATAATAGTATCTTTAAAAACTTATAAGAGAAAATAACTGTAGCCTAGAAGCAAATGGCACCCCACTCCAGTACTCCTGCCTGGAAAATCCCATGGACGGAGGAGCCTGGTAGGCTGCAGTCCATGGGGTCGCTGAGGGTCGGACATGACTGAGCGACTTGACTTTCACTTTTCACTTTCATACACTGGAGAAGGAAATGGCAACCCACTCCAGTGTTCTTGCCTGGAGAATCCCAGGGACGGGCAAGCCTGGTGGGCTGCCGTCTATGGCGTCACACAGAGTCGGACATGACTGAAGTGACTTAGCAGCAGCAGAAGCAAATACCCAGAGGAACTATGAAAAAAAGATACAATTAGAGACAGTTTTTGAGACTAAGAGGAAAATAAAGTGTTTATTATTAACAGACCATCACTGAAAGATCGATTTATGGATATACTTCAAAATATAGAAACTGATCGCTTAAAGAAGGCATGAGACGCAAGACAGAAAAGAAATTAACCTGAACAAGCACTGATTCAGTAAAACAATAAAGATCACCTGAGGGCTGGGGAGAAGTAAAAGGATAAAACCAAAGTGGAACTAAAACACTAAACAATAACATGTGAGTCATAAAGACAAATCAGAATTCAAGTGTTCTTAAAATGTTATATTCTTGGGGAAGAGGACAGTGCTACTACAGCTAACCTTAGAACCTTATTAAGAATAGATAGTATCACATATCTGATAAGGCATTAATAAGCAGAATATATAAAGAACTCATACTACAACTTAACCAAAAAGAACCTGATTTTAAAATGGGCAGAGGATTTGCATAGACATTTCTCCAAAGATGATATCCAAAGACAGCTACTATCAAAAAACAAGAAGTATCCAGATGTGAAGAACTGGAACGCTTAAACACTATTGCTGGGAAACTGTTATATGAAAAAAAATGATGGTTTCTCAAAAACTTAGTAGAATTACCATATGATCTAGCAATTCCACTTCTGGGTATATATTCAAAAAAATAAAAGAATGATCTCAGATATTTGCACACGTGTTTTTTGTTTTTTTCCCCCCTCTTGGTGGCACCATACCACACAGCTTGCAGGATCTTGATTCCCCAACCAGAGATCGAACCCCAGGCCTCCACCAGTGGAAGGAAGCACAGAGGTGCAGAATTCTAACCACTGGACCACAAGGGAATTCCCCATACCTGTGATAATAGCAGCATTTTTCACAAAAGCCAAAAGGTGGAAGCAACCTAAGTGTGCACCAGTGGATGAATGCGTACACAAACGTACATACATACCGTGAAGGGTTATTCAGTCTTAAAAATGAAGAAAATTCTGACACATGCTACAGCATGCAACACAGATGCACCTTGAGGACACTGTACTAAGTGGAACAACGCTGTCACAAAAGACAAAACAGCGTATGATTTCACTCATATGAGGCATCTGGGATAAGTCTTCCCCGGTTGCTCAGACAGGAGAGAATCTACCTGCAATGTGGGAGACCCAGGTTCAATCCCTGGGTCAGGGAGAGTCTCTGGAGAAGGAAATGGCAACCCACTCCAGTATTCTTGCCTGGAGAATCCCATGGACAGACCAGCCTAGTGGGGTCGCAAACAGCCAGACACGACAAAGCAACTAACACTTTCACTTCACTGGAATAGTCAGATTCATAGAAATGAAATAGAATGGTGACTGCCAGAGGCTGAGGGAAAGAGGAAAGGGACTTGTTCAATGGGTATAAAGTTTCAGTTAT
>NW_011495069.1:5741818-5742973 GCF_000754665.1 Bison bison bison
GGAGTTTCAGCTTCAGCATCATTCCTTCCAAAGAAATCCCAGGGCTGATCTCCTTCAGAATGGACTGGTTGGATCTCCTTGCAGTCCAAGGGACTCTCAAGAATCTTCTCCAACACCACAGTTCAAAAGCATCAATTCTTTGGCGCTCAGCCTTCTTCACAGTCCAACTCTCACATCCATACATGACCACAGGAAAAACTACAGCCTTGACTAGACGAACCTTTGTTGGCAAAGTAATGTCTCTGCTTTTGAATATGCTATCTAGGTTGGTCATAACTTTCCTTCCAAGGAGTAAGCGTCTTTTAATTTCATGGCTGCAATCACCATCTGTAGTGATTTTGGAGCCCAGAAAAATACAGTCTGACACTGTTTCCACTGTTTCCCCATCTATTTCCCATGAAGTGGTGGGACCAGATGCCATAATCTTTGTTTTCTGAATGTTGAGCTTTAAGCCAACTTTTTCACTCTCCGCTTTCACTCTCATCAAGAGGCTTTTGAGTTCCTCTTTACTTTCTGCCATAAGGGTGGTGTCATCGGCGTATCTGAGGTTATTGATATTTCTCCCGGCAATCTTGATTCCAGCTTGTGTTTCTTCCAGTCCAGCGTTTCTCATGATGTACTCTGCATAGAAGTTAAATAAACAGGGTGACAATATACAGCCTTGATGAACTCCTTTTCCTATTTGGAACCAGTCTGTTGTTCCATGTCCAGTTCTAACTGTTGCTTCCTAACCTGATACAAATTTCTCAAGAGGCAGATCAGGTGTTCTGGTATTCCCATCTCTTTCAGAATTGTCCACAGTTTATTGTGATCCACACAGTCAAAAGCTTTGGCATAGTCAATAAAGCAGAAATAGATGTTTTTCTGGAACTCTCTTGCTTTTTCCATGATCCAGCGGATGTTGGCAATTTGATCTCTGGTTCCTCTGCCTTTTCTAAAACCAGCTTGAACATCAGGAAGTTCACGGTTCACATATTGCTGAAGCCTGGCTTGGAGAATTTTGAGCATTACTTTACTAGCGTGTGAGATGAGTGCAATTGTGTGGTAGTTTGAGCATTCTTTGGCATTGCCTTTCTTTGGGATTGGAATGAAAACTGACCTTTTCCAGTCCTGTGGCCACTGCTGAGTTTTCCAAATTTTCTGGCATATTGAGTG
>NW_011495069.1:5743542-5747552 GCF_000754665.1 Bison bison bison
TTCAGATGTTTATATCTTTCCTTTTCTCCTTTGCTTTTCGCTTCTCTTCTTTTCACAGCTATTTGTAAGCCCTCCCCAGACAGCCATTTTGCTTTTTTGCATTTCTTTTCCATGGGAATGGTCTTGATCCCTGTCTCCTGTACAATGTCATGAACCTCATTCCATAGTTCATCAGGCACTCTATCTATCAGATCTAGGCCCTTAAATCTATTTCTCACTTCCACTGTATAATCATAAGGGATTTGATTTAGGTCATACCTAAATGGTCTAGTGGTTTTCCCTAGTTTCTTCAATTTAAGTCTGAATTTGGCAATAAGGAGTTCATGGTCTGAGCCACAGTCAGCTCCCAGTCTTGTTTTTGCTGACTCTATAGAGCTTCTCCATCTTTGGCTGCAAAGAATATAATCAATCTGATTTTGGTGTTTACCATCTGGTGATGTCCATGTATAGAGTCTTCTCTTGTGTTGCTAGAAGAGAGTGTTTGTTATGACCAGTGCATTTTCTTGGCAAAACTCTATCAGTCTTTGCCCTGCTTCATTCTGTATTCCAAGGCCAAATTTGCCTGTTACTCCAGGTGTTTCTTGACTTCCTACTTTTGCATTCCAGTCCCCTATAATGAAAAGGACATCTTTTTTGGGTGTTAGTTCTAAAAGGTCTTGTAGGTCTTCACAGAACCGTTCAACTTCAGCTTCTTCAGCGTTACTGGTTGGGGCATAGACTTGGATTACTGTGATACTGAATGGTTTGCCTTGGAAATGAACAGAGATCATTCTGTTGTTTTTGAGATTGCATCCAAGTACTGCATTTCGGACTCTTGTTGACCATGATGGCCACTCCGTTTTTTCTGAGGGATTCCTGCCCACAGTAGTAGATATAATGGTCATCTGAGTTAAATTCACCCATTCCAGTCCATTTCAGTTCGCTGATTCCTAGAATGTCGACATTCACTCTTGCCATCTCTTGTTTGATCACTTCCAATTTGCCTTGATTCATGGACCTGACATTCCAGGTTCCTATGCAATATTGCTCTTTACAGCATCGGACCTTGCTTCTATCACCAGTCACATCCACAGCTGGGTATTGTTTTTGCTTTGGCTCCATCCCTTCATTCTTTCTGGAGTTATTTCTCCACTGATCTCCAGTAGCATATTGGGCACCTACTGACCTGGGGAGTTTCTCTTTCAGTATCCTATCATTTTGCCTTTTCATACTGTTCATGGGGTTCTCAAGGCAAGAATACTGAAGTGGTTTGCCATTCCCTTCTCCAGTGGACCACATTCTGTCAAATCTCTCTACCATGACCCGCCCGTCTTGGGTTGCCCCACGGGTGTGGCTTAGTTTCATTGAGTTAGACAAGGCTGTGATCCTAGTGTGATTAGATTGACTAGTTTTCTGTGAGTATAGTTTCAGTGTGTTTGCCCTCTTGCAACACCTACCATCTTACTTGGGTTTCTCTTACCTTGGGCGTGGGGTATCTCTTCGTGGCTGAATATATATGTGAATATATACATAACACTAATAAAGCGTACATTTAGAAATGGTTAAGATGACACATTTTATGCATTTTTTGACAAAATAAAAAATATTTTTTAAAAACGTTAAGGCACAAAAGAAGTAAAAAGCATAGAGAAGTAGGGTAGAATTTCAGTTTTGGGCCCAGCATGTAAGGAGCTTCTTAAACCATCACTTCTTCCTGACAATAAAAAGCTGAACAAACAACATCAACAACTCTTCTCAGATCCATCAGAGAACTGAGGTCTCAGAGAAAACTGCTTCCCCCAAGTTAGACAGACAAGCTGATACAGAGAATCACAGTTTACCGGAGCATAAATGCATAGGTAGAAACCTCCATGGGAACTAGTAACAGAGTAGGAAAACCTAAACTGCACGGAGAGTCTGCTGGAGGCTCAGTGTGGACAGCTTTGGGAGTCAAAACCAACAGGCAGTTTGTCTCAGTTCTTTTTTTTTTTGGGGGGGGGGGTTGTGGTGCCCAGTGGGGAGGGATGCACCACACTTTGTGAGCTGTACCTCCAGGAGCTGTACCAGGTTCCACAGTAAAGATGGGAAAAAAAAAATCCCCTCGTGCTGCCAGCTGGAGGAGGGTAAATTTAACCATTATGGAACCAGTGTCACAGCTACTGGACTCTTATCCAAACCTAATTGACCTGGGGGAAGGAAAATACCTAACTCCAGCTCCCTCTAACCTTCTACATGGAGGAAGGACTATGCCCAACTCCAGCCACCCTGTATTACCTAGGGAGTGGGGTAGGGAGAGGGGTGGCATGCAGACCCGACAATGAGAAGCACTTGTGAAATTCACAGCCAGGAGGCCTCAGGCTCACTGAAAACTGAGACCTAATCATGGAACAAGAGAATACGTCCCCTACACCTGACCACCACATCATTAAAGGCCTACTCACCTAAGTGCTTTTTCCCCATCATGTTCAGCTTTCAACAAAAATTACAAAGTGTACTAAAAACTAAAAATACAGTTTTTAAAGAAACAGAGCAACAATCAAAACCAGACTCAGATATGGCAAAGCTGTTGGAATTATTAGACAGAAATTCAAAACTATAATATGCTAAAGACTCTAATGGAAAAAGTAGACAGCATCCAAGAACACATGGGTAAGGCAAGCAAAGAAATGGAAATTATAGTAAAGCATCAAAAGGAAATGTTAGAGGTCAAAATCACTAAAGAATGAAGAACGTCCTTGACTGTCTCATTAGTAGACTAGACACAGCTGGTAAACAGTCTCTGCACTTGAGGATACGTCAGTAGAAACTTCTAAATCTGAAAAGCAGAGGGGTGAAAAAAAAAACGGGGAAAAAAATAAGTGTGGGATAGCTATAAGAAGTTTAACACAAATGTAATGGAACTACCAGAAGAAGAAAGGAAGAGAAGAAAAATCTGAAGCAACAGTGACATCACCTTCCAAAATGGTCATACAGCAAACCACAGATTCAGGAAGCTCAGAACACCAACCAGGATAAACACTAAAACGAAAGCACCAAGGCATATCATATTCACACTGCAGAAAATCAAAGATAAATGGGAAAAATCCTGAAAGAACTCAGAGAAAAAATACCTAACCTATAGAGAAACAAAGATAAGACGTAACACCTGGCTTCTCAGAAATCAACCCTGTGAGAAGAGTGTAAAGTAAAATGTTTTAAATGTTGAGAGAAAACACCACCAATCTAGATTTCTGTACCCTACAAAATCGTCCTTCAGCGATGAAGATGAAATAAACACTTTGGAGGAAGAATAAAAATTGAGGGGATCTGTTGCCAGTAGATCCACCTTACAAGAAATGTTAAAAGACATTCTTCAGTTCAGTTCAGTTGCTCAGTCGAGTCTCTTTGCGACCTCATGAACCGCAGCGCGCCAGGCCTCCCTGTCCATCACCAACTCCCAGAGCCCACCCAAACCCATGTCCATTGAGTTGGTGATGCCATCCAACCATCTCATCCTCTGTCTTCTCCTCCTGCCCTCAATCTTTCCCAGTATCAGGGTCTTTTCAAATGAGTCAACTCTTCACATCAGGTGGCCAAAGTATTGGAGTTTCAGCTTCAACATCAATACTTCCAATGAACACCCAGGACTGATCTCCTTTAGAATGGACTGGTTGGATCTCCTTGCAGTCCAAGGGACTCTCTAAAGTCTTCTCCAACACCACAGTTCAAAAGCATCAATTCTTCAGCGCTTAGCTTTCTTTATAGTCCAACTTTCACATCCATACATGACCACTGGGAAAACCATAGCCTTGACTAGACGGACCTTGTTGCCAAAGTAATGTCTCTGCTTTTTAATATGCTATCTAGGCTGGTAATAACTTTCCTTCCAAGGCATAAGCGTCTTTTAATTTCATGGCTGCAATCACCATCTGCAGCAATCTTGGAGCCCAGAGAAATAAAGTCAGCCACTGTTTCCCCATCTATTTGCCATGAAGTAATGGGACCAGATGTCATGATCTTAGTTTTCTGAATGTTGAGCTTTAAGCCAGCTT
>NW_011495069.1:5747663-5754646 GCF_000754665.1 Bison bison bison
GCACAGAAGTTAAATAAGCAGGGTGACAATATATAGCCTTGACGTACTCCTTTTCCTATTTGGAACCAGTCTGTTGTTCCATGTCCAGAGGAACTAAAGAGCCTTTTGATGAAGGTGAAAGAGGAGAGTGAAAAGCTGGCTTAAAAGTCAACTTTCAAAAAACTAACATCGTGGCTTCCGGTCCCATCACTTCATGGCAAATAGATGGGGAAACAATGGAAACAGTGAAAGTGAAAGTTGCTCAGTCATGTCTGACTCTTTACAACCCCATGGACTATACAATCCATGGAATTCTCCAGGCCATAATACTGGAGTGAGTAGCCTTTCCCTTCTCCAGGGGATCTTCCCAACCCAAGGATCGAACCCAGATCTCCCACAAAGCAGGTGGATTCTTTACCAGCTGAGCTACAAGGGATGTTCAAGGATTCACTAGAGTGGGTAGCCTATCCCTTCTCAAGCAGATCTTCCCAACCTAGAAGTTGAACCGGGGTCTCCTGCATTGCATGGAAACAGTGACTGACTTTATTTTCTTGGGCTCCGAAATCACTGCAGATGGTGACTGAAAGTGAAGTCACTCAGTCGTGTTCAACTCTTTGCAACGCCATAGACTGTAGCCTACCAGGCTCCTCCATCCATGGAATTTTCCAGGCGAGAGTACTGGAATGGGTTGCCATTTCCTTCTCCAGGGGATCTTCCCAACCCAGGGACTGAACCCAGGTGTCCCACATTGCAGGCAGACGCTTTACCTTCTGAGCCACCAGGGAAGCTTGCAGATGGTGACTACAGCCATGAAATTAAAGGACACTGCTCCTTGGAAGAAAAGCTATGACAAACCTAGATAGCATATTCAAAAGCAGAGACATTACTTTGCCAACAAAGGTCTGTCTAGTCAAAGCTATGGTTTTTCCAGTAGACATGTATGGATGTGAGAGTTGGACCATAAAGAAGGCTTAGCGCCAAAGAACTGATATTTTTGAACTGTGGTGTTGCAGAAGACTCTTGAGAGTCCCTTGGACTGCAAGAAGATCAAACCAGTCAATTCTAAAGGAAATCAGTCCTGAATATTCACTGCAAGGACTGATGCTGAAGCTAGAAGCTCTGATACTTTGGCCACCTTATGTGAAGAACTGACTCATTTGAAAAGGCCCTGATGCTGGAAAAGATTGAAGGCAGGAGGAGAAGGGGACGACAGAGGATGAGATGGTTGGATGGCATCACCGACGCGATGGACATGAGTTTGAGCAAGCTCCGGGAGATGGTGATGGACAGGGAGGCCTGGCGTGCTGTAGTCCATGGTGTTGCCAAGAGTTAGACACGACTGAGCAACTTAACAACAACAAAATGCATGCTAAGTCACTTGAGTCATGTCTGACTCTTGGACATGCAGCCCACCAGACTCTGTCCATGGATTCTCCAGCCAAGAATACTGGAGCGGGTTGCCATGCCCTCCTCCAGGGGATCTTCCCAAACAAGGGATTGAACCAAGGTCTCCCACTTTGCAGGTGGATTCTTTACCATCTGAGCCACCAAGGAAGCCCAAGAGGGATTTGAGGAGATGACAAATGTTACTACCTCTCTCCAACCCCAAGATCTCCCCCATTAATTATACTTTAAGCCTACAGCCACCAGGTGGAGCCCATGTCCAGCTTTTGCAAACACTACGGTCAGAGGTGTTGGAAATGGTCTCCCTCCCTGGGCCTCTCAGATCATGCCCACTCCAGGATTATTCTTCCCTCTCCACCACTTGGCTCCCCTGTATATTATCTTTGTCTTCTCACTTTTGGTTCTTTCAGTCTCCCCTTCTCCTTTCCCCAAGCTTACAGGCTTCCTCATTCTCAAGAATGGAGAGTAAAACACCCCTTCAGTGGTACTTTTATAAGAAAGAAACCTCTTTCCTTATTCCCATCAACATTTCCACATACAAAAGCACTTGTTTTGGGACCTCTCTAGTGGTCCAGTGGCTGAGATTCCAAGCTCCAGTGCAGGAGGCCCAGGTTCAATCCCTGATCGGGGAACTAGACCCCACGTACCACAACAAAAGAGCTCCCATACAGCAACGAAGATGGGAGATCCCACATGCTGCAACCAAAGCCGAGCACAACCAAGTACATTAATGTAAACACACACACACGTCGTTTTCATACTTCCCTGGTGGCTCAGCAGAAAGAAGCCACTTGCCAATGCAGGAGATGCAGGTTCGATCCTTGGGTCAGGAAGATCTAGAGAAGGAAATGACAATCCACTCCAGTATTTTATGTTTTAAAACTGCTGTGGAAGAAGAGAGGGAAGAAATCCCACATGTACATGGGAAGAGTGGCAGACTGTGAATGAACAGGAAGCAGGCAGGGCTGACCACCTTACAGGACCTTATAAATTATCTTTGGGCCACTTCAGTATTCTAGACTGGGAAATCCCATGGATAGAGAAGCCTGGCAGGCTACAATCCCTGAAGTCTCAAAGACTCAGACATGACTTTAAGAGACTAAACAACAGCAGTTAAAAAAAACACACACAAAGCCTCTTAATAAGGGTAAAACAAGAGAGTAAAAAAGCTGGCTTGAAACTCAACATTAAAAACACTAAGATCATGGCATCCAGTTCTGTAACTTCAGGGCAGACAGAAGAGGACAAAGTAAAAGCAGTGACAGACTTTATTTTCTTGGGCTCCAAAATTACTGCAGACGGTGACTGCAGCCATGAAATTAAAAGATGCTTGCTCCTTTGAAGGAAAGCTGTGACAAACCTAGACAGTGTATTAAAACAGAGCCATCACTTCTCTGATAAAGGTCCATATAGTCAAAGCTATGGTTTTTCCAGTAGTCATGTATGGATGTGAGAGTTGGACCATAAAGAAGGCTGAGCACCGAAGAATTGATGCTTTTGAACTGTGGTGTTGGAGAAGACTCTTGAGAGTCCCTTGGACTGCAAGGAGATCAAACCAGTCAATCCTAAAGGAAATCAATCCTGAATATTCATGGGAAGGACTGATGCTGAAGCTCCAATACTTTAGCCACCTGATGCGAAGAACTGACCCTGATGCTGGGAAAGACTGAAGACAAAAAGAGAAGGGAGGCAGCAGAGGCTGAGATAGTTGGATAGCATCACCAACTCAATGGACATGAATTTGAGCAAGCTCTGGGAGACAGTGGAGAACAGAAGCCTGGCATGCTGCAGTCCACGGAGTGAAAAAGAGCTGAACACAACTTAGAGACTAAACGACAGTAAAAAAAAAAAAAAGAAAATAACAATTTTTAAAAATTTATTTTTTAATTGAAAGATAATTGCTTTATGAATTTTTTAACTACCAATTTTATACGAAGGGTGGAGGGACAGGGGACTGAACTAAGTATGGGCCATAAATCACTTTTAAGTGAATAGATACAAAGGATCTATATTGGCATAGCAGTTATTGGAGGACAAATGATATATGATGCTTCAACAAAATGCTTTAAAACAACTTATCCTCATAAATATGATAGACAGCCATTAAATTGTATACTTTAAAGACAGGAACTTCATGAGAGGAACTGTTCAGCTTATCCCAAACTGAAACATTCTCCTCAATATGTCTTATTTATACTAATTTATACTACATTTTTCATAAACAAATCCCTTTCTCAGAAGAGGGAAATGTTAAACTTAAGTACAGTCCCATCTATAAATTAGAATTCTGAATTAGTAGAGTCCAGGAATAACTGATTTTTAAAATTCATTTGGATTTAGTGTTAATTCCACCTACATGTTTTGTTCAAGACTCTGATATGAATCAAAGAATGAAGAAACTAAACCCATGGAATATGTCGGGCTTCCCAGGTGGCACTAGTGGTAAAGAATCTGCCTGCCAATGAAGGTGACCCAAGAGTTGTGGGTTCGATCTCAGGGTTGGGAAGATTCTCTGGAACAGAAATGGCAACCTGCTCCAGCGTTCTTGCCTGGAAAATCCCAAGGACAGAGGAACCTGGTGGGTTACAGTCCATGGGGCGGCAAAGAGTCAGACACAACTACACAGCTGAGCACACACCGCTGTGGCTGTTGTTCACTCAGTCGTGTCCAACTCTTTGCGACCCCATGGACTGCAGCAGGCACTGATTATACAGCAAACATCAACAGAAAATTATCACACACCACTACTCAAAGTCCTTTTAAACAGCCTTATTGCTCTCAGGGCAAAGCCCAAACCCAAACTCCCCAGCATGGCATGTGAGTGAATCGCTCAGTTGCGTCCAACTCTTTGTGACCCCGTGGGCTGCAGCCTGCCAGGCTCCTGTCCATGGAATTCTCCAGGCAAGAATACTGAAGTGGGTTGCCATTTCCTTCTCCAAATGGCATGTGAGGTCCTTCACAATCCACCTTGCCTATCGCTTCAGCCTCATCTTCAAACTCCACATAGGCTCTGCATTCTCCAAGTTCCACAAACTGTGCACTCTATCTCACCTCTAGGCCTTCACTAGGTTGGTAATCATTCCTTCTTATTTGCTTCAAATCCCACTGTAGGCACCTCCTCCTGGAGCATGTCCTTCCCGAAACCCTGAACGAGATCGGGCACCACTTTCATGCACTTTAGTCTGCTGTGCTGGTCCCACCACAGCACTCACCACAATGCATTCAGGTTTTATTTACTCATCTTATCTCTCCAACTTGTTCCTTATTCATCACTGTATTCTCAGCACCCAGCAAGAAGCCTAGCACATAATTAATGCTTAAAATTTGATGAATGAATGGCTGAATGTGCCCCCTAATTATTAAATAGCTGATCAGTCCTTTGGCAATAACCATTAACAGAAAATAATAATAATAAATGATGTCAAGGAGTCAGTTACTCGTGAATTACAATGCAGAAAACAACCGACAAGAACAGACGCAGCCAGCACAGATATCAGGTCCTGTGGTGATCCTCTGGAAGGTCTCCTCCCAAGCCCCAAGCCACCTGCACAGTACTCCTCCCTGCTGGGCAATGACCCATCTGGCTTTCAGGTCTATGCCATGGAAATAGGACATAAATACCAGAACACCACACCATTCACACAGACTCTCACTACTGGAGAAAGTTGAAGCAAAAAATACTTTGGATCTTCTTCCTCTCCTTAGAAAGTGATTTCAGAGCCAAAATTCAGCTAAAATATCATTCAGTCCATTGACTTTCAAACTGGACTCGGCAACTCCCACCCTGGGGAAAAAGGGTGGGCAAAGGTCTGAGCAGGCTGTCAGGGCCCCTCTCTCTTGTCAACCAAAGAAACTGATTTTAGTTTCTTAACATATTGAAAGTGAAAGTGAAAGTCGCTCAGTTGTGCCCGGCTCTTCGAAACCCCATAGACTACACAGTCCATGCAATTCTCCAGGCCAGAATACTGGAGTGGGTAGCCTTTTCCTTCTCCAGGGGATCTTCCCAACCCAGGGATTGAACCCAGGTCTTCCACATTGCAGGCAGATTCTTTACCAGCTGAGCCACCAGGGAAGCCCAAGAATACTGGAGTGGGTAGCCTATCCCTTCTCCAGCAGATCTTCCAGACCCAGGAATCAAACCAGGGTCTCCTGCATCGCAGGACTCCCGCAATGGTAGGAGTGGGTAAGACTCCTCTTTACCAACTGAGCTATCAGGGAAGGTCCTAACATATTGGGCTTCCCCCACATGACTGTAACGAAAGAGTTCTACCGCTTTTATTTAAAATAAAACTGCTTGTTTGGCCTAATCCTCTAATTTTAAAAATGAAAGAACTGAGACTCGAGATCTCTCCAGCAACTTAGCAAAATCAAGGACTTTAGTCTCCTGACTCTACCCAGAACTCTTCGCACTGCGTTAAATCACTTCCCTACAAATTCTTCAGCATTTTTACAAAGTGAGGAGTTCTGATTATATACAGACCAGTAACAGGTACAAAGGGAACAAATACAGGACAGTCTCAAACTGAGCACAACTATATATTAAGTAGTTACTATATGGGTCACTAAGACTCAGACATGACTGAGTGACTTCACTTTCACTTTTCACTTTCATGCATTGGAGAAGGAAATGGCAGCCCACTCCAGTGTTCTCGCCTGGAGAATCCCAGGGACGGCAGAGCCTGGTGGGCTGCCGTCAATGGGGTCGCAGAGAGTCAGACACGACTGAAGTGACTTAGCAGCAGCAGCAGCATACAGGCTTTCTCTAGGAATCCCTAATCTATTTACTTGAATAAATTAGTTCTCTGATGTTTTTTCATCCATCCAAAGACAATATGGTAATCCCCTGGCATGGAATGCACTTAGCACTTAGCAGAATGCCTCCCACACAAGTACAACAAATAGTAGCTATTACTATTACTTGTGGCTCAGATGGTAAAGAATCTGCGTGCAGGGCTGGAGACCCCAGGTCAATCCCTGGGTCTGGAAGATCCCCTGGAGAAGGGAATGGCAACCCACTCCAGTATTCTTGCCTGAAGAATACCGTGGACAGAAGAGCCTGGCCCGCTACAGTCTATGGGGTTGCAAAGAGTTGGACACAGCCCAGCAGCTAACATTAACCACTCAGCTTACGCAGTAACCTTTTGGAATAGGGACCCTCAAACCTGCCCAAGGTCACACAGCTAGTAAGCAGGACAGCTAGATGGTGAACCCAAGTTCCAAAGACCACATTCCTTTTAGAATGCTACCCTCTTTGGCAGACTCATTTTTCTTCTCCATGCCTTATCAACCCCACCTACCTCACAGCAAAGGTTAAGGTCAGCCAAAGCTCTTTGGGAAAGTCCTATGCATCAGATCAGATCAGATCAGTCACTCAGTCATGTCCAAATCTTTGCGACCCCATGAATCGCAGCATTCTAGGCCTCCCTGTCCATCACCAACACCTGGAGTTCACCCAGACTCACGTCCATCGAGTCAGTAATGCCATCCAGCCATCTCATCCTCTGTCGTCCCCTTCTCCTCCTGCCCCCAATCCCTCCCAGCATCAGAGTCTTTTCCAATGAGTCAACTCTTCTCATGAGGTGGCCAAAGTACTGGAGTTT
>NW_011495069.1:5754746-5770521 GCF_000754665.1 Bison bison bison
TCTAACATCCATACATGACCACTGGAAAAACCATAGCCTTGACTAGACGAACCTTTGCTGGCAAAGTAATGTCTCTGCTTTTGAATATGCTATCTAGGTTGGTCATAACTTTCCTTCCAAGGAGTAAGCATCTTTTAATTTCATGGCTGCAATCACCATCTGTAGTGTTTTTGGAGCCCAGAAAAAAAAAGGTCTGACACTGTTTCCACTGTTTCCCCATCTATTTCCAATGAAGTGATGGGACCGGATGCCATGATCTTAGTTTTCTGAACGTTGAGCTTTAAGCCAGCTTTTTCACTCTTCACTTTCACTTTCATCAAGAGGCTTTTTAGTTCCTCTTTACTTTCTGCCATAAGGGTGGTGTCATCTGCATATCTGAGGTTACTGATATTTCTCCCGGCAATCTTGATTCCAGCTTGTGCTTCTTCCAGTCCAGCGTTTCTCATGATGTACTCTGCATATAAGTTAAATAAACAGGGTGACAATATACAGCCTTGACGAACTCCTTTTCCTATTTGGAACCAGTCTGTTGTTCCATGTCCAGTTCTAACTGTTGCTTCCTGACCTGATACAAATTTCTCAAGAGGCAGATCAGGTGTTCTGGTATTCCCATCTCTTTCAGAACTGTCCACAGTTTATTGTTATCCACACAGTCAAAGGCTTTGGCATAGTCAATAAAGCAGAAATAGATGTTTTTCTGGAACTCTTGCTTTTTCGACGATCCAGCGGATGTTGGCAATTTGATCTCTGGTTCCTCTGCCTTTTCTAAAACCAGCTTGAACATCAGGAAGTTCACGGTTCACATATTGCTGAAATTTCACTAGGAAGAATCCTCCTAAAAAGAGAAACTCACTAACATCAGCCCTCCACCCTGGGAAAACAAGGAAATGGACTGAAAATGGGGTTAGTGTCACTTATCTCTGACCTTTCAGCCCTACAAATAGCCAGAGAAAGAGATGCTTTACTCTTCCAGGACCATCCACAAAGGGAAGAGACAGATGCCTTTCCTTCCAGTCCTACTGCATTCCCCATCAAGTATGTGTCTCCAGTTAAAATTCATTTATTTTGGAGACATCTATGGAACATCCATGATGAACCCACCATCTAGCCAAGTGCTAGAGAGAGATGGTTAAAACTCAACCCCTGCCTTTAAGGAATCAGAAAACTAGACCTAACTATAAAACAAGAATAAAGAGGCCTCCCTGACCATCTCACAAAACACAGCACCCACTCTTCTGGATCCTTGTTCTCTTTTCCTGTTGTTTTTTTTTTTTTTTCCACTTAATACATTTCACCACCTGATAAGTGTGCTGGGAGCTTAGAAGAAGCAATTAATTGTGCCCAAGGGTGTGGGTCTGGGAAGGAAATTATGTATATTAAGCCTCAGAAATCATGGGAAAGTGAGGAACAGGACAGGGAGACCATTCTTTAATGCCAACTTCCCCCTCCCCACCGGTGTCTCCCTCAGCTCCAACTCATACTAGCAAGATGCCCCACCAACTGTCTCTCATGAGCCCCTTTCTGCCAAAGGTTTTGAACCTAGTTCCAAGGGGCTCTATCCAGCATTCTGGAAGCTGGCTCTTTTTCCTGTCCTGGTGGGCCAGGAAGGTCTGAAATAGTACATAGTCAAACTTGGCCTGCCCTTTCCCCCAACACAGCTGCCATGATTCACTTCCTGTTCCCAACAGTCATTTAAAGTAGAGGATCTGCAAATTTTTTCTTTCAAGTTTGATGGTATCCATATAAGTATATGACTTAGCTTGACAACAAGTATTTTAGGCTTTGTAAGCCCTAAGGTCTCTGTCCAACTACTCAACTGCCATCGCAGTGTGAAGCAGCCACACACAGTACATAAGCAAATGATGAATCTGTGTTTCAACTAAACTTTATCTACAAAAACAGGCAGTGGGCCTGTGGACCAGTTTGCAAGTCCCTGATCTAAAGGAAAATGGGAGAACTATTTTAAAGCAGCTTCCTCCTGACAATTCCTAGTTGCCCGTCTTAAAACCTTCGGCTATCCACATCTCGCCATCACTTCTTGAGTGTTTCTATTTAATTACTGAACTTAATTATTTTTCCCAGAATCATAAATTCATTTTAGACAGCCATTTTTGGATTTTAGATTTAGATATGCATATTTTAGACATGCAAACCTTGGGGTTGGGAGCCCAACTAGCATATAGACATTTTCTGGGTTGGATAGGATTTAGAGATCATCTGATCCAACCTCCCACTCAATGAAGAAATTATCTAGCGAGTAGTCATTCAGCTCCTATTCAAACAATTCTAATGACAGGAAGGATACTCATTTCCTCCCAAGGCAACTCATTTCATCTTCAGACAGCTCTATGGCAAGATACTCTACCTGTTTCTTCTCAGTACATTTTACCACTTAATTCTTTGTGTATTTGCTTACTGTCTCTTTACTAGATCGTATGATCTACGAGGTCAGGAACATGGTTTGGGGTTTTTTGGGGGGTGGACCTCTTTTTTACTGCTGTCTTTCTAGCAGTTTGAACAGCGGTACAAAAAAGGTATAAAGCAATCATTTACAGAGAGGAAGGGAGGGAGGGCAGGCGAGTAAAACAATGATGCACTTGGGGACTTTGAGTGACTCGGCAGTACTGCCATGCCAGGCGCAGGGGAGCAGCAGGGCAGGTGAACTGGCATCGCTGGCGCAGCACAGAAGCCCCTGCAATCTCACAGCAAGCGCAGAGGCTAGAGTGGTAATGTTTGAGGAGCACATGTAGAATTCTCCCCTTTCCCTCTGCCTCTTTCTTCCAAGCCTCCCCTGCCCCATTCTGATAGTTGGTAATCTCTCACTGCAGTTTTCTGAAGTCTGTTCACACAGCCCCTCCTCCAACAAAAGTGCACAGCCCTAAAACTTGTAGATACAAAATTCCCCTCTTATGCACAAGTGATATGTTTCAAGACCCCTGGTGGACGCCTGAAACCACACCCAGCACCAAACCCTATATGTACTATGTCTTTGCTATACACTTGACCCTGGAACAACACGGGTTAGGGGCAACGACCTTCTAAGCACTCAAAAATCTGTGTGTAACTTACAGTTGGCCCTCCATATATTCAGCTCCTCTGCATCCTGGGTTCTGGGTCTATGGATTCAACCAACTGCAGCCCATGCTGTACTGCAGTATTTACTATAGAAAAGCATCCACATAAAAATGGACCCATACAGCTCAAGCCTGCACTGTTCAAGAGTCAACTGGATAAAGGCTGGCTCAAGGATTCATTCACATTACTCAGAACAGCAGGCAACTCAAAGTTATAAATTCTTTATTTCTGTGCAGTGTCCAACTCTTTGTGACCCTTTGGACTATAGCCCACCAGGCACTCTGTCCATGGAATTTTTCAGGCAAGAATACCAGAATGGGTTGCCATTACCTCCTTCAGAGGATCTTCCTGACCCAGGGATCAACCCTGCTTCTCTGGCGTCTCCTGCACTGCAGGCAGATTCTTTACCTGCTGAGCCATCAGGAAAGCCTCCGTTTATTTCTGGAGTTTTCCATTTAATATTTCTGGTTGACCTGATCCATCTTACAGTTACATTATTTACCTTTTTTTTTTAATTTCAACCTGAAAGTCAGTTTTGATCAATAGTTTCAACTGTCTAAATATTTTCTACACCTTCCAATTTATAAGCATTCACTGTTTATCTAACAAGTACATCTTTTCTGTATCTTCATCCAAATTGATTTTCAAATTGTTAAATAAAATATAACCAAGAAAAGCCCTCCAGAACGCCATTAAAAACAACCCCTCTAAATAAACATCAATCTATTAACCAGTACTTGCACATCACCTACATGCAAGCTGGCCCCAAATTCTGTCTTGGGGTCACATGAGAAAATGTTAAATACCTAATTTCAGCACTTTAGACACATTACGTTTTTAGCACATTTCTGAATCCCCAGTCCAGCCTAGGAGCCTTTTCAAAAAATGAACTGCCCTGATATACATCAAAGTGCTGGATATATGGTTAATTATCCCTGGATGGTGTGATTTCCCACCCCCCTAATACTTCAATAAAAAACTTGTGCTGATTTTACAATTTACACAAAATCATGGCAGAACCTAAAGGAAAAAAAAAATTATCAGTTCGTATGAGTTAGTGACTTGCAGGGTCCTCTCTCTGCTCTTATCCTTTGCTTAATCTGTTTTAGAATTCTACCAGGGATCACTGTCAAGTTTCTAATGATACTCTCAAGCCCATGTGACCTAAGGGTTAACTCCAGATAAATCAAACATATCTACAGCGACAGTCAGAACTTGACTCTGCCTTCAAACGACATCCAGAATCCATTCCTTTCTGGCCACGCAGCACTGCCACCCTCATCCCTGTCCTGACGACTGGCAGAGGCAGAAGCTTCCTACCTGTCTCCTTGCTTCCGCCATTGCCCATTTCCCCCCATCCTCCACAGTCTATTCCCCAGCGGGAAACAGAGTAAGCCTTTTAAAACCTAAGTCAGGACTTCCATGGTTGTCCAGTGGCTAAGATTCTGTGCTCCCAATGCAGAGGGCCCAGGTTTGATCCAGGAACTAGAGCTCACATGCCGCCACTGAAGATCCTACATTCACAATCAAAAAAGACCCTGAGTGCTACAACTAAGACCTGGCACAGCCAAATAGATAAGCATTTATTAAAAAGAAAAACAAAAAACAAACAAGTCCAGTCATGTCTCTCTTCTGCTGTCCACTCCTCAGTGGCTCCTATCTCAGAATAAAATGCCCTGAGTGCAAAGGCCCTTCCCCAGCTCTCGGGCCCGGGGTGAGCTGCAGCCAGCTCTGCTCTGTCCGGTCCCTACACGCTCTCCCAGCTACTCCTCTCCAGCCCCGCTGGTCCTGCGACAGGCACACTCACGCTTGTGTCTCAGGGCTTCTCCATCTGCTCTTCCCTCCGCCTGGAATGCTCTTCTCCCATGTAATTCCTTGGGTGTGTTTCTCACTTCTTTCAGATCTTGGCTTAAAGTATCACCTCATTAGAGACCTTTCCAGATGACCTGACAGAAAGTAACAGTCTCTCCGCTCCTCATCAGTTCCAGCTGCCACCTTAGCCCGCTCTTGTTCTTCTGCGCACCTATCACATGTAGGTGTTACTTATTTACTGTATCTAACTATTCACTTTTTTAATGTTTTGACCCGTTAGAGTATATTCCCTGAGAACAAGAATTTTTTTCTGTTTTGTTCAATGCTGAATACTTAGCTCTAGGCATGCGGTAAGTGGTACCCTCAGGACATAAGCGCAGTATATGGCAAAGTATGTATGAGAGGTACGTGTAATAAATTTTATTGATGAAAATGATTACTCCCCCCTCCCAAATTCACCAAGTATATTAAAAAAAAAAAAAAAGGGGTGCTCCAATAAAGAGAGACTAAAGCACCCTCAGAAAGATCAATGAACAAATGAGTACTGACTGCCACTCCACCCAACCAAAAATGAATTTCATTACCTACCCAGTTCCCTGAGGTAGGAAAAACGCTCCAGGGGAAGGAACAGAACAAGAATCCTGAACCAATTAACAGATCAAGAATTTGTCTTCAAGTTCCCCACTCTCTCAAGAAGAGCCTGTCCTGTCCATAACTGTGCCTGCTTCCAGGAGCTCCCGTGAGACTGAGAAGTCTCACGAAAGATTCCTTTCCTATGTCCAGCCACTCCTATGCGTAGAACCCATTTCCCAGACTCACCCTCTGGTTGCCCCATTGCCCCACCTTCCAGAGAACCCCACTCTAATGAGTCCACAGCTACCATAGGGACCAAGACCATGAGGCCCTCTGGCCACTCTGCTCAAGCGTCTTCTGTTTCGTCAGTGCCCTCCACTTCCTTATTCAACACCACTAATGAAACACTGGACACAGAATCCAGAAAGGGCTAGGAAGGAACTAGCTGGCAGTCACTCCCTCAACCAAAAAGTGACGTGCTCAGAAGAGAAACTTAGTGAAATGAAAACAACCAGGTTTAAAATCTAGTTCTGCCATCGGCCACTTGTATGAACTTAGAGAAGTTACTTAAACCTCTCAAAGCTCATTTGTTTGTGGTGAAAATAACAACACTTACCTCACACTTTGGTGTAAATATTAAGGGATATAATGTCTTTCATATAGTAAGTGTTCAGTAAATGGTAGACTGGCTGGTAGACTGAGTGAGAAAACATGTGAGGTGCTTAGCACAGTACCTGGTTCAGAAGGGATCATCAATAAATACCTCCCTCTCTCGCAGTGGTGGAAAAACTGTAGAGACTACAGAAACTACTCCCTCGCCCCGCGTGGCTGCGCACACTGTGGCACACTTACCATCCTCGCCCCGCGTGGCTGCGCACACTGTGGCACACTTACCATCCTCGCCCCGCGTGGCTGCGCACACTGTGTCACACTTACCATCCTCGCCCCAGCGTGGCTGAGCACACTGTGGCACACTTACCATTTAGGGGACTGAAGTTTCCTGTCAATGCTTCTGCCTGCTCCCGATGCTGTCGTGGACACGGTCACACACTATACTGCAATGGCAGCTGCCTCTTGACCTGGAGAGAATATAAATAGAAGGCAGAGAGAGGTAAAATGTGAATCGCACAAGACTGGGCTGAGCCTGTCTCCCTCCTCAGGGAAGAGGGGGCATCTGGCTCTGGAAACTTCCCCTTTCCTATCGGATGGCATGGTCCCAAGACTACACTGTCATTCCTGAAATTAACAAACCTATACATTCCCCAATGGTCTAAACATTCATATGACAGCTTACATCCAGAAAGGATCTCAGAAATCTAGTTCAATGCCCTCATTTTAAGGAAGGAAACTAAACTTGGAAAGAGTGAGTCACATAACTGCTTAGGGCTGAAGCTGGGATTCCACTAAAAATCAGATGTTCTGGAATATGGGCAAGGAAAAAAACCCAAACATCTGTGGAGTATCCACCACACCCTGGACAATATGTTTTAGTTTTACACCAGACAATACCACAATAATGTTACTCCCTTATAGACAAAGAATCTAAATTTCAACAAGACAAGTGACTTGTCCAACATCTTAGTTGTGAGTGACAGAGACTTTAAATCCAAGACTGTCCAATTACAAAAGTCATGTCACCATGCTGACTCTCATTGGAGTACCTTCTAGACTTGGTTCTCAAAACAGCCCTGAACCAGCCAATATCAATCAGAACAAAAAGAGAGCCTCTTGAACTTTCCTGGTAGCCCAGTGGTTAAGAATCGGCCTGCCAATGCGGGGGACATGGGCTTGATCCTACGTGCCTCGGGGCGAGTAAGCCCATGCACAGCAACTACTGAGCCCGCCCACTGAGCTACTGAAGCCCACGTGTCCTAGGGCCCACGCTCCACAAAGAGAAGCCACTGCAAGGAGAAGGCTGGGCACCAAAACTAGCGAGCTGCCCCTACTCACAACTAGAGAAAGTCCGTGCAGCAGCCAAGACCCAGAGCAGCCAAATAGAAAATAAAACAAAATTTAAAAAATAGAGCCTCTCTGCCTGCAAACTTTACCCCCAGTTTTGTAACAAACCTTCTACAAGAGAGTTGAAAAGCCTCCTAACCCACTGAATCTTACCCCAACTCTGGAGAAGAGTAAATGAAGGTGGAAGATCTGGGTTAAACATCTGTCTATCCCGGTCTTAAGAAAGAATGGAAAGATGGCTTCTAAGCTAGTGGCAAGCCTAGAGGTTTCCGTACGTGGTCCTGCACCCATGGCACCTCCTTTCATCACAGCTGCCCACCCCTCCCTTGCACACCCCCACAGACCACCCTGTGACCTCCCTGCAAGGTTGCTGCTGCTACTGCTGCGTCGCTTTAGTTGTGTCCAACTCTGTGCGACCCCTTAGACGGCAGCCCACCAGGCTCCCGTCCCTGGGATTCTCCAGGCAAGAACACTGGAGTGGGTTGCCATTTCCTTCTCCAATGCATGAAAGTGAAAAGAAAAATGAAGTCGCTCAGTCGTGCCCGACTCTAGCGACCCCGTGGATTGCAGCCTACCAGGCTCCTCCGTCCATGGGATTTTCTAGGCAAAAGTACTGGAGTGGGGTGCCATTGCCTTCTTCTGTTGCTAGGTCCCCTTTAATCCAATTTCCATACCTCTATTACCAACCCCATAACACATTCAAATATACAGAATCTGCCTGTACCTCCATCCTCCTGGGGAGAAAGGCTAGAATAAAGATGGAGAAGTAATAAAATGATAGCTTTTCCCAAATGGCCTTTAAAAAGATGAAGGCTTGAAGTCTCAAGCCAATAAGACCTAAGAGAGAATTATTGATAAGCAATGAACACAGCTAGAAAAGAAGAAGAAAAAGGACCTGTATTAAGGGCAGCACCTGAAGGATGGCTTGGGTGGGCGGGCTTCAAAAAAAGAATCAATCTAAGCAGATTAAGTGTGGTTGCTATTCAAACAGCAGGACTGGCCCACAGACCTTCTGTCCTGCCCCCTCCACCCTTTTTACACACATACACATCCCTTCCTTGGCATAGCCTAGAACCTTTCCTACATAAACATTCTAAACTCCAAGAAATGGCCACATAAATCTGGTCTGTCACCACTATGGTCTCTGCAGCCCTAACAGTGGCAGCAGCGCCTCTACTGAAGCCGCTGCCCCCACCTCCAGCCAAACCTGCTGGCGTATTAATAAAGCCTAGGAGCCCGTCTCTTCAAAACAGGATGGAATACCCTGCCAAAAAGCAAGCAAACAGGAACTCCAGATGATCCTCATTTGTTTTCCATTGACACAGACTCTCTCCTTATTTCTAAGGGCAAATGATTTCTTTCCTTTGCTCCTGAATGTCACTTACTTCTTCCATCCTCGGTGTACTGGTCCTCTGTCCCCAGAAACAAAGGATAACTGTAAACATCCTCCAACTCTTCAGCGCTGCCTCTTCAGAGCCTTTCCGCCCTGACAGATCTTGCCAGGCCACTTCCCCGAGGCATTTCTTCTGGTGCTTTGTGCTGTTACTGTTGGTGCTAATGGTGGTGGTTCTGCGTGTATGTGCTATCTGTCTAGGAAAAGAGATAAAAGGACCCTTACAGATCAGGGAGTCCAACTGCCTCATCTCCCAGAGAAGAAAAGGAGTCAGCAAAGGAGAAGAAACTGGCCCAAGGCAGCAAAGCTGGCTGAAGTGAACACATTGAGTCCACCTGAGATAACTAACAAGCCACAGAAAGGAAACCATCAGTCCATCCTCACTTGATTGCTGAACGTAAAGTTCTCTTACTCTTGGGCTCAGACCTAGGTTGCGGTGACATGACTAAAGGCATCAAGGTCAGAATTGTGGGTAAACACAGGACGCATTATAGTATTAATAACTCCGTCAGGAGAATGGTGAAGTTGCAACCAGCCAGCACACCAAGCACACTGCTCCTTCTGCGCCAAAACCAGGGTGAAGAGACGGCCTGTGGGCCACTCGCCCTGTGCTTCTGCATGAAGCTGGTGCTGTGCTTCTGCATGTAGCTGGTGCTGTAATGTGCGGACCTACAGCACTATTTCCGCTGTCACAGTACAGCCAGCATCAGAAGCCTGAAGGGACTGAAGGGCCAGGAGAAGCACCACCACCTGAAATGCTGCTGACCTATAATACATGAGTCATTTCACGCAACAACAAAACTCTCTTAAATGTGTATCACCTCTGTCCCAAAACACTTTAATAAGGACTGGCAGGGCATGAATTCCCCACTTTTGGAGCTTTGACTTGAGGGCTGTCCAGCTGAAGTTCCAATTAAAAATCAAACCCAAGGCTTTCTGTTCATGGGAACCGGAGGACAGGGAGACCAGGGCAGCCGCAGACACCAAGAAGAAGACAGCCAGACATGGAGCCCAGGTTCTGCTTGATGCTCTGCCCGGATTCCAGCTGACCCTGAACCACAGCTGCACAGGGCAGAATCCAAGGACCTCCGCTAAGGACAAAAGGACCGGACTGAGCCGTGCACAGCCACCCGCCGCACGTGAGATGGAACGTGCAACTGAAGTCTGCCCAAGGTACCTGCCTGCTGAAACAAACACAGCAATGGGACAGTCTCTATAACATAGCATTCACACGCATCCATGCCAAGGACACAAGCCCGAATTACACGAAGAACTGAAAGAAGTAAACCATCTGCAAGAGTTAGGAAACAACAACAAATCCACAGAGGCAACACTAAGATGACCCAGATGCTGGGATTATCAAACAAGGACATTAAAGCAGCTATTGTAACAGCTATTAAAAGCAGAGAAATTGGTGGTGGCGGGGGAGGGTTGGGGGGGCGGACAGGGAGGGGGAAGGAAATTTTAGAATAGAAATGCAGGATCTGAAATTTTAAAGTTCTCTGAATGAGTGGGCTTAAGAAGAGAATGGAGATTACACAGAAAAGACTCGATGAAACTTGTAGATCAACAGAAATTATTCAAACTGAAATAAATGGGTCATCCACAGTCTCTAGAAAATTCACTCTCAGGCCTTTCACCTAAGTGTATGCGGTGATTACTTTCTGTTATCAGAAAAACAGGTTATCAGAGAGAACCAGAATGACTAAGGATCACAGAGAAACCATTACCTGCAATTCTTTTGGACCAGGTTACCCCCATCAACTAATTAACCTCCTGTGGCCTTTCAAACATAAGCAAAAAAGAAAGTATAAAGGTGGAAAATGAGAAGGCAGGAGAAAAAATGTAAACCTGAGACAACCATACTGTTCAAAGTCCTAAGATTCAAATCTAATGCTCCACTGTCTGTACTGAGAAGCCAGGAGATAGTCATGTTTTCCCCTATAACTGCTGAGGTGGCATTCTCAGGATTATTAGTGAAAAAAGTCAGGAGGGATTTTAACCTTTCTCTGCCCTGTGTGGTCTCTTCAACAAAAATCCAACCTAGGAAACAGGCTCCTAGCAGGATGGGGTGGGACCAATCAAACGGCGGTCGGTTGGGAGCTGAAGAGAGCAACTTGGCGACAGCCAGCCTCGTGCCAGAACCCCACTGAGGTCATCATGTTGCAGTTCAGCTGCAAGACTTGTCAGTTTCCGTAAGCCCTGCGCTCCTACCTGGGCCACCTACCCGCAGGCAACAGAGTCCAGTGCAAGTGCTCTGTTCTCAAGTGCTGTGGTTAATTCTTAAACTGTGTTAATAACAGAGATTTCAACACTTATCTCTGATGGAGGATAATGTCTGCTCGAATAATGTCTTTCCTTTTCTGCTCCTCCCAGGATAACTTATTACTCCTGAAACTCTTAAGATGAGAAGAAGATACTCTCTTATCCTCCATATGACAGATGAGCAAACAGACTGAGAGCCGTGTGACCCTTTTAGGAGACCTTTTAGGAAACAGAGACAGGACTGGTATCTAGTCATCCCACCTCTGAGCTACAGGGCTTTTCTTCACTTCACTAAAGAAGCTTTGCCCAACAAAGGGTCAAAAATACAGGCTGGAATTGAAAAGAAAGGGCTTAGGCTCTTAAGAACTTATTACTAACAAACAACTGGTAAGACTAGCTTGCGATTAGCATTTCTGTTTAAATGCAGGCCCTGGAGGATGCCACCTGGCTCTTCTGCTTCCTTTCCTAACTAGTAGGTTATAATTGAGACTAGGCCTCCTTGCAATTAGCCCATGTTTGTGGGGTTTAGCAACCGAACCACATGCCTGAAATTGTTGGTTAGTCACCTGCTTTAACAAAGTTGGCTGCTTCAGAAGAACATGCTGGCTGCCTTTAACCTCTAGAAGTCTATCATTAGGGTATCAAGGAGCCATAAGGACTGTAACAAGTAATGGCAAATGGGCTTCCCTGGTGGCTCAGTGGTAAAGAACCTGCCTGCCAATGCAGGAGATGCAGGTTTGATCCTTGGGTCAGGAAGATCCCCTGGAGAAGGAAATGGCAACCCACACCAGTATTTTTGCCTGAGAAACCCCATGGACTGAAGGAGCCTGACGGACTACAGTCCATGGGGTCACAAAGAGTTGGACGTGACTGAGCAACTAAACAACAACAACGGTGAATGTAGTTAAACAGCAAGTCACAGAAACCAACCTAAGAAGCAAGGAACCCAATGCTTCTGTCACCTAATTTAATCCTCACAGGAACCCTATCAGGAAAATACCATCATGCTTATTTTATAAATGAGACGAAATTAAAGGTTCGAAGTCATGGAGCTAATAAGTGGTAACTGATAAGTGGAGTCTCACCTAGCTATTTCTGTCCCAAAATACGCTTTCTCCTCTCCTTTATAACTCTCTAAGCAATCAGCTCTCGGATCTCACCCAAAGAAAAGTCAGTCCTGATCCACAGTCCAAATGTCACAAACCTTCATGAGGTTGATGGGTACTTTGTTCATTCATTCATTCATTCAAATATTGACTGATAATGCATTAGGCTCTGGGGCAAGCACTGGGAATAAAACAGTGAGTAGAAACAGATTGTCTTCAAGGCATTTACTGTTTAATACGATACTTTTCTAAGTTCTGACTGGACTTTGCAACCCATGGACTGTAGCTCACCAGGCTCCTCTGTCCATGGGATTCTTCAGACAAGAACACTGGAATGGGTTTCCATGCCCTCCTCCAGAAGATCTTCCCAACCCAGGGATCAAACTCGCGTCTCTTATGACTCCTGTCATGACAGGCAGATTCTTTACCGCTAGCGCCACCTGGGAAGCCCAGAAAGTTCTTCCTTCCCACACTGGGAGTCAAACCCTGGTCACCTAGGTAAAAACCAAGAATCCTAACTGCTAGACCATGTGGGAGGGACTAAAGAATCATATAAAATACAAAATACATGAAATACCATTAATAGAAAGTGACCCGCTGGCCTAGGTCTACAAAAGCTCCAACCAGGGTGAGAACGTTCCAAGTAGAAGAGGGAGCACAGTGAGCTAGCGGAACCAAAGTAAATCTATGTAACCAAAGAAGGGAGAAACATTAACTACAAGAGACGCAATGAGGCAGGAGACATTTGGAGAGAGTCCTACCATGTAGCCCCTGGAGCCCAAATTATGGGTTTGCATCTTTATCCAAACAGCTTAAGTCATCTAAGTGTTAAAAAGAGATAACTTTTGAAATGTGTACACATTTCAAGAAGATCACTTTGACTTCAGTATGAACAACAGATGGAAGGAGGTAAAGATGGTGCCAAGAGATCAGAAAGGAGGCGGGTCCTGTGGTCCAGAAGCAGCAGTAACAGGGCACATCACTGATGCCCCAGCGCACCCGATGTTCCAGGCCCTGCTCGCGGCCATCTATATGAACGAACTTAATCCTCACAGCAACTCTGTGAAACAGACAATTATCAGTACTAAACAGATACGACTTGATATAAGGTTAAGTAACGTAACGGAATTACACCCCTCCCCGTTGTGCCCTCACTTCCCTCACGGTTGGTCCTATGCATTCCTTCTTCATATTCAACCAGTAAAACTTCAGCCCTTGTTAAACCAAACTAACAACCTCTCCAGGCCAACACCAAAGCATCTAAATTATAACCTAACTTGTATCTCTAGAGAAAATATAACCATATTGACTGATAAGATTTTAAACTGATCACCACAAATTTCCAACAATTTTCTCTCAAAGCTGCCAGCAATCCTGCTACATTTCCCTTAGTAGGTTCACTTTTCTACTCCCCAAGATGATTCACATCTTTTTTCCCTCCCGATAAACCTCCAGCCCCCAGCAGCTAATAACCCTGTCACCAAGAGGAAACATTCAGTAGTATCCAGTTCACTATGTTCTTTATCTGATATGCA
Source organism: Bison bison bison (assembly GCF_000754665.1). Taxonomy (NCBI): domain Eukaryota; kingdom Metazoa; phylum Chordata; class Mammalia; order Artiodactyla; family Bovidae; genus Bison; species Bison bison. The sequence continues at coordinate 5,768,465 of NW_011495069.1, forward strand.
TGTATCCTTGCTGAAATGGAACTTTTGTTAAATACAGGCTGATATCAAGGTGGCTCCCCAGTCAAATCTGAAACAGTATCAAAACCAAGAAGCAACAGTCAGACCATGATTTTCCTAACTTCAGATCTAACCACACACCAGCATTCTGCTTCTCCTACTGTGATAATGAAGAGTCTCCACTGGTATATAAAGTACAACCTTTCATACCTACTATGGCTCTAGTTTCCTCTTAGCTTCATATACAGTTATCCCCACTCCCTCTTACATCATTGTTTTCTCTCTTTAAAGATTCACGTCCACCAGCATACAAACAAGCTCAAGAAATTAGCTACTTGAAGTCGGATCCACAAACTTGGCACTGGCTCACAAACTGTTAGCAGGATGATGTCACTGTTCAGTCATTCAGTCACGCCCACCTCTTTGCAACCCCATGACTGCAGCACACCAAGCGTCACCATCTCCCAGAACTTGCTCAAACCCATGTCCACTGAGTTGGTGATGCCATCCAACCATCCTGTCCTCTATCGTCCCCTTCTCCTTCTGCCTTCAATCTTTCCCAGCATCAGGGTCTTTTCCAATGAGTCAGCTCTTTGCATCAGGTGGCCAAAGTACTGGAGCTTCAGCTTCAACATCAGTCCCTCTAATATTTATTCAGGATTGATTTCCTTTAGGATTGACAACTTTGATCTTGCAGTCCAAGGGACTCTCCAACACCACAGTTGAAAAGCACTGATTCTCTGGCACTCAGCCTTTGTTATGGTCCAACTCTCACATCCATACATGACTACTGGAATAACCATTTGACTATTTCTGTACCAGTATAGGTACAGCAATTGAGAGGAAGTATGTAGACATTTGTGCGGCAATGTGACACTGCTGTGACATCCAAGCACATGATCAGTGGACTTCTCCAATGGTAGGCCAGTAAGGGTACTGGTGAACTCAAATAGCGAGTCATGTGTCAAATGAGCTATGTACAGATCATACACAGTACTACCACATATGGGCTTCCCTGGAGGCTCAGATGGTAGAGTCCGCCTGCAATGCAGGAGACCTGCGTTTGATCCCTGGGTTGGGAAGATCCCTTGAAGAAGGAAATAGCAACCTACTCCCAGTATTCTTCCCTGGAGAATCCCACGGACAGAGGAGCCTGGCAGTCCACGGGGTCGCAAAGAGTCCGACACAACCAAGCGACTAGCACTTTTACTTTCACACTTCCAAGTCCGAGACCACATTTGAGAAGCAAGATTCTAGAATTTCTGATCTTAAAAAACAAGACCAAAAAAAAAAGAATAAACTCTCTCTCGAGCTCACTTCCTCCGCCACTCCAGCTCCAATGTCTCTTCTCTTGAAAGGTTGTCTACATTCTCTGTTCCTCCTCTTTCCTCCTCTCAGTTCACTCCAGTCTTCTATCCTCAGCAACCAGACTGTTCATAAGGGTCAAAGGCCTCAATGTTGCCGAATTCTAGACCATCTCTTTGACCTCTAAACAGCATTAACACAAATAACCACTCTTTCTCCATCAAAACACCTTCTTCCTTAATTCCAGGATATCATACTTTTCCTGAGCTTCTTCCTACTCCACTGGCTCACTGTTAATTCATTTTTGTTGGCTCCTCCTCTACTCAACAAGGGTCAATCCTGGGCCTCTTTATCTGTAACCTCATTTCTTTGGGTAACCTCATTCAGTCCCAGCACTTCTGAAGCCCAATGGCTGCAAAAGCTTTCCTCAGCAGTGACTGACCCCAGCCCCAAACTCCAGTAGCATATCCAACAAGTTACCTGACATCTCTACCCAGACATCTAATCAACATCAAATCCACAGTCTCATGTATTTTTTAAATTTAATGAAAACTTTTATATGTGGAATTAGCCAGCTCAGTTTAGATGATCCCAATTTTGCTGGCAATAGCCAAAGCACCATAGTCAGAAGCCAATCAAACAAATGGCTTCTCTCCATCAGGCCTGATCAGGGTGTTGACCTTAGCCACATCAGTGTTCTAGAGCTTCTCACAGCCTGTTGAGTTTGGCACTTGTTGGTCCCGACATCCACAGTG
>NW_011495069.1:5770621-5777894 GCF_000754665.1 Bison bison bison
CATTTGGGGGCCGGGGGGGTGGGGGTGGGGATTTGATGGTGGCATAGTGAGTGGTCAAGTCTGTTCCTCCAAGGGGCAGCTCTTCCAAGAATATCTGGGCTGCCTCCTTAGCTGCAGTGTTTTGGGCTACTGGAAGGCGGGCAACGTCTGGATCTTCTATTTTTGTGGTTTTAGATGCCTTTTAACACTGCTTTCTTGGCCTTAACAGCCTTTGCTTTGGCTTTGGAAGGGGCAGGGGCTCCCTTCTTCACCTTCGGTGCCATTTTTGTGAAAAGCTTCTTATACTCTTGTTGGTCTTCACTGTCCACTCTTCCCTCCCCAGAGCCATTCCTCTTTCCCCATCTCAGTTCACAGCCACACCATCCACCCAACTGTCCAGGCCAAACACCTGGAATCATCCTGGATTCTTCTTTCCCTCACGTGCCACATGCAAATCCACCACCAAGTCCCATCAACTCTGAGATTTTCTGGAGTCTGTCCCTCTGCCCTCTATACTCCAAATAAGCACTCTGGTCCAAACACCTAGACTCTGACCCTACCAACTGCAATAGCCTTTCCTTAAGTCTCCCTGCTACCGGCTGTCCCCATTCACCAAATAATAGTGAATTAAATTTCTAAAAATTTAATCAGATCAAGACTCTAATCTCTAATGGCTTTCCCTTTCACTTAGTATAATCCAAAGTTCTCATCATGGCCTACAAGACCCTACATGATCTGGCCCCTTCCTCTCAGACCTCATCTCCCACCAGGTTCCCCCTCACTTCCTGTTCCTTGCACACACATTGTTCATTCTTGTCTTAGGGCCTCTGCACTGTTCCCTTCCCTTTGTAAGCTGGCTCCTTTTAGTCACTGAAGAGTCAGCTTAAATTTCACCACCTCTGTGAAGACTTGACCAGCCGATTTAAAGTAGCTCTCACCCTCTAACCTATCACCCTAGTTATGCTCACCTTAACACTCAACCCTGTCTGACACTTTGTCTATTTGTTTATTGCTTGTCTCTTCCTCCCCACCCCTACCACCGCCTTCTGTTTGCCCTTCACAGTATCCCCAAGGTCTAGAACAGAGACTGACTGACAATAAATAGATGAGTCTTCAGCACAGGGAAGTGATCTAGGCTGGAGACATGCGTTTATGAGTCATGTGTGAGAGGTGTGGCGACTAAAGTCAATGGGGCAGATGATATCGCCCAGGGAGAGTGTCCACTACAAGGAGAGAGGAGGGCCTGGGACAGCAGAGCATTTAATAGCTGAGGAATGGAGGATGCGCCTGCAAAAACAACAAGGAAGACAGTACGTCACTGGAGCCAAGAGAAGAGAGGGTTTGTTTCTGGAAAAACCAGGTGGACAACAGTGTCATCTTCACTGAGAAAATTAAAGACGGAAAGTGTTGAATTCAGCTTCATGGAGAACATCAGTGACCTTAGTAAGAGGTGTTGCACTGAAATGATAAGCACAGAAGCCAGACTGGAGCTGAGTGAGTAGAGACAGGCCGTGAGTATAGACAACTTTTTTTGAAAAGTTCGGCTATTTGAAAGCAAAGATGATGGATTACAGAGAATGTGGGGCTGAGGAAGAAGAGTTGTTCTGTTTCTGTTTGAAGAGTTGCTTTGTTTCTTGTGTTACTCATCCAAGCAGCACCGCCGCATGCACACGCTGCCAGTCACCCAGAAGTCTGACGCCCTCACGGCCAGTCAGGACGCCGCCTAAATGACCTCGGGACCGGCTCCTAAACGCCCAGTCCCCACGAGTTTCCGTTTACGTGTGCACCGCATCTGCGCTTCTATACTCTTTCACTAAGTGCCGTCAGGAACAGAGTACTGGGCTTTCTTACGAAAGGCCTGCGTTTAAAAGGTTTTCTGCTGCCATTTTAACTTCAAGGCACAACTAGGGGTCATTATTTCTACCCCAACAAGAAGTCTGTTTCCATTCTACAGCCCCGAGAGCACTTCCCTTTGTCTTTCTTCCACACTCCCTCTCCACCCTGCCTGCTCCCCAGGCAACACACTATAATGGGAAGAGCACACTTAGTCTTAGGAGCTGGGAATCTGGGTTCCCACTATAATTCAGTCTCCTATCAGGTCAGAGGCTAAATCTCACGATCTCAGTTGTTTTCAGGTGGATACAGAAATGATAATATCCAAACTTCATGAAAGGGAAAGCCATTAGAGATTAGAGTCTTGATCTGATTAAATTTTTAGAAATTTAATTCACTATTATTTGGTGAATGGGGACAGCCGGTAGCAGGGAGACTTAAGGAAAGGCTATTGCAGTTGGTAGGGTCAGAGTCTAGGTGTTTGGACCAGAGTGCTTATTTGGAGTATAGAGGGCAGAGGGACAGACTCCAGAAAATCTCATGTGTTTGTTGTAAGGGTTATATAAGTGCCTAAGCACACAGGCCTAGCATCAAATACATGCTGCTAAGTCACTTTAGTCGTATCCGACTCTGTGTGACCCCATCGATGGCAGCCCATGAGGCCCCCCACCGTCCCTGGGATTCTCCAGGCAAGAACAGTGGAGTAGGTTGCCATTTCCTTCTCCAATGCATGAAAGTGAAGATGCTCAGTCGTATCCGACTCTTAGCAACCCCATGGACTGCAGCCTACCAAGCTCCTCCGTCCACGGGATTTTCCAGGCAAGAGTACTGGAGTGGGGTACCTTCGCCTTCTCCGAAATACATGCTACAAATGTTAATTCAATTTTCTTCTCATTACCATTCTGATTAAACCTTACATCCCCTGCCCAAGTTCATTTAGTTTCTCTTTTCCTCTGTCTATGCGCACCAAGAAAAGGAGAAGCAGCTTGAGAAACTTACTTGCCCAGTTCCAACCTAAAGAGTTTTAAAGTAGTACTAAAAAAGGTGGGTGGGTGGGGCCAGAGGTGGAACCAAGCAGCATCTAAAAGGGCAGGGAGGACCCCTGAGTGAGAAGAAACGGGTCAGGCTCCCTGCCAGGGTCTCCCATGACCCCCTCCAAGCTCCTTCTTGCAGTTGAGGCTGTGTCTCTGTATCATGCTCTTTTAGTAAGTCATGCCTGCCAACAAGTCTCAAGCCAATGTCTTCAGTATTAAAAACAAACAAAACACTCATATACACACACTGGGATGTACAGAGGGTGATGGGATCCTAGGTCCTAGTCTTTCTCCAATTTATTAGTTCTGGACTCTTGTAGAGAATTATTCTAATTTTCTTACTCAGAAAAACTTTACTCAAAGTTTCCTCATTTGTTAAGACAGAAACAACAATCTGCCATGCCTACAAGAGTGGCAGTATCACACGCAACAGTGCGTGTGACAGTGCTCTGCACACCTAACATGCGGTTACTGGTACACGATAGGTCCACAAAGCAGGTAGAGCTTACCTTTGGCCAGGTTAGGGGTAAGTTTGACTGACAAGGTCCCCAGTTCTGGTGTACTCTGTTCTATGACCCAAGGCTACCTATCTCCAACCCAAGTCCCTCTGTCCCTGGCACCTGAAAAACCTATATTCTTTCTAATTCCACATGATTTCCTTATCTTAGCAAGGTTTCTTGAACTTCTCTGACTAAATTGCTCCATGTCCCCAAAAAGGTAAAGACATTAGACTTGATCTCAAAGGGCTTGGATATTCTAAGCCTCTCCATCCTATCTTTCAAAGCACTTCATCTCTCTACTTGAGCAATTTCCAGTCTGCTTTGCATTATAGCTTTATCTTATATCATCTCCTAAGGAGAGAGCAGAAGGATGTCTCACTGAGTTTAACATTCCCCATAGCACTTAACATAGAGCTTTGTACACAGAAAGAACTCAAAAAGTACTGGCTGAATTGACTCCATGCTGATTTCTCATTTTTTGCACTTACTGTCCATTCCACACAATAAGTATATACTATCTTATCCTTTCATATTCCTTTTGTAGCTCCCTAAGCCTGGTACAATGTGAAACACAGTCAGTATTTTCTTAAAAATTGGTGACTAGTTCATTTCTTAAGATTTTTTACCTTGATCAACCTCTGAGCCAATCAACCTATCCTACTTGTGATTTTTAACAACTGCCGATGGTTACTAACATAAATAAACACGACATTTATCAGACTATCATAGAAGGAAATTGCATAACAGAGTTATTACATGGATAGAAGTGGAATGCAGGGGTTAGAGGCACTTTTTCTCCCCAGTGGCATCAATAACATGGTCAAAAGGCAAAGTCAGCAGACCTAGACTCTAAGTTCATCTCTAGAAGGGAAGTGATCTTCCAAATTGGCTCCCAGTGATCTCTACCTCCTAGTATCCATTTTCTGTGGGGGCTCCTCCCCTTGAGTGTGGGCTGGACCTAATGACTTGCTTCTAATAAACAGAATATGGCAAGAGCTATGAGACGTCATTTCTGAGATTAGGTACAAAGGACTAAATTCTTTCTTGCTGCCTGTCTCGCTCTCCTTCTCACTCTTCACTCTCTTGCTACCTCTTGTCTGATGAAGCTAGTTGCTACCCTGGAGAGGCCCATGTGGAAAGTATAATGTCTGCCTGCAATGTACGAGACCCAGGTTTGATTCTTGGGTCAGGAAGATCACCTGGAGAAGGAAATGGCAATCCATTCCAGCATTCTTGCCTGGAGACTCCCTTGGACAGAGGAGCCTGGTGGGCTACAGTTCATAGGCTCACAAAGAGTCAGACACAACTGAAGCGACTCAGAATGCTCATAACCACCCACCAATCAACAAGGAACTGAGGTCCTCGGTCCCACACCCCAAATGAATTGAATCCTGCCAATGACCACTGAGAGAACTTTGAAGCTGGCACATGATGAGGTGACTGCAGCCCTGGAGGACACCCTGACTGCAGCCCTGGATGAGATCCTGAAGCAGGGGACCCAGCTAAGCCCTGCCCAGGCTCCTAACCCACAGAAGTTGTGATATAATAAATGCATATTGTTTTATGCTGTTAAATTGTGTTATGTGGCAACATATAGCAAAGACACTCTGGTATTAAAAAAAAAAACAGAATAAAAACAGGGTGGGTGGGTGGAGAGAAGCTATGGATTAAAAGATTCTTAAATGGCATATCAATCACAAAGTATGGACCACATTAAAACTGTAAAAAAACAAAACAGAATCATTACATTGATGAAATAATTAGAAGTTGAATGACTAGATATCTGATGATATTAAAGAATTCTTATTAACTTTTTGACATGAAATTAAAAATGTGGGTTTGCTTGGTTGGTTTTTTTGTTTGTTTTTTGGATTGCACCGTGCAGTTTGGGTGGGGGGCGGGCGGGGGTGTGTGTCTCAGTGCCCAGACCAGGGACTGAAACCAGGCCCTTGTCAATGAGAGTATGGAATTCTAACCATTGGACCACCAGGGAATTCCCAGATTACTTTTTTTTTTTTTAAGTTAACTTTTATTTAAAGATACACATCGAAATGCTTACAGATGAAATGATATGATGTCTGGAATTTGCTTCAAAATAATACAGGATGGGGTTTCAAAATAATACAGGATGGGGTCAAGTGGATGAGGGTATAAATTATAAAAATGAAACAAGATGGCCATAAGTTTATAACTCTTGCAGCTGTGTGGGTACATGGGAGTTTGTTATGAAGTTTCCTTTTGTTTAAGTTTGAAACTCTCTGTAACAAAAAGCCTAAGAAAGAGGCAGAGATGGGTAAAATCCAAGACCCAAGGGTCCTCCTAGTTCCAATAATCTGGGCCACAGCACGTCAAACCCTATGCTCTAACCTTCCCCAGGTTTCCTGAACTGGATTTAACATTTCAGTCCATGCCAGTGACCTACATTATCACTTTCCCACAAAAACTCCACTGATCACCTACAGCTGAAGAGTTAGTTAAAATAATTTAAACAACGCAGCCCTGGTGGGTGGAGTCATGTGATGGCTAACTGCTAGAAGGTCCTTGAGACAACTGTTTGAACTGTGGTGCTGGAGAAGCCTCTTGGTCCCTTGGACTGCACGGAGATCAAACTAGTCAATCCTAAAGGAAATCAACCTTGAATATTCACTAGAAGGACTGATGCTGGAGCTGAAGCTCCAATAATTTGGCCACCTGATAGAAAGACCTGACTCACCAGAAAAAACCCTGATGCTACAAAAGACCGAGGGCTGGAGGAGAAGGGAGTAACAGAGGATGAGATGGTTGGATGATATCACTGACTCAATGGACATGAGTTTGAGCAAACTCCAGGAGATAGTGAAGGACAGGGAAGCCTGGTGTGCTGCAAGTCCATGGGGTTACAGAGAGTCAGACACAACTTGGTGACTGAACCAACCACCTGGCAAAAACTAGGAGGAACCACCCTAGGGCTTCCTCATGTAGGAAACCATTACCTGCTGTACTTTACTTTGTCCACCCTTAGGGCACATCAGTCTCTGGCCAGTATAAGTATTTTAACATTTGCTCCCCATGCTGTGCGCAAATTTAACTTTTTAATCCCTTACAGTTTTCTTTCATTACACCTCAAGTATCTCAACTGGTATGACCTATTTTCTAATCTTCAATTTTGTTCAGCTAATTAAAAAAGAAAATCTCAGATCTACAGTTCCCCACAAAAAAACTTCAACAAGGAAGAGATCATATCTGCTTTTTCTTGTCAGAATCTCTGATTCTTAGGTTGGAGAATCAATCTTTGAAGTTCATATTGACACTAGTAAAGTAATGCTCAAAATTCTCCAAGCCAGGCTTTAGCAGTACATGAACCGTGAACTTCCAGATGTTCAAGATGGTTTTAGAAAAGGCAGAGGAACCAGAGATCAAATTGCCAACATCCGCTGGATCGTCAAAAAAGCAAGAGAGTTACAGAAAAACATCTATTTCTGCTTTATTGACTATGCCAAAGCCTTTGACTGTGTGGATCACAATCAACTGTGGACAATTCTGAAAGAGATGGGAATACCAGACCATCTGACCTGCCTCTTGAGAAACCTGTATGCAGATCAGGAAGCAACAGTTAGAACTGGACATGGAACAACAGACTGGTTCCAAATAGGAAAAGGAGTACGTCAAGGCTGTATATTGTCACCCTGCTTATTTAACTTATATGCAGAGTACACCATGAGAAATGCTGGACTGGAAGAAACACAAGCTGGAATCAAGATTGTGGGGAGAAATATCAATGACCTCAGATACGCGGATGACACCACCCTTATGGCAGAAAGTGAAGAACTAAAGAGCCTCTTGATGAAAGTGAAAGAGGAGAGTGAAAAAGTTGGCTTAAAGCTCAACATTCAGAAAACTAAGATCATGGCATCCGGTCCCATCATTTCATGGCAAACAGATGGGGAA
>NW_011495069.1:5777994-5778658 GCF_000754665.1 Bison bison bison
ACTTTCATGCATTGGAGAAGGAAATGGCAACCTACTCCACTGTTCTTGCCTGGAGAATCCCAGGGACGGTGGGGGGCCTCATGGGCTGCCATCGATGGGGTCACACAGAGTCGGATACGACTAAAGTGACTTAGCAGCATGTATTTGATGCTAGGCCTGTGTGCTTAGGCACTTATATAACCCTTACAACAAACACATGAGATTTTCTGGAGTCTGTCCCTCTGCCCTCTATACTCCAAATAAGCACTCTGGTCCAAACACCTAGACTCTGACCCTACCAACTGCAATAGCCTTTCCTTAAGTCTCCCTGCTACCGGCTGTCCCCATTCACCAAATAATAGTGAATTAAATTTCTAAAAATTTAATCAGATCAAGACTCTAATCTCTAATGGCTTTCCCTTTCACTTAGTATAATCCAAAGTTCTCATCATGGCCTACAAGACCCTACATGATCTGGCCCCTTCCTCTCAGACCTCATCTCCCACCAGGTTCCCCCTCACTTCCTGTTCCTTGCACACACATTGTTCATTCTTGTCTTAGGGCCTCTGCACTGTTCCCTTCCCTTTGTAAGCTGGCTCCTTTTAGTCACTGAAGAGTCAGCTTAAATTTCACCACCTCTGTGAAGACTTGACCAGCCGATTTAAAGTAGCTCTCACCCTCTAAC